>NC_053156.1:172255384-172627884 GCF_016835505.1 Polypterus senegalus
ATGATAGGTATTTTGTTATGAAATCAATTTCTATTATTCTGTATATGGCCCACATACAAGACTAATATCAATATTTATCACAGTTATTCAGTTATTTTTTGTCTTAACTGGGAGATTTTCCCAACTTTTATTATCAAGCTGACCATTGTTACAAAAAAGACATCAGGTCCTGTTGGGTTAAAGGCAGTTGACAGTTGCATGATTTTCACTCTTCTAGTTTATCAGATTGTGGCTTTTACATGGCTTTGACTTCAGCTATAAATCCCAAGCATTACAATGGGCTCAAATTCACAGAGCGTGTACAGACAAATAAAATTTAATCTCATAAAGCCCACATAGTTTTATTGATTTTTCTTCAGTACTACAACAGTGAAGGAACGAGATAAACATTTATTTGAAGTTTTTTTTTTCTTTCCCCCAGAAGGAAAACATTTGTGCATACAATATATGTTTTTGAAATTTATAGCAAAGCTTCACACTGTTTCCTTACCAATAGGCTGCTGCCTGTTCAGTCTCTCTACTCCCACAATCTGCCAAATAACTCCTGATGTCACACTACTCTGAGCTGTTCTGACAAGAGGGAACAGTCTTAGTGGTATAAGCAATGCCACTGCTTGCAAACTACAAATAAGTGCCCACATTGAGACTTATTAAGGAATAGCATAAAGTTTTAATCTGCTGAACAGTCTGTGAAAAAGACAAGTTTTTTTTTTTTTTGCCCTGCATTTTAAAAAATATTTAAATCACAAAGATGTCTTTTTGTTGTCAAGTACATAATGACAGGTTTAAGCAGGAGGGAGAAGCCAGCATTTTAGCAATCAGAAAGGTCTTAAATATCCTCCAAAAATTATCAGATTTCTGCCCATGCTTGCTCAAACTCAACACCTCCTAAAATCACAACCTGTTTCCTAAGACTTCTCCTCAAAGTGATCTTTTATCATCAAATCCTTCTGTCTGTCCTAGTCAAAGCTCACATTTATGCAGATTTTGAAGCGAATGTGATAGGATATCTGGCATTCAAAGAGGTTCCAGGGCCAGAGAGTACAGTAACGTGACAAGTTAGAATGGAACAGTGTGACCAGATACCTAATGTGCCCACCATAATGTTTGGGACAAAGACATTTTCCTTGATTTACCTGTCTGCCACATAGTTTCAAATTACACATCAAACCACTCAGACATAATTAAAGTGCCCATTGCAAAATTTAAGGATATTTGCACATGTTTTGGTGACATCATATAGAAAGAGCAACACCCTTTATAGATATCCCCCATTTCAAGCCACTATGATGTTTGGGACAATTGGTGTCACAATTTTTTGTCATTACTAAAGTGTGTTTCATTGCTTCATTAGTGCAGACTTAAGATCCTTAGGCTTGCTTCTACCCTTTGTAGCCTGTAGTTGCTATTGTGCAACGTGAGGACAAGAGCTGTTCCAATGAAAGTCAAAGAAGCCATTATGAAACTAAAAAACAAGAATAAAACTATTAAAGACACTGGGAAAATCTTGGGATCACCTTGATGAACTACCTGGAAAATCATTAAAAAAATGAATTCACTGGTGAGATCAGTAATAACAAAGGGGGTGTTAGGCCTTATGGTAATGAAAGGTCCCGAATGCCTGTCCAGCAGATCAGAAACAGTCTTTGGGAGGCAGATGTGTATGTGTCAGTGACTACTATCCTCAGAAGACTTTGTGTACAAAAATGCAGAGGTCATACTGCAAGATGCAAACCACTAGTTAACCCCTAAAACAGGATGGCTAGATTACAGCTTGTGATAAAGTATTTAAAAGAGCCTGCCGAATTCTGAAATAAGGTTTAGTGAACAGATGAGACAAAGATTAACTTGCATTGGCATGATGGCAAGAGCAAAGCATTGGGAGGAAAAGGAACTGCTGAAGTTCCAAAGCATACCAACCTCATCTGTTGAAAGTGGTGCTGTGGGTGTTATGGCATGGGCATGTATGACTGTCACAGGTACTAGCACTCTCATCTTCATTGCAGGTGCACAATGAATTTTGAGGTGTTTAGAAACATGTTCTTTGCTCAAGTTCTAGTAAATGACTCCAAACTAATTTTATGGCACTTAATTATACACCAAGATAATAATCCCAGACATATGCATAGGCAACAGGAGTTTTTCGAAGCTAAAAGTTGGAAAATTCTTGAATGGTCAAGCCATTCATCTGATTTAAATCCAGTTAAGCATATGCATTCCATATGCTGAAGAGAAAAATCACCCGTCAAGTCCTGGCTTCTCAAAATGCCTTTTCTGTTCTGGTCTGCCTCCACTCTTCTCCTCCGAGCTCCATCCTCTTCCACTCGACTCCAGCCATTGAATGGAGGGAGGCAGCCCCTTTTATCCTCCGCTGGATGTGTTCCAGGTGCCTCCCGATGAACTGGCACTCCCTGGTGTGGCGGAAGTGCCAGCTGTGCACCCGGAAGCACTCCGGGTGTCCATGGTCGTCTTCCCTTCAGCACTTCCGAGTGTGGCGGAAGTGCTGACGACCAGGGTTTTCCAGGCATTCGGACTCTCCCTGGCGGTGACCACGGGTCCCTATAGGGTTGAGCTTCCATGCTCCTTTCCCGTGGTCCCCATAGCCAACAGGGCAGTCGCCCCCTCGTGATCTGGAGGAGGCGTAATCCCTCCTTCGGTCCTTCCGGGCATCCCGGCTGGGTACCACCCCCAGCCGCTCTCCACAATATATATGTGTGTGTTTAAAATTATCATATTCTTCTGTAGGTCAGCATAACTGTCTTTTTAAACTGTCAAATTATGCTCACTCTAGAAAGTAGAGTTTGTTACAAATGGAGAATTTATCAGGTGAGATGGATAGAGTAGGATTTTTTAATAGAAACATTTTTTTTTCTTTTTAAGTAAAGGGCTTAGTTTTTACTTTTGTTTTTTACCCTTTTAATAATTACTTAATTGGAAGAATTTAATAGAACTTTTAAATGGAAAGTGATCGGCAAGTAGGAGTCATCTTCTACTGTAATAATTATTATAGTTCACACCCTTTATATTTTAGTGAGTGCAGTATAACACATTTTTAGGTTTAAATCTGATACACAGTCAGTCGTCATCTTTTTTAAGTTCACTGATACAACACACTTTTGCAAACAGAAAACCTTAAATTGTACAAGGTATGGATTCAGCAAGATGCTAGAACCATTTTTAAATGATTTTAGTCGTCATGGACTGTTTTAGTTTATTAAATAAGACTCTTAATATTTAATTGGAGTGTTTTATTTTGCACTCTTTGAAGTAAATTTCAACAAAATCAAACTACTGGTCTGAAATAATCGTATTGTTGCACAGGCTCCAGTGAGTCAGCAAGTGGACCTCTTCTCTATAAGCTGTCTCATCAATGGTGGTGATCAAGCTCGAGAATGGTGGTGTCATCAGCAAATGTAATGTTGGAGTAGCTCCTGCATAACTCCAGATAAGCTTGCTAAGGTTGTAAACAACTCCAGGTTGAGGTAAACAATGAGAACAGAAGGGGGCTCAGTACACTACACTGTGGAAAGACTCTGTTGGAGGTCAGTCTGTCGGATGTGATGCTTCCAGTCCATAGATGCTGAAGTCAACTGGTTAGGAAGTCCCTACTGTAGCTACACAGGGAAGCACTAAATCCTATATTGAGGTATTTTGTGGTCAGTTTTGCAACAGTGTTGAATTATGAGCTGTGTAAGACAGACTGGCATAGTTATTTCTTGACTTGCCTGGAGCATAAGCGCTTGGCTTAAAAAGCCATGGCCAGACCATTTGGTCTTTTTTTTTTGTCACCTAAAATGTCTCAGTTTGCCTGATGGGGCCAATCTTCGAAATGCAGCCTCTGAGCCCAATCTGATAAAATGATCGATTTCAGACCAAGTAATATTGCAAAGACATCTCTTACAGGCATAAACTGAACCCCCAGGTATAACTAAAAATATGTGATAAAAGCCTGGAAAGGCATAATCATTGAAGAAACAAGAAATCCGGTGGAGTATATGGGTTGTAGGCTTGATGCAGTTATTGTAAGCAATGGATATGAAACCAAATATTAAGTGTTTTTCAATTTTAATTTAGTTGAAAACATTCTATTCCAGTACTTTTGCTCACTTGACTGCCTCTAAATAATGGTTGGTTTGATAAAAAATGTGCTATGTTCTTTGTCTTTTTAAGATATCTAGATATAAATACCTGGGAATAAAAGCTGAAACTCTGATCCCTCTTATCATATTCATCTTTTGATCTCATACACAAATGTCTTAAATGCACAGGAAATACAAATTATTTGGCCTTGTTGTTCCAATACTTTTGGAGGGGACTGTATACAAACTGTTTGAAATACGTTAGTGTACACCTTTAAGAATATTGCCCAGCATGATGTAAGTGGTTTAACCACATTGGTGAGTCGATGCTATTTCTGGCACCCTGCCTTTGATTGAGTGGGTTTGATAATGCATGTATGTTTAAAGCTGGCTGTCTGAAACAAAGATGGAGGATTGGAGAAAGCTTATCCTGTGTTTGCTTAGCAGAAAGGTGAGTTAGTGAAAAAGAAGCTGCACTTTTATCGATTCAGGTGAATTCCTGTTTTTGAGTAGTAGAGTATTAACAAGCATTTCAATGCATAAGATGTGTTCTTGTTTGTATCATTAATGATTTTTTTTGTTAAATAAATGTTTCTGTCTACAAATATGTTTTGCCAGTATCTACCAAAACATTTTTAACTATACAATGATATGGACTTTTGGCTTTACCTCCACTCCTATTTTAGCTTTCAAATGACACTTGATAGCTGTTAAGAGGCTTAACATGTTGCAAGAAAACATTTTTCACAACACCATCAACTTGTACCACAGATACAAAGCAGAATGGATCATTGGACTTGTTCAGCTTATACCAAATGCTGAACTTAGTCTACATGCCCCCAGAAAAATCAAGATTCATTGGACTGCATGGTTTTTTTTGTAATTTGTTATAGTCTAAAATCATTGGTAAATGATTTTGTATTCAGGGATGCCTCTTAGTACACTATTGTTGAATAGTGCTGCCATTAGAGTATTTGTGAGCATTGTTTTATTTTTAACAAATCGGGCCATTCCCCTCTGGTCTCACATAAATAATGTGACATTTTCCCCAGCAAAACTACTGTTCACTAAGTGTTTTTTTCTTTGCTGCCCCATTCTCTTTAAATTCTTGTGATTGTAATGTGTGAAAAATCAAAGACAGCAGCTGCTTCCAAGATGATGGAACCACCATGTTTGATACCAATAATCAAGATACAGACAAGTCATCTAAAGAAATACTCTAAATACTCTAATACCTAAAAATATTTTTATATGATACTTGCCCCATGCTGTTTGTAGTGATGGTCAAAAATAATTTTCTTTAATGCAGAATGAAGGTAAAATTCTAATATAATAGGGGTCAGTCGTGACCAACTCTGAACAACAGCAAACAATACTGAAAATGTCCATGAAAAAATCTCACATTACTTGTGTCACATAACCCACAAATCAAGTCATACAGTCATATGCTTACAACATTACAAACATTTTTTTTGTTAAATATTGTTACTATTTCATAAACACACATTTGAATTGTGTACCCTTCTCTAGTCATTACTTTAATTATATTCATTGCGGTGATCCACAAATGGGGCATTATTTAGAGGCAGTCTGTGAAACTGTATGGGTAAATGGAAATTTTCCTTGTGGAAGCATCTCGAATATGCACAAGTACACTGCAAATACTCTACATGATAATGTTTTCAATTGCTTTTCTTTAACTCTTTCAGTGCACTCATATTTTTCAGTGCACTATTTTTGTTGATACCATACAAAGCTCAGTATTAGCCTATGAATAATCTGTTACTGAACTTGACACTCTTCAATTCATAGGTGTGCTTGAGCACATTCCATTTACCAGAGTGTTTTCCAGAATAAGTTTGTTGAACAATATTTTAGTACAATTATGTGTATTTGGGATGTTGTGAGCATAAGACTGGGTGACGTAACATGTGGATTATGTGACACAAGTAAATATGAGATTGTTTCCATTGACTTCTTGATACTCCTTGCTGTTGTACAGTGTTGGACTCCAATTACATCAGAAACATTGTTATTCCATTCTGTATGAGAACATGAGAATAATAATTTTTCTCATCCATCACTACAAACTAAATGAAATAAGAGACATAAAAAACTATATAATTTTTGAATGAAGTTTTTGTTTAATAAAAGTGATCATTACTTCTTTAAATACAGTGGATGCTTTTCATGAGTAAAGCCCAATTGAATATTTACATGTCACTCTTATGACAGATTTGTTATTTTACTTTTCAAGGTTATTTTAGCCATGCAATGCTATAGATTCATATTATTTGGAATATGAAGATATTTTTTTTATATACTTATATTGAAGAAAGTATATAGCACAATTTATTAAACTTGAGAGCAATGCTGAACTTTAAAGAATCGTCTACTAAATCAAATATTTACTCTGATGCTGTAAGGCAAATGATTTGAGAGGTAATAGAGTTGGGGGCATTTGTAAGCATTACACGAACAACATGAATAAATGATTTTCTGGAGGCCCTGCTACTCTGGGAATAATATCAAAGAGTGCACTCTCTGGAAGAAATGTACAAGTTTACTGGAGAATGTATGTCTCCTCCCCAGTACTAGAACATCATTTAGAGCACATGCTAATTCATCTTTTTCTTTCTTTCTTTCTTTCTTTTTTTACATTGATACATAGAAAACTCAAAAATTAAGATATATACATGCAAAATATTTTGTTTACTGTAATTGAGATCTATTTTTTCACATATATATCAGGCTGCTTTTATGTTTAACTGCAAGTAAGTCATTTTGTCAGTATTTTTCCCTTGCCTCTAGTAACAGATGGTGTTGCTAAGATTGTCAACTGATGAAGGAAAAGGTACCCAACATTTCTCTTGGCGCAAAGAGCAGAACAGATTGCTTGCCCGCTTGTGTGCGTCAAGATTATCAAAAAAATCCTTATGCTCATCAACCCAATTTGAATGCTGCAGACGTACTATAGTGTATCCAGTGCACTTCGAGAGAGAAAAACCAGAAGTTGGAAGAAAGACGAAATGTGCATGCCTTTTGTTGGCCAGGTTTGACAGTCAAAACAACCGGAGTAACTTTTTTTTTTTTTTTGCAATTTTAACATATTGTGTTAATTAAAAAGTAAATGAAGGAGTGCTTCACAAAAAAGTAAAAAATTTTCAAGGTAAGCAATAGAGGCATTATTTATAGCATTACTAAGCCCAGAATAATGACAATGAGCTCAGTTTTAAAATTATACATTTTATTTTAAATAAACACAAGGGAGAACACAAAATAAAAAAAAAACATAGAAAACAAGCACAGAACCTCTCGGGCCTCCCTAAGTTTACTTTTGAAGTATGACTACTGCTTTAGAATGCCTTCATTAACCTAACTCCTGTCTCCATCTCTCTCATTCTGTTTCTTGTCTATATTCCTCTCACTAACTGAATGCTTACTCAGAATTCTCCCAGCTTTACACTCTTTGGCCATTACTGCCATTCGGTTACCCAGTAGAACTATTTCCTGCTCACCTATGATGTTAATTCCAGTGTCAAATTTGGCTTTGTCTGGATCTAGGGACCTTACTGAGAGTACAGGCAGTCCCCAGGTTACATTTGAGATAGGGACTGTAGGTTTGTACTTAAGTTGAATTTGTATGTAAGTCAGAACTGGTACATTATTTTAATAAATGCTATTGTTGACCGACTGTAACCAAGTGCTCTGCCAGTGAATGATGGAGTTTCACCTCTCTCTGACCTTTTTATTATTTGTACTTTATTTTCAATGTTGATGGTTTTTCTTTTCTTTACTGTATCACCAGCACTTGCATCAGAATTTTGTTTCAGAGACATTGTTGAAGGGTAAAGACAAAAGGTTAAGATGAGCTCTTCTGCACAGCACTGTACACGCTATCACAGCAGGAAGGCACCCGTTGTCAACACGTCTAATGTACTGACAAGAGACAACTTCCTGCTATGTGTGTAACAGTGCAGGCAGGCTTGCTATTGAGAAAGAATGGGGGCAGCAAGGGACAGTTCACCTCCCGCCCACCACACAGTCACCTCCACTACCGCATGATGCCTGCAGCGTCCACCCACCTAGAACGAACATGGTACAGCCAAAGGCGGGTAGTGAATCACCCACCACCGCCCCCATTCAACAGGCAACCACCCGAGGCACACTGCAATGCTCCCCCCCGCTGCCCAGTTCACCCTCAATGACCTCCGTTCAGCCACAACCGGGTTACCACTTGCAGCATCACCGGCCGCCCACAAAGAACGAACAGGGCAGCCATCTGTGGTGGGCGGGCAGTGAAATGCCCCCCTCTGCTCTATCCAGCCTGTATCTAGTCCGGAGCAGTAGCTGCGGCGGTGTGGTGGGTGGGCAGCGAACCGCCCCATCAAGCCTCTGACCTGCACATGAGTGGTAGCTGTGGCCCCGGTGACTATGGACCACGGGTCACTGCTTGCCTCTGGGAGCTACCCAAGGAACACTACACTGCGCGAGCAGCGAAATCACGCCCCTCCAGCCTCCGTCCAACCACCGCTTGCAGCGTCCCCATGCCAAAGATGACAGAGTGGCAGTTACTGAGGCGCATGCGTCGCAGCTGCGGCCCCATTCGTAAGTCGTAGGTCAGATGTCCATAACTTGAGGACTACCTGTATTTGAAGACACCGCACTCACTGAATGTTCTGATTACCCCACATGAACAGGGGTCTTATTTATAAAACTTTGTATGGATTCGAGTGTGAAAATAAGTGCACAGTGAAAATGTGTAAAACAAAACAATATTTGATTTATAAAACCTGGCTTTACATACATTTGTACTCAATTTTAAATCATATTCACCTTGTAAATGTGTGTACATGAACGTGCCTCAAAACTTGCCAGATTACGACCCTAAAGCAACCATATGTGGACCATACTGATCAACCTTATACTGTACGTATATAATGTACAGATTTACTTGTAAGTTAAGACTATGGCAACAACATAGATAAGAGGCTAAAAGCAAAAACTTTGAATTGGGAAAGGTAAACGTTCTTGTCATTAATGTAGAGTCATATAAAACCTTATATGGCAGCCTAAGTGTGGGTGTCATCAAGAAGTACAAATATGTTGAACTACAATAAATTAAAAAAAAAAAATAAAAATGAAGAAGACCTGACCTCAGAGGCGGATTGCTTACTCATCAGTGGAAGAGTATGAGTGGAATGGGAGGGAAGAAAAAGCACATCTATGCTCTTGGATTTTAATCTGTAAATTGCATCTGTAATAGGAGGTGCTTTAAAATGTGGCTTTATACCAGAGCAGTCCAGAGATACAGATATTACAACTGCAGAGGAATCAGGTAAAACACTTAATGTGTGCTTTTGAGTGAAATAACCTTGCTAGTGCAACATATACATGTAGCCCTCCCACCATTGAACTGGCACGTTACCTATGACATAGGATGAAATTTCACTGGTGGGATCCACATTAAACACCTCCCAATAAATTTTAATAACCAATGGGTCCAATGAAACAATTATTATTTATCCCTAATTGTTACACTATTTCAAAGTAATGATTTGTAAACACTCGCTCCTTTTATTAATTATTTAAATGCAACCACCATGTAAGCACTTCACACAATCATGGTTAGAAAACAACAAACAAACAAAAAACCATAGTAAAGCACATTTATTTAAACACACCACTCATGGGATATTATTGCAGTTCAACTTAACTCAATTTGTGTGAGTTACAGCACAGGTAAGGTTCACACATAGAAATCAGCAATAAATATGTATGTATATATATCTATAAAAAAAATCGTTGGCGCGCTTAGTTGGTGCTCATATGCAGTACATAACTTCACATGTACTCACGGTGTCCTTCCAGAACTTTCGCCGCACTTCTCATTTTCCTCTGTGGTTAAACACAGGAATCTCACAGCTCCGTCTGGGATGACACCAGCAGCTTCGTCTTGATGCAGGATTTATTTGCGTTCCCTTTTTATATAACAAATTTATCTAAAGTAGGCGTCCAACTCTTCATTTTGAAGCTGGGGAGAAAAAAAGCATCCATCCTTTGCGAATGTAGGCACTATCACCACATGTTTAGTTTATTTATAATAAAATACCAAAGTTGACCAATAATTGGCACATTAAATAAATAAAAATAATAAAGTAATAAACTAAATAAATAAAATTATAAATAAATGTAAAAATACCTGAATTCTAAGGCAAAAAGACAAAAGACATAAAACAAACATAAATAAATATATTGTATTAAACAAACCAAATCTAATTAAAAGCCAAAGAGAAAAAATGTGTTTTCAGCTTGAATTTAAAAATGGCCACAGTTGTTGCAGACCTGACATGAACATGAACAAGCCTACAGTTAGTTATTGTAAAAGCACTCTCAACTCAAAGCTTTATTCAAACCCTCGGCACCAGTAGGAGTCACTGATCGAAAGGTCAGATCTACAGTATGTTAGCATGATGGAATGTATTGATGTAAATGGTTGGAAAGAAAAGAAGCTGTTAATCCATTTAGGATCTTAAAAGTAAAAAAATAGCATCTTGAAATCAACCCTGTAACGGACCAGAAATGCACTAATATAGGAGAAATATTTATTTATATTTTTTTTCCTAGGACCATGTGCTCTACAGTGGCCTAGGTTTTTTTTTTTTTTGCTGGTGACCCCACAACACTGTTTCACGTCATTTAGCTAGACCTAGTGGTGCCTTCTCTTTTGTCTTGGCAATAACAATATATATCTTAGTGACAGTTTCTATTTGCCTTTCTCTTTTATGGACTTTTTGGTTCCCTGTGACTGCTCTGATTCAGTACTACCTGTCTAGATAGAGTCTGGTCCCCACCATATTTTCAATATGTTTAGCATATTTGGTCAAATTGAAAAAATATGTTTTTGAAATGATTATAAGCAGACAGAAATCTAAAATTCTGTAATTACCCATCTTAAATTAATTTTATTTATCTTTGGCCTGATAGCAGTAAATGCAGAAACTTTCTGTGCTAACTGAATTAGTGACCATATATTATTGGAATGTCTAATTTGATGTTACAATTGTAGAGCAAAATTGCAAGTTAAATGGCATTATTTACAAATAATTTTCTCTATACTTTTGTTAATCTAGCCATTCCATCTATCTTATCCCATCTCTTCTAATATGTCAGGCTGCAAAATCATGGATGTTTTGCTTGATGATATGCTGTATAATGCTAAAACATACATATATTAATGTGACTTTTTTGTTTGAACTTGCAGCAATATGAACAAATTAAATGACATTAATATTTTGAACTTCTATAACTTTTATAATCATTAATGTATTTGAATTGTCATTATGAAGATGATTCATACTATAATGCACTGCTCTTTTATTAGCTCATCATAACCTAATATACTAATTTGTTTTCGAGTCTTCACAACCACTGCATGTCTGTCTCGCCATATGATACAATTTTGATCCCTGTGGAATGATGTTGCTGAAATTTGGCACCAGGATTCTTCATGGAAATTTATTTGGAAAATTAAGTTGTATTTGTTATACCTGAACTCAATTGGGCTCTGCAAATTTAAAAATCTGAAGATATGGGGATCAATATTTGAGTAAATGCAAGACAATGATTATACAGTACTTTTATATACATTAAAGAACCATCAATATCAAATGAAATTAATAATATGTTGAACAATTATTATAATAGTAAAGTTGAATAAATCAGACTCTGCAGCTGCATGAATAAAAGGTAAACTACCACTTCTGGTTAACAGAAATAGCCCAAAAGTTGATAGAAATCTATATTTTGTACCTAATACTTGTATACAAAATTTGGTTGACCTAAGTGCAAGTGTACTCAAGTTATTGTGTTTACATACACACACACGCAGACAGACACACAGACATAATTCCAAAAATGGTATTTTCAGACTCAGGGAGGTCTAAAAAGTCGAGATTCATCAAAATCTCGAAATGGAATTTTTGGAGAATTCCAATATGTTCGCTAAACTTTAGGGAGGTGTAAAATGTCGAGATTCATCAATATCTCAACATCGAATCTTTGGACGATTACAATACTTTCCCTATACTTACTTACTATACGAGAAAGTAAAAAGCACTTGGCAAATTTTCAGAATCATCTGTCTTAAAACAAAGAAATTGTCTGTGCCACCTCATTTTCTGATTAATGTACTGTTTCAAATTTACTTTCATATAGGTTATTTCAGCTTCTATATTTTCCGTTTTACATGTCCATGTCCATGTAGTGATTACAAAACAAAACCACAATACCAGTTACTGAACTTCTGATAGTGTCATATGCACAACTAGAAACTTGAGGTTATTAATTCTCCATCAGTTACTTTTTAAAAAAAAAAATGTTTTAGAAATTTGAACCACAATTAGTTATTGACATTGTGGACCCACTGCCAACAGCTAACAACAGTACATTAATTGATGTAATTTTGACATACTTGGAATGTGTTTTCCATAAAAGCTATCTAGTACCACTTTTATTTTGAATATGGCCCATTGTTACAAAAATGTCTTGTAAACCAATATTTGTTATACTTATATTTAAGGAAGTACAGGGTGGTCCAGATCTAATTATGCAGATCCAGATCGTCTGGATGACTTTGATTTATGAGCGGACGATTCCAGTTCGGTGCGAAGACAATTCTTCATGTTGTCAGTTCGCACACTTCTCGATGGTCTGGGATTTTTCAGGTGATTTTCTATGTAATAAACTAAATAAGTTATAGCTTAATGATCTTTAGGACATAGCAATGACACTATACAGTATGTACACATGGCACAATATTCAGGTGTGTCCATGGACTTGCATAACTGTCTTAAAATTTCGAATATTTGCATTTATTTAGGATCAGTTGTCACATTTTTATTTATTAAATATGTTCACTATATTGAGTCATATTCAGAAATAAATATGATAATATAATTTAATTGCATGTGTTATTAGAGCATATGAAAAACATTCTTAAATAACTTTTTTCAGTATCATGTACTTAAAAACCAAACCCAGATAGGTGTGTGGTTTTTCAAATAGTTTTTATATACAGTAAATTTCAACTAATGTAAGAATTTCATTTTTTTTTTTAATTACTTTTCGTTATTGTTATTTTTCTTTGGTAATTGAAGGTCTGTGGCAAATTGAAGTTCAATTTTTTTAAAAGATTTTTGAAAGGAATACTTGATGGAGAGTTAAAATGTATGTCTCATGCCAAAATTGTTAGCTGCATCAAGCCATGCTGAATTTGTTGTGTTCGCCATTGTTCGTTGAATTATTTACTGATAATTTGTTCAGTTTACGAGAATTTTCTATATATAATACCAGCACCCCATAATGCTTTGTGAGGCCAGTGTGACGTCCTCCAAAGTTAACATTGATGGGACCACCCCCCGGGTATATAATGGTGATTATTTGTATTACAGACTGTGTGGGATGAGTTACGTGTACAGTGGAACCTCGGGTCACGACCATAATTCGTTCCAAAACTCTGGTCGTATCCCGATTTGATAAAAATATTTTCTTTAAAGATTTTTAAGCAAAAAAATACAGTAATCCCTCGCTATATCGCGCGACTTTCGCGGCTTCACTCTATCGCGGATTTTAAATGTAAGCACATCTAAATATATATCACGGATTTTTTGCTGGTTCGCGGATTTGTGCGGACAATGGGTCTTTTAATTTATGCTACACGCTTCCTCAGTTTGTTTGCCCTGTTGATTTCATACAAGGGACGCTATTGGCGGATGGCTTAGAAGCTACCCAATCAGAGCATGTATTACATATTAACTAAAACTCCTCAATGCTATAAGATATACTTCCCGTGCGGTGCTTGATTGTTTGCTTGTCTCTGCCTCTCTCTCACCCTCTCTGACATTCTCTGCACCTGACGGAGGGGCTGAGAGCAGAGGTGCTGTTTGCACAGAAGCTGTTTGCCTAGTGGATACGGACGCACCTCTAAGAAATGCCGCTTTATTGCGGTGCTTCCAAAAGCACACTTACTGATTTTTTGATGGTTTGCTTTAATCTCGCTCTCTCTCTCTCTCTGACGTTCTCTGCACCTGACGGAGGAGATGTGAGCAGAGGGGCTGTTTGCACAGAGGCTGTTTGCTTAGAAGATACTGACGCTCCTCTAAAAAATGCCGCGGCAAACTTAAAAGCACACGTATTGATTTTTTGAATGTTTGCTTTTCTTTGCAAGCGCTCTCTCTCTCTGAAATTCTCTGCTCCTGAAGAGAAGAAGATCTATTTGCATTCTTTTAATTGTCTTGTCATGGAGCACAGTTTAAACTTTTGACTAAAGGGTGTTATTTCATGTCTAGAGGGCTCTAATAATGTTAACAGTGTGGGAGAGTTTCTAAGGGCTTAAAATATATAAAAATAACTACACAAACATATGGTTTCTACTTCGCGGATTTTCATCTATCGTGGGGGGCTCTGGAACGCAACCCCCGCGATCGAGGAGGGATTACTGTAGTTAATTATACCATAGAATGCACAGTGTAGTAGTAAACTAAATGTAAAAACATTGAATAACACTGAGACAAACACCCAGGCTCCCTGCTCAGCAGCTAGCTCGCTCTCAGCTGCACGCGAGCCTGTGCTCGTTCTCTCTCTCTCTCTCACACTCGCTCGCTTGCTCTCTCTCTCTCTCTCTCTCTCTCTCTCTCTCTCTCATACCGGCTTTCTCCTCCTTCTTCCTGCCTTCTCCTGCAACCTGTCGTTCTTTCCTGTTCTCTTCTTTTTCCCTTTAGCTGACTTGTGCTTCTGTTTATGAAGAGGCGTGGTAGTCGTATCAATCAGCAGCTCCTGGGAACAATTACAGATGCAGACCGCTTCTCACCTGTGCACATAGGTGAGAAACGCCCACATCACAAACTCCTCAGGAACCGCTTCAGCCACACACCACCATGCCCCCTCGCTAAGCTGCGAGTGCGGTGATTATTTATTAAAACTGGCCTTTTTGACGGGAGCTGTAGACCTGCTATACCACAGGAGGAAGCTGGGTTGAGAGAAGGTTACAGTTTTGGGGGAGAGTCCCTCTGCGTAATGCACCAAGAACAATGTACAGTACAGGGAGAGACTGAACATGTGCAGAAATCATTGGCGCGTACGAACCGGAAGGGAAACTGGCTTGAACAGATGCAAAAGTTTGGTGAACTTTTCGGTCATAACCCGATTTGTACGTGTTCAGAGATGTTCGTGAACCGAGGTTCCACTGTACTTGTAGTCAAATGTGCAGGCTGATCTTTGAGTTCCATGTCAACATAAGAGAAGGCTCATGCCATATTCATGCATAATAAATATCCACAAATGGCACGCCAAGAGTGAAAACAAACTTTGAAGGAGCCTGGACCACAACACCCCCCCACCCCAACAGAGGAGACTCTATGAAATTATAATAATAACGAAAGATTTCTTACGATTTACAAGGTATTTCCTTTTGATTAAATCAAAAGTACAAAGCATCAGCACAGACTGTTGAGAGAGCCTTTAATGCGACTTCAAAAAGTAGAATGAGCCAGCAGTTTCAATCATGACATGCTACTTTGAATTTTCTGCTTTCGGAAATTGTATTTTAATTCTGGAACCTGGCGTCTTATCTGGCTAGTGAAAGTGGGGTCACCAAATGAGCTGATGCGGCGGCGGCAGCAGCAGCTGCAGCGGCGTAAGCCCAGCAATGTGAAAGTAGTCATCACGGTCAATCAGCAGCAAGAAGAAATGAATAATGCTGTAGCGGTCCGGTGCTGCTAAGATTTACAATGATTTTTTTATTTTTATGGTGGAGATTCCAGGGACACACCCAGCCTTAGCCCGACCCACACGCACTTAGAAACAGAGACAAAAACAAAGCAAACCGGTAATCGAACAGCAATTAAAGAATGTAATAAAAACAAATGAAATAAATGAAAACAATGATACCACCACTGTTCCTCTTATGGCGATTACACATTAAATACAACAAAGCACAAACAAGATACACACAGTAAATCATGAAAAACGGCAATGGATAAAATATAATGATGAAAATAGTCCAGAGGGAAAGTAAAGATAGTCCTACCGCTAGTTCCTGAAATGGTAAAGATGGGTGGATGGGTTCAGGAGCGCTCCTTTCTTTGCAGGATGGCCATGAATCCACTTACAGTCCTTATGTACACAGGCAGAGATGGCAGACAATCCAGACGCACGAAACGACCCAGGACAAAATGAAAAAGTACAGGTAACCCAACAGAAGGCAGACAGACAGGCACTTCTAACACAAATTACAAAAACTTTTTTTTTTATTTTATTTACCGGCCCCCTTTTTTAAAAGCTGTGCTGACATCCTTTGACCCCAACAATCCCAGCACCCTCAGCAGAAGACCAATCAGAGCTAGTGCAGAGACTACTGGGAGTTGTAATTTCAAAATCTATTGGATACTTTCACCATCCCAAGCGACGTTTTCCACTGCAGTAGCTTCCTGTCCCTCTCTACAGTGCAGTATTGCCATAATAAAAGCCATAAAAATTGCAGAGGATATTTGCGGTTTCCCCTAACAATTATTAGATAGGTTCTAACGAAAAATCCACGAATGACTGAGGCCGCAACCTCTGAACCTCGACTTCGTGGGGTTTAATATATATCTATACTAATAAAAGGCAAAGCCCTCACTCACTCACTCACTCACTCACTCACTCACTCACTGACTCATCACTAATTCTCCAACTTCCCGTGTAGGTAGAAGGCTGAAATTTGGCAGGCTTATTCCTTACAGCTTACTTACAAAAGTTGGGCAGGTTTCATTTCGAAATTCTACGCGTAAGGGTCATAACTGGAACCTATTTTTCTACATATAATGTAATGGAGTTGAGTTAGAGATGGCGTGGGGGGCGGAGTTTCGTGTGACATCATCACGCCTCCTACGTAAGTACGTAGAGAACAAGGAAGAACTCCAAACAGCGATGAGCACAAAACGCCATTTCACAATTGAGAAGGCAGAAAAACATTATGAAGCAAATGATGCATACAAGCATATTCATAAGTACAGCTACTGCGGAAACAAAGCACGCGTGAACCGTAAGTTTATATTAAATTAAGTTCATAGACAGGCTGCCACTAGCGTTTGTAATTTAGTGCCTGCCCATATAAGGCCGTCCATCAGCGGCAATCCAATAGAAACACTGCCGCTAAATATTCACGGGTGAAGAACTGTGCTTATACAGAGGAAGATGAGATGGTCAGGGTGGTGTTTGGCACAGACTCAAGAGAAACTTTTAAGTGCCGGGTCTTAGCTGACATTACACGAGATGGCACCAGCACAGCTGGGAACCTTCAATGCAAGAACACCAAGCGGCTCACGTGAACTGACGCAGTGCACAGACAAAAGCAACAGTTCCAAAGAGTGCTGAACAAAAACCGAATTACACAATTGAGAAGGCAGCAAAAAATATGAAGCGCCTGATACATACAATCATATTCATAAGTGCAGCTACTGCGAAACAAAGCACACGGTGGAAAAAGTGAATGTCCGCTAAAGGAAGACAGTGTAAAAAAACCTGTGCATGCAGTTTGTCACATCTCAGATAAAGAGGAAGACGAGCTGTTTATTGATGCAGTAAGAAACTAATCGATGAATGAAACCTCTTATCTTTACAACGATTGACAAACACGGAATGTAACTTGAACACAACACATCGTACAAATACGACCCTGATTGAAACAAATAATGATAATCAAATCCTTGATGACAGCAACATTCAATAACACTCACAAAACAATTACTGTATATTGACAATCATGTTAAGTTATTTTTAAAATGTTCCCTTTTCTTTTCATAACTTCTACTTCTCCACTGCGATACGCGGTATATATATATAAATGTATATATATACCCCGATCTACAGTACATACTCTTGCATAGACAAGCCACACGCTGTGGCGCAATTGTAATTGTAATTCGTCTCTAATGCCGAAATTCGAGGTTGGATTCCCGAGAGGGGATGCACTGAGTATGTACGCCGCTACCCGATTCATTTTACCTTCGCATCTTCTGGGTTTTGGACGTATGAAAAAATATTCGGTTAACTCAGAATCATGTTACGTTATTTTTAAAATGTTTCCCTTTATTAGCACAAGCACAGCTGAGAAGCTTCATGCATGTACTCCATAACGTTAAAAATAACGCATTTAATCACACTTTCAATTCCAAGCAAACGGGAACTTTTGTCAATGCATGATTTCCTGGTACATCCATTACACTGATGCACACATCACAGCTACAAAAATGTTAGAGTCGGAATAAAGCGCTCCTACGACTGATCATTTCGACTACCCGAAAGCCTTGATAAAAGCATGGTTTTGTGCACACTGAAAAGCAAGCAAAATTAGATGCATTACAGAAAGCGGACTTTGTGGCTCTTACTGGGGATCATTGGACTTCCGTGACCGTTAGTAATTCTAAATACATCTAATTACAAAATGTTCAATGATCACACTGTTTTAGCCTAATGTACAAAATAATTTTGGCTAATGTTACTCAGAGTTTAAAGATTAAGTTGGTCAAATTACCTTTTATGTTTCTGACTTATTTTTTTAAGAAGAAAAACTGCACTTTATGTTGAAATTTTGGTTATTATTATTTAAAGACAATACTATTCTGAAAATGTACTTAAAGTACTTAAACTACCACTTTATTTTAAGTCTGCCCAATTTTAACCAGGGATGATATTTTTGTTTCTGTTTTGAATTCAAATGCAGTTTAAAGGCTTTTTTTCAGAAATTAAAACAGCTTGAGTTTACAATATTCATGTCCATGTCTATTATTTGATTCTGTCACCCACTAAAACCCTTTTAAATTAAAAAAAAACATTTGCGATTTGGGGCAAATTTACGTGCGATTACATACGATTAATCAAGATTAATTCTTACACAGCCTCTAATTAATTGGATTAATTTTTTAATAGAGTCCCACCCTAATATATATATATATATATATATGTGGATATATATATGTAGATTTGTATATATATATGTGTATATACAGTATATATGTAGATATGTATATGTGTATATACAGTATGTATATATATGTGTGTGTGTGTATATATACAGTATGTGTATATATGTATATATATAACTGTGTGTATATATATATATGTATATATATATATATATATATTTATATATATATGTATATATATGTTTATATATGTGTCTGTGTGTGTATATATATATATATATATATATATATATATATATATATATATATGCCAGCAACGCTCATGACAATGACAAAACAATTACATTGTCAATCATGTTACGTTATTATTAAAATGTTTTCTTTTCTTTTTACTTCTCGCTGCCAATCGCAGGTATTTTGATATATATATATATATATATATATATATATACAGATATATATATATATATAAATAGATAGATATGACAACACCCATATCAATGACAAAACAATTACATTAACAATCATCTTACGTTATTTTTAAAATGTTTGCTTTTCTTTTTCATATATATATATATATATATATATATATATATATATATATATATATATATATATATATACTACTAATAAGGCAAAGCCCTCACTGACTCACTCACTGACTCATCACTAATTCTTAAAAGTTCCCGTGTTGGTAGAAGGCTAAAATTTGGCAGGCTCATTCCTTACAGCTTCCTTACAAAAGTTGGGCAGGTTTCATTTCGAAATTCTACGTGTAATGGTCATAACTGGAAGCTATTTTTCTGCATTTACTGTAATGGAGTTGAGCGCGAAAGCTGTGGGGGGCGGAGTTCACGCCTCCCACGTAATCACGTGAACTGACTATCAACGCAGTACGTAGAAAACCAGGAAGAGCTCCAAAAAGCGCTGAAGAAAACATGTATTATATAATTGAGAAGGCAGCGAAACAATAAGAACCGAGCGAGTGACATATACAACCATATTCATGAGTGCTGCTACTTCGGAAACAAAGCACGGTGTAAACCTAAAGTTTAAATTAAGTTCATAGACAGGCTACTGCTGGCGTTTGTCATGCCTACTGGTAATGCGGGATACAAGTTTAATGAGAGGACACAGGATATGAACGAGAGTTTTGATCACTTTGTAACTAAGTTAAAATTGCAGGTGAAGGGCTGTGCTTATGCAAATTCTGAGAGACTGTGTTTGTGGGGGATTGACAGTTAAGGCGTCATTATCTCCCCTCCCATTCACCTCATTTCGCTGTGAGCTGAGCTCCGCAGCTAACGCGGTCTTGAGGAACCAACTTTGTGACACTGCCACCAAATACTCACAGAAAAATCCACAAGTTAATACACACGCTGTCTCTAGAGTTTCTCCACACTAAATCCTCCAGGCACTACTTACAAAAGGTTACATTGACAATCGTGTTACGTTATTTTTAAAATGTTTCCTTTTCTTAGCACAAGCACAGCTGAGAAGCTTCGATGCATGTGCTCCATAATGCGTTAAAAATAATGCATTTAATCACACTTTGCATTCCAAACAAAGGGGAACTTCTGTCAATGCATGATTTCTTGGCACACCGATTACATTGATCAGCGCTTCCCGATTCATTTTACCCTCGCATCCCCATGGTTTTAGAAGAAGTATGAAAAAATATGAGGTTAACACAGAAAAACAGATCACCAATTGAAGCTTTATGAATAATGGATTCGCCATCAATAATTGTTTTGGTAAAGCCATACTCAGTGTAATCCTCCTTCCGTTTTATAATTTTTCCGCCACTAGCCATGATTAAGTGAACGGTAAAAAAGTAAGAGCGAAGCGAGGGTGATTTATTCAGGCAGGCAGGCGACAGCTCAATAGCTCGAATTTGGATATAAGTAGGTTCCATTTAGTCGCCAGAAATATCTTTGGTAGGAATGGAAGTTGAATTTAGTCTTTAAATTTCTATGGTAGAGAAAAAGTTATGCAATGATGACTAAATTTAACTATATAAAGTCAAAACTTGTATATATAAAGTCATTCCCGAATATATAAAGTCAAAACTTGATTATATAAAGTCACTGTCAGAATAAATAAAGTCAAAACTTGAATATATAAAGTCAGCATCGGTATATATTAAGTCAAAACTTGTTTCTGAATATATAAAGTCAAAACTTCAATATATAAAGTCAGCACTGGAATATATAAAGTCAAAACTTCAATATATAAAGTCAGCATCGGAATATACAAAGTCAGCGCTGGAATATCTATCCATTTCCCAACCCGTTCAATCCGACCACAGGGTCACGGGGGTCTGCTGGAGCCAATCCTGGGCAGGGCACATGCATCATTTTCAAAACATTAACCGAACAGTGTTTTTTTAATTTATTTTTCTGAATACGCTTTTGTTAACTTAGTTCATTTCAGAGTCGTTTCAATCAATATATTTTGACTTTGACTTTATATATTCAAGAATGAGTTTATATACTCTGATGTTGACTTTATATAATAAGGAATGACTTTATAAATACCGACGCTGACTTTATATATTCAGGTTTTGACTTTAGATATTCCAGTGATGACTTTATATATTCAACTTTTGACTTTATATATTCAGAAACAAGTTTGACTTTACATATACCGACGCTGACTTTATATATGCGGGAATGACTTTATATATTCCAGCGCTGACTTTATATATTCTGACGCCGACTTCGATGTATCAATTTATTTGCCTGTTTGGCACCCCATAGTATATGTGTGTGTGTATATATGTACACATGTATGTATGTATGTATGTATGTATGTATGTGTATATATATATATATATATACAGTGGTGTGAAAAACTATTTGCCCCCTTCCTGATTTCTTATTCTTTTGCATGTTTGTCACACAAAATGTTTCTGATCATCAAACACATTTAACCATTAGTCAAATATAACACAAGTAAACACAAAATGCAGTTTTTAAATGATGGTTTTTATTATTTAGGAGAAAAAAATCCAAACCTACATGGCCCTGTGTGAAAAAGTAATTGCCCCCTGAACCTAATAACTGGTTGGGCCACCCTTAGCAGCAATAACTGCAATCAAGCGTTTGCAATAACTTGCAATGAGTCTTTTACAGCTCTGGAGGAATTTTGGCCCACTCATCTTTGCAGAATTGTTGTAATTCAGCTTTATTTGAGGGTTTTCTAGCATGAACCGCCTTTTTAAGGTCATGCCATTGCATCTCAATTGGATTCAGGTCAGGACTTTGACTAGGCCACTCCAAAGTCTTCATTTTGTTTTTCTTCAGCCATTCATAGGTGGATTTGCTGGTGTGTTTTGGGTCATTGTCCTGTTGCAGCACCCAAGATCGCTTCAGCTTGAGTTGACGAACAGATGGCGGACATTCTCCTTCAGGATTTTTTGGTAGACAGTAGAATTCATGGTTCCGTCTATCACAGCAAGCCTTCCAGGTCCTGAAGCAGCAAAACAACCCCAGACCATCACACTACCACCACCATATTTTACTGTTGGTATGATGTTCTTTTCTGAAATGCTGTGTTCCTTTTATGCTAGATGTAACGGGACATTTGCCTTCCAAAAACTTCAACTTTTGTCTCATCAGTCCACAAGGTATTTTCCCAAAAGTCTTGGCAATCATTGAGATGTTTCTTAGCAAAATTGAGACGAGCCCTAATGTTCTTTTGCTTAACAGTGGTTTGCGCCTTGGAAATCTGCCATGCAGGCCATTTTGCCCAGTCTCTTTCTTATGGTGGAGTCGTGAACACTGACCTTAATTGAGGCAAGTGAGGCCTGCAGTTCTTTAGACGCTGTCCTGGGGTCTTTTGTGACCTCTCGGATGAGTCGCTCTGCGCTCTTGGGGTAATTTTGGTCGGCCAGCCACTCCTGGGAAGGTTCACCACTGTTCCATGTTTTTGCCATTTGTGGAAAATGGCTCTCACTGTGGTTCGCTGGAGTCCCAAAGCTTTAGAAATGGCTTTATATCCTTTACCAGACTGATAGATCTCAATAACTTCTGTTCTCATTTGTTCCTGAATTTCTTTGGATCTTGGCATGATGTCTAGCTTTTGAGGTGCTTTTGGTCTACTTCTCTGTGTCAGGCAGCTCCTATTTAAGTGATTTCTTGATTGAAACAGGTGTGGCAGTAATCAGGCCTGGGGTGGCTACGGAAATTGAACTCAGGTGTGATACACCACAGTTAGGTTATTTTTTAACAAGGGGCAATTACTTTTTCACACAGGGCCATATAGGTTTGGATTTTTTTTCTCCCCAAATAATAAAGACCATCATTTAAAAACTGCATTTTGTGTTTACTTGTGTTATATTTGACTAATGGTTAAATGTGTTTGATGATCAGAAACATTTTGTGTGACAAACATGCAAAAGAATAAGAAATCAGGAAGGGGGCAAATAGTTTTTCACACCACTGTATATATATATATATATATATATAGTGAACGCTGGTCCGGACACAGACAGACGGACATCATAATTTCACCACACACCGTTTATTTTACAACTACTATGTACAAGTCTACCGTGCAGTCACACCCCAGTGCCTCCAGCACCGATCCCCCAAAGTCCAGGCCACACTCTTCCAGTCTTGGTGCCTTTCTCCCGGCCACCTCCCGTCCTCGCTCTAGCTCCGTCTTCCTTTGCCCCTTTTATGGGAACCCGGATGGGCTCCAGCTACTTCCCGGCACTCCTCCGCAGACACGCCCTTGTGTGGCGGAAGTGCCGGCTGCGCACCCGGAAGCCATCCGGGTGTCCCCTGTCGTCTTCCCCCCAGCACTTTCTGGTGTGACGGAAGTGCTGGGCTCCAGGGCTGTTCAGGCAGCGGGGCACCGCCAGGCGGTGCCCAGGTGCTTGAGGAACCCTGGAGCCCAGAGAAAGCCAAGAGAAAGGCACTGAAAGAGTGAGGCCTGGACATTGGGGGAATCGGTGCTGGAGGCACTGGGGTGTGTTAGTGCACAAAAGATTTGTAAATATATTGTAGATAAACAGTGTGTGGTGGAACTATGTTGTCCGTCTGCCTGTGTCCGGGTCCCAGTCCACAATATATATATATATATATATATATATATATATATATATATATATATATATATATATGCCAGCAACACTCATGACAATGACAAAACAATTACATTGTCAATCATGTTACGTTATTATTAAAATGTTTCCTTTTCTTTTTACTTCTCCGCTGCTGCTGGTATTTTGATGTGTATATATATTATATATATATATATATATATATATAACTTTTCTTTTCATAACTTCTTTAACACACTACTTCTCTGCTGCGCGTGGGTTTTGCTAGTATATATATATATATATATATATATATATATATATATATATATATATTGTGGCACGCAGTTGAGGGTGGTACCCAGCCGGGACGCGCAGGAGGACCGAAGGAAGGCATTGAAGATCAGCCCTGTAGGGGCCCTTGGTCACCACCAGGGGGTGCCCCAATGCCTACAGAGCCCTGGACCTCAGCAGTTCTGCCGCACCCGGAAGTGCTGGGGGGGAGAGGACCGGGCACACCCAGAGTGCTTCCGGGTGTGTATATAAGGGGCCGCCTCCCTCCATTCATAGGCTGGAGTCAGGTGGAAGAGGACAGAGCCCGGAGGAGAGGAGTGGAGACGGACCTGTGAAGAGAGGAAAGGCATTGTGAGAAGGCCTGGACTGTATTTTTTGAACAGATCAAGCAAGTTATTGTGAATATTCGTAAGGTTCATTCACAGCACCGTAGCATTCAGCAAATTCATATTGGTAATTTGTGGTAGAAAATAATGAGTGATGTTTTTTTTTGTACTGTTAAATATTTTGAGAGCAACTAGTTTAAGTGGTAAAGTGCACAATTAAGTATGGTTTAACTACTATTGAGAACTTTTTCAGAGAAACATTTTTTTTTTTATGGATCAAATAGATTTGATATAAGCTTTTTATAATTTTGTAATTGGACTTGTTTGATTTTCTTTAGTATATGTGAATGGCTTTGTTTCCACTGCAATAGATTTGCATCCTGTCTGGATATGGCCCCTGTCTTTTGCCCTGTATACCACTGAGAGCGACTGGTCCCCTCTATAGTCCCAAAATCAGATTAAGTGGGTTTAGTGAATGAATGCTATGTGCTTTCTTTCAAGTTTGAGCACTTACCTTTATACTTTTCACTGTGTATTAGTGTGCCACATAAGAGGCAAATATTTCTTGATTGTAGATTTTTTTGTGTTCAGTAATCAAAGAAGCTATGTTGTGCATATATGCTGGACTTAACCTGTCTGACTTTTCTTTTTGTAATGTGACATGAAGCATGAAAACAAAGAGGACTGATTTAGGAACATTTAGAATGCCCAGTGGGGGCTTGGCGGCCTTTTGGCCTTGGAAACCCGCCTGCCTAACTGTAGTTTTTTGTTTTTGTTTGTTTTCTATTCCTTCTGGCCATTTGACCTTACCTTGTTTTATTGTTACTTATTCTTTAATATTATTGCCTTATCTTATTTGTTTTACTTTCTTGTAAATTTTTATGTTTCATCTTGTAAAGCACTTTGAGCTATATTGTTGTATGAAAATGTGCTATATAAATTTTACGTTTTTGTTGTTTGTTTAGGTCAACCAATCCTTTCCTGTAAGGCACATCTTATTTTCTTGTATTTGAATCAAGTGTTAAATGCCTCTTTTTCACAATTTAAATTTTACTTAAATCAAGTGGCATGGTGGGTAAGTGGTTAGTGCTGTTGCCTTGTAGATCCAGCATCATGGACCTACTAATTGTTGAGGAAGAAACAAACTTTACTATTTGGTTGGCATGAGAGTCGTATACAGTACCTATATTAACTTGTTAACAAGGAGGATAATGTCTGCAGATCCAGTGTTGTGTGTATTGATATTACATGTAAATTCAATTTTTTAGCTATTACCAGTCACAAACTGTTTACTTACTAATGTCCATAGTAACACAGATAAGTTCATATTAAGTAATACAATAAACACTTCCTGGAATGCTTACTTGTTCCTAGAAGACAGAAAGCAATTAATCAGGAGTCATAAATATAAAAAATATTATTAAAAGAAATGTCTGGATGGTACACATTTTTCTTTCCAAGAACATCTTATCTCATTCCTTTTCTTTCCCCGGTATAATAAATATAAACACTTCTCATTTCTAAAGGTCAAACTGAAATTATGAATAACAGTGAAACAAAGGGTTCAAGCTGGAGGAGATACAGCGCATTGCACTATTATCTAGTAACTATTAACAAAACAATCTGTGTTTTCAGTCTACTTCCATATTGCCTCTGCGAAGTTTGTGTGTTCTTCGTACATCTGCTTGAGTTTACCTAGAATGTTTCCAAAGTGTTCAGTTTAGATTAGTTGCTGTTTCCACATTGACTGTGTTTGGATGTGTACTTAAGGTCATCCTGCAATGGACAAGCAACCTGTTCAAGTCTGGCTCCTGCTTTGAATATAATGCTACCGGGGGTAAACTCTAGCAACTCATAACCTAGAATTGCACTAAAGTGTACTATGTTATAGGATGACTCCGAATGAACTGAACACTTTCAACAATGTAGTATCATATGAACTTGCAGTCTAAGCAATTTTGTAAAGTAACTCTCAAGCTTTCTCTTAATCTTATAAATGCTCAATATCCTCCCCTTATGTCACATGGCACACATCAATCCTCTATTCTAATGTATCCCAGACTTTTTGTATCATTCCAATATATATAGTTGACATGGCAGACACAATGCATTTTTTCGTTTCCTCAGGCACTAAAATGTGGAAAAAAAGTAGCGAGAAACTCTGATGTGTCTTGCAGTTAACTGTATGATTTATGATTACACTCTTTGTTTTCCAGTACAGTAATCCCTCCTCAATCGCGGGGGTTGTGTTCCAGAACCCCCAGGATAGGTGAAAATCCACGAAGTAGAAACCATATGTTTGTATGGTTATTTTTATATATTTTAAGCCCTTAGAAACTCTCCCACACTGTTTATAAATATTCTGCGCACAGTTATACAGTAAACCCTCGTTTATCGCGGTTAATCCGCTCCAGACAGATAAATGAATTTCCACGAAGTAGGATTCTTTATTTATAAATCTAATATTTTCGCAGTTAGAGCATTGAAAACCAGTTTTACGACCTTCTAAATACGTTTTTTAATATTATTAGAGCCCTGTAGACATGAAATAACACTCTTTAGTCAAAAGTTTAAACTGTGCTCCCTGACAAGACAGAGATGACAGTTCTTTCTCACAATTAAAAGAATGCAAACATATCTTCCTCTTCAAGGTGCTTGTCAGGAGCGGAGAATGTCAGAGAGAGAGTAAAGTAAACAATCAAAAATCAATAGGGCTGTTGTGCTTTTAAGTATGCAAGCACTGTGATAAAGTGGAGGTGGTCTATCAGCATTTTTTACAGGCGTGTCCGTATCTTCTAAGCAAACAGCCACTGTGCAAACAGCTTCTCTGCTCACACCCCCTCCGTCAGGAGCAGAGAATGTCCGAGAGAGAGAGAGAGACACAGAGAAAAGCAAACAATGAAAAATCAATACGGGCTGTTACAGCTTTGAAGTGTGCAAAGCACCACGCGGGAAGCATATCGTATATCATTGATGAGTTTTAGTTAATATGTAATACATGCTCTGATTGGGTAGCCTCTCAGCCATCTGCCAATAGCGTCCCTTGTATGAAATCAACTGGGCAAACAAACTGAGGAAGCATGTACCATAAATTAAAAGACCCATTGTCCGCAGAAATCCGCGAACCAGCGAAAAATCCGTGATATATATTTAGATATGCTACATTTAAAATCCGCGATGGAGTGAAGCCGCGAAAGTTGAAGCACGATATAGCGAGGGATCACTGTATATGATTAACTAGCAAAATACCCGCGCTTCGCAGCGGAGAAGTAGTGTGTTAAAGAAGCAATGAAAAAGAAAACGAAACATTTTGAAAATAACGTAACATGATTGTCAATGTTATTGTTTTGTCACTGTTGTGAGTGATGAGTGTTGTTGTCATATATATATATATATATAAATATAAATATAAATATATATATATATTTACACACACACACATACATATACATACACACATACATACATACACACACATATATACACACAAATACATATATATATATATACATACACACACATATATACACACAAATACATATATATATATACATACACACACACATATATAAACATATATATACATATACATACATATCTACATATATACACACACAGCTATTTCGTATCAGTGCAATACACTGTTTGTTAAAACGGATGACACCCGCTCTTACGCGCAAGTCTGCGTGGATATTATGAACTATCGTATTTGTTCAAGTTCTATTTAAATTTTAAATAGAAGGAATTTTTATTTAGTCGACAGAAATATCTTTGGTAGGAATGGTAAAACAGACAGGAATATTATTCCTGAATAAATCAACTCAAACCTTAAACAACTTATAATATTTTGCTCTCCATAAAAATATATCCTGTCTAAATTATACAAGTTAGAAATAAAGTAAACATTAAAAGAACAAACATTCAAATTTCTTTACTCTTATGTAATTTTATATTTTATAAAAAATAAACTTAGATTTTAAATATCCCAAAAGATTTTGCTCTCCATAAAAATATATCCTGTCAAAATTATACAAATTCAAATATGAACATGCTGCATAACAAAACCTAGAAATATAAATAAAATGTGTTCCTTTCAGCAATAACAAATCAAATCATTCAGTTGTCTTTGCTCATATGTCATTTTAGAGCTGGACGCCTGGCATCTTTTTGGCAACAGGTTCGTTTCTGTTTGGTGTGAGGTTCTGTGTTGTGGAGATTCTCAGGATGGATTGCAGGTGCTCATCAGTGAGGCGACTCCTGTGTGCTGTTTTGTTAGTCTTTATCACTGAGAAGAGCTTCTCACACAGATATGTGCTACCAAACATGCACAAGGTTCGAGCCGCATGTAGACGGACTTTTTGTTCTTCAAAGTCACCAAAGCGCCGTGCAAACTCAGTGCGCTCAGTTTATCAGCAAAGTGCGATTTGGGAACACCGTAGTGACGACTTGGTTTAACATTACTTGGTAATAGGGAAAGTGGGGCAAGTGGTTGTGTCTCCCATAAAAGCAGCTCAATTGAAATCACTTTGTGATTGTGCACGGGTAAAACGTCCGCTGAAGTGTCAGATTCTTATTTAATTCTTCTGCTTTCTGTATCTTCTGCATTGCATTCAGGTCTTTCAGGTTACCCTGATGTTTTGTTTTATAGTGCCGTCTTAGATTAAATTCTGTAATTACAGCCACATTAGCTCCACAAATGAGACACACGGGTTCAGTAAACATATACTCAGCCTCCCATCGGTTTTAAAGGCTCTATTTTCAGAATCAACTTTTCTCTTCAGCATCGTGTGAGCTAGCTTCGCAATAACTTGCAGCATCTTAAGGTAGACTTGATTAACGCGTAACTGTTCGGCAAGGCAGCTGAAGCGCTGCATTATGGGATCTGTAGTTTATTGTGTTACCAGCGCTTCATATACCCGGCTTTAATAACAATAATACAGTATATAAAATGATCTCGGGGCGGATATAATTACACGCGGGCGGATGTGGCCCGTGCCCTTGAGTTTGACACATATGGACTAAATAGAACTTGAAAAGATATATTTTTTCAAATGTGATCGCAATTCAGATAGAGTTGACGCAAGACTACAGCCTGCATGCCTCAATAAGTCATCCTCCCTTGCCCTTACTTTTTACCGCTCATCTAATGAATACACTGAGTATGGCTTTACCAAAACAATCACTGATGGCTAATAAAGTATCCATTATTCGAGTATGTAGATCGGGTTATATATATATACATATATATATACCCGCGTATCGCAGCGAGAAGTAGTGTGTTAAAAAGCTAGAAAAGAAAAGGGAACATTTTAAAAATAACGTAACATGACTGTCAATATACAGTATTTGTTTTGTGAGTGTTACTGAGTGTTGCTGTCATCAAGGATTTGATTATCATTATTTCTTTCAATCAGGTTCGTATTTGTAGGATGTGTTGTGTTCAAGTTACATTCCGTGTTTGTCAATCGCTGTAAAGATGACAGGTTTCATTCATCGATTCGCTTCTTACTGCATCAATAAACAGCTCGTCTTCTTCTTTATCTGAGACCTGACACACTGCATGCACGGGTTTTTTTTACACTGTCTTCCTTTAGCGGGACATTGACTTTTTCCAACGTGTGCTTTGTTTCCGCAGTAGTTGGATTTATGAATATGCTTGTATGTATCAGACGCTTCATATTTTTGCTGCCTTTTCAATTGTGTAATTCGTTTTGTTCAGCTCTTTGGAACTGTTGCCTTTTATCTGTGCACTGCGCCAGTTCACGTGAGCCACTCGGTGTACATGCATCGAAGGTTCCCAGCTGTGCTGGTGCCATCTCGTGCTATGTCCATGGCTGTATTTAATGTTACCTTAGTCCTGGCACTTAAAACTTTCTCTTGCAGTTTCGCTGAGTTTGTGTCAAACACCACCCTGACCATCTCATCTTCCTCTCCATAAGCACAGTCCTTCACCCGTGAATATTTACCGTGGCAGTTTGCTATTGGATTGCCGCTGACGGGCGGCCTTATATGGGCAGGCACTAAATTACAAACGCCAGCGCAGCCTGTCTATGAACTTAATTTAAAGTGTAGGTTTACATCGTGCTTTGTTTCAAGTAGCAGAACTCATGAATATGGTTGTATATGTCACTCGCTCGCTTCTTATTGTTTCGCTGCCTTCTCAATTATATAATGCATGTTTTCTTCAGCGCTTTTTGAGGTCTTCCTGGTTTTCTATGTACTGCGTGATTACGTGGGAGGCGTGATGATGTCACACGAAACTCCGCCCCACGGCGTTGAAGCTCATCTCCATTACAGTAAATGGAGAAAAACTGCTTCCAGTTATGACCATTACGCGTAGAATTTCGATATAAAACCTGCCCAACTTTTGTAAGGAAGCTGTAAGGAATGAACCTGCCAAATTTCAGCCTTCCACCCACACGGGAAGTTGGAGAATTAGTGATGAGTCAGTGAGTGAGTGAGTGAGGGCTTTGCCTTTTATTATTATAGATTATATTATTCTTAATCATAATCAAAATTAAAGATAGGAATTATTTTTATGAAAATTTGGCTGCTATCATTATCCAAGGAGACTTACAAGTTCAACATGTATAATCTCTCTATTTTTAAAAAAAAATCCTGGAAAGGAAAAGAAGGGCGACGAGACGTGATCTTCTCGAAAGTTCTCAGAAGACATTTAAAAGACCTGCAAGACAAAAAAGACTGGCCACGGAGCGTCTCGTGGGGACCGTAAACATGAGACTTGGTGCCAAGAGATTGTCTCAGGGCCATCTAGTGAGGATGTGGATCATGAGATTCTTGCAAGACATGCCTTCTTATCAAAAAAGAGAATGGACAGCCAGTAAAACACTCAGTCATGTAAAGGCATGTAGCACACACAGATCCTGTGCTCTCAGCAAAGAAGAAAAAGCAGCGCAGAGAAAAGAGACCCAAAAGCGTTGGAGAGAAAAAAAGTCAGATAAGAGATTATGAAAGCAGTGGAATTCGAAAGGCTCAAACAAATGATGGCGCGATACACATGCAGAGAAAGGTAAAGAGCACATCAAGGAAGACTGATAGCAGGGTACTGATTGATGTGGTAAGAGGGAGGCGAGACCCATGGGAGGAGGAGTTGGAGAGTGTGTTATAAAGTTGTGTTTGGGGTTACGAAGTCGGCGATTGTTCAAGTAGAACTTTTGTGACACTTTATTACGTCAGTCGCTACAGCATCAAAAAAACGATAGTAAAGATCGCATTAACGCAAACAAAAGGTAATTAATCATCAGAACCAGGTGTAACAAAAAATAGCAGGACAAATCGAGGTCAGAAATAAAAGGTGAAGTGTGGAAAACAAAGTCTTTTTTCACCTTCGTATCAATCAATGCACAAAACGTGGATTTACACAATAATGGACCATACACTATGAGAATCTGTGGTCTCGGACCACTGCAATGATCCAAAAGCTTTTAAAATTATATATTCTCACTTAGAGGATCTGTGCAGAAATTCTTCAAAACCTGGCAGGATCTAATAAATAACATTTTAGAATAAGCTTTTAAAGCACTGAGGAAGCAGATTCTCTCCCTATTCCTTTGTCTTTTTCTTCTCCATTCATCTATATTCACTTATTAATTCATCTAGTTATTTATTTTTACTAGATTTAAGTTTTATTCTGCTGCTCTCTTTCTCAGGGGTGGGGGTTGATTTGTTTTCCATCCTATTCTTGTAAAATTGATCTATTTGTATGGATTGTTGTGTGATTTCAATAAAATCAATAAAATTAAAAAAAAAAAAAAATTGTATATCCAATTAACCAAACAAAGGGGTTGGTGAGCAAAGCAAGCAGGGGGCAGAGCCCCCTAGTACAATATAGATATTTTTTTATAGTTAGAGCACAGATAAGCTGAGTGACTTGCTCAAGCAGACAGGGAGACTGTGACGATGCGGGTTCTGCTCCATGCTCCCATCCGCTGTTCGGGAGCCCTTGAACCCTACACCGTCGATAGATATAACCAAGGTGAGCTAGACAGTGAGACAACAACAATTGAGCAAAGGGATGGTTCAAAAGGTGCAAAGTGCTTTTATTAAAATAGTCAAACAAAAACAATGTTCAAATAAAGTGCAGTGCTTTCAAAAAGAGTCATTAAATAAATAATCCAATAAAAGAAAACGTGGAGGTTAAAAACACTACAAAAAAAAACAATCCTTTTAAAACAAGGTTAAAACGTTCATCCGGAAGCAGTCTTTAAAACAATGCCAAGCCCAGTGCTTCTTTTCAACTAGCGTCTCACCTGCTTCTCCCAGTTGGGCTTTTCAACAGGCGAAACGCTCTCTCTGCAGCTGCCCTTTCCTCCTACTTCCATCCACACGGGTCTGGAGACCTCCCGATCCCTGGCTTCGGTCTGGCTCTCATCCCAGGCCCGAGACTTGGTTCACACCCAACGGCCAGGACGCACACATTGGGGAATCCACCAACAAGCCTTCCGACTCCCGCTGCCGTTCCGGCCTTCCGCGGCCAGTCGCCCTTCACTGACCACTCCCGCTACTTGATCGCTCAGCGGGAGCGTCTTCTTCTAAGACTCCTGAGTGACGGCCTAACACCCAGGCTTTCATGCAGCTGCCCGCGAGTGCTCGTTCACTCGCTCGTCCACTCGCTTGCCCACACGCGCCGTGTGTGTGTGTCTCTCTCTCTCTCTCCTGCACCGACTTGCTCCTTCCTCACTGCTTCCTGCTGCAACCTCTGTTTCCTTCTCTCTCTCTCTCTTTCCGTTTTGTTTCTGTCCAATCTCCTTCCTAAACGACTAGCACTTCTTTATATTGAAAGGGGACATAGCAGCTACAACACATTAGCCACAGGAACAATCACGGATGTGGGCAGTCCTTCACCTGTGCACTTGGTGAGAAACGCCCACACCACAGATCGCCCCGTGGCTTGCTACGGCCACTACTCCCCCTGACTAAGCCACGTGTGCAGTGATTATTTATTTAATTTAAAACTACTGGCCCTTGCTGAGAGGGAGAGGGCTGTGTACCCGCTATACCACATGGGCACACATGAGTATAGAACCAGCAACCTTTAGCTTAGGTGCTAAACAACACTGCCTGACATATGTCAGGAACAGGTTTGACATTAGTTTAATTTTGTTTAATTTTTGAATGTTGTTTATTGTTCTTGGTTTTTATTTATTGTTGAAATGTTTTTATTAGGTGATAGTACATCAGCATTTTGTGTGTACGGTTTATTTCTGTTGGCCTCTCTATTTTATGGTCTGGTCTTTAAGACACTGCATGGTTGCTTGGCACATGATAGATGTGCCATGTGATGTGACAACATGGTAGCCATGAGATCTAAGATGGCTGCTTACAATTGAACAGCATCTGAACATTAAGACTAAGTCCTTGTTTTGACTAATGATATTAAAGAAATATAAATTCTTAGGAATGTTTTTGTCTTTGAACCTCATTTTTTTTTTTTTTTTTTTTACTACTTTGCATTTTAGTTGTGATATTTTTTACTAGTTTGCATTTTACTACTTGTCAATTGGACTTCTATTTCTGTGCATTTTCGACATAACTGAACAGTATATACTACAATTTATGTATGGCTAAGAAACTTTGAGGGCTTCTCATTGGCTGTCAGTTTAGCACTACATCATGACAGCTCCAGTGGTCCTGGGTTCAAATCATAGCATAATCCTTGCCTGTAAACTGTGTGTTTGCTCTCTTTGTACCAACCCCACAAGTCAAAGATATGCAGGTTAGGGCTGATTGAACACTCTGAATTGGCCTGGTGTGAGTGAGTATATCCTGAGGTAGGCTATTCTCCTGTCCAGGATTGTTTCTATCAGTTTATTTATATGAGTTTATATGAGTTTCAGACATCAACATATTTGACCAAAATGTGTGAATAATCAAGCTGATTACTTGGCAAAAAAAGTTGTGTTTTTTTTTTTTTTGTTTTTTTTCCCTTTAGGGACATCTCTCTATTTACCAATTTACCATATTACAATTTTTTGTATTCTTAAAGCTCTGGATTTAATGATTATATGTCTCCAAATAATCTTTAATCTCTCTAGAAGCATCATGAATATGTTAAAGCTGCTAAAATGCCACAGATTAAAGTTTGTTAAAAGCTCCTTGCTGTTTTAGTTCATTTTCATGTCCCCCATAACATTGTTGGCATAAGTTGCTAAACACGTGTAGATCTTTAAGATGTCAAATCAGTAGTTATGAGGATGACTGCCTACTTTGTCTGCCCTTGGCTGTGTGACTCTAACATCTGATTGGCTCCTTAGTAACTTCAAGGGCACCAGGGCTGACTGGATTGATATCTAGCCTGGTGGTGTAGCAGCTCAAGTGGGCCATTCTGACACATGATGTGATCGCAGGGCTTGTCCCATAAGCAACCCCGTGATAAAGTTTAAGTAGCCTCAGGTCAGCTGGAAAAAGAAAATGACAATAGATCTAGAAGTCAAGTTTGGAATAAGGCTCAGTGATAGGGAGGAATAGACCGTGTGTGTGTGAGAGCAATATGGTGGGAGTGAGAATACTTGAAAGTATGTGAGAGTTGTACCAGTGACCCCAATACATGATGTAAAGTCTGTTAAGGAAGGTCCATCATGTTGTTTATCTTATTAATTTATTTGCTTATTTTGTCTTCATCCAAAACACAGAGGATGCAGATTTAGAAGTTTTAGAGGCAGAAGGAGAATGTTTTTGTTTTTTAAGGACAGAGTGCAATAGTTATTGTGGAGTTAGTGGTATGCTGTTCATCTTTAGCTATACTGCACCATACACAAATACAAATGTAGTTCCGTTTGCAAGCAATTGCCATGAGGATGTTGTACTAATCTTATGATGCATACGTTAGTCTCACATGCCTGTGGCCCTCTCCTAAAAACTTGGCTCATGTTGACAGAGAAATTTTCCAAAGCATAGCACAAAGGTACTTTAAGGCTAGCTGATATAAGGATTGTACTGGATTTACTCTTGGTTGAATCCATGTTCTACTGAATGGAATGTGACATGGAAACAAGGCATTTGAATTATCTGTCACCCACAGGGAAACTGGATTCTCAATTTATTTGTTATTGTGAAAAGGTGGTCTCTCTGTACCTACATCATATGTACATCTTCTGCTCTTTTTTATTGCCTGCAGATTTGAGCCTAATCCTGTGTAGATTTATACTTTGGGTATTGAAATAAATAAAAAATTAAGAAGGATACAATACACTAGTGATCTGAGTTCTAGCCATCAGCAACTTGATTTTTTTTTCAAAATTCTATAGCTTCCAGTAATGCCTTTTTAAATATAATCTTTTTCGCAGTTTTAGGTTAAAAGGAATGTATTTGAGATGCAAGCCAGGTTAAGTTTAGGCTCATCAATACCAAAAAAAATCTCTTCTTTTTTTTTTTTTTTTTGCAAAAACCTTTTAAGTGTTTCTTCTTCCATTATTATGGTCTCTTCATCCTTTTTCTGAATTGTTCTGAGTGATGTAACAGAGGATAATTCTTCAGCATTCTACAGATTTGCTCTTTGAGTTTACATGGTCTACCACTTCATGGCTAAGCAGTTGTTGCTCCTAGACCTTTTTACTTCACAATAATAACATTTACAGTTGACTGGGGCAGATCTAGCATAGCAGACATTTCCTGTACTGACAAAGTTGGCATCCTATGACGGTGTCACATTTAAAGTCACTGATCTCTTTCCTAATAGAGATTACATGGCTGTGTGCTTGATTTTATGCATCTATTAACAATGGGAGGAGTGTCCAAATAGAAGAGTATATGTGGCAGGAAAGACAGGCTAATTAGCTCACACAAATGCAGGGAGAAGTTGTCAAATACACACAGACAGAATTTAACACTCTGAATATTCACACTACCAGTCAAAAGGTTTAGAACACCTAAGTTTTTCTTCAAATTTAATCAGTTGAAATGCAATGAGTGACCTCAAATGGTTAAAGGTAAGCAGTAAACTACCAGAGGTTTAAATTTAAAGTATAGGTTAGCAAAAACAGAGGAAAACGAAATGTTAGAATATTACAAATGGGCCTTCTTCATGGAACAACTAATAGGTTACAACCTACAGATTTTCTGCAGCAGTTCAAGTGAATTACGCCTTGCAAGTTGAAGCAAACAATTTGCTCCAGTGTCCTAACTTCCATTGATTGTTTAAAATCCTGTCTGTCTTAATGCAGAGTTGGGACAGACTGTGTTACTATACTCTCTGAAGTACTACTTGGACAATATTCCAGTGATATTAGTAAATTTCAGTATCTTAGATGCAGAAGTGATAACCACTGTGCCATCATCCTGCATATTATTTTTTTTTTTTTACTGGAAGTATTTATATTAATGGGATAAGCAGCAATTTATTTGAAACTAATAACGTAACAGCTTCAGAAAATGCACACAACAAATTTTCAGTGTATGCTACTATGTTTCTTATTGCAATGTATCAAGTTATCCTTCCAAAATCATCAATCATGGTTTGTAAATGGCTGCCAATAATGAAGACACTTTGCTTTTATGTTGCTGTTAATGTTGTACAGTTTATAAAGCTTTTATTGATTGTGTTTGCTAGAATAGTTTGTAAAATTAAGTGTCAGTAATGTGACCATACAGCATCTACCACATATAGAAATTTACTGTCTATCTGGAAAACAGATTGCTGTGGTTTTTGTCTGGCCATTATGTTCTTTGCACTTGAACATTTCAAGTGATTATTCATATTTTGAAGTGACTTAGAAAATCGTACACATCATCACACAACAGCAATGAATTTGTCTCCTTTTTCAGTTCAAACAAAAAGTGCGATAATGACATTTTCTAAATTAATGCCACATTTTGAATGAAAAGTCTAACTTTTTATGCATATTTCAGTTTGGTGGTAACAAAATATAAAACAGGTATAAATTACACTTCATTTGTGTTCTAGTACTTTTATCTCACAGGATATTTTATTCTAAATGTAAAATTGGTTAATTTTAGAGTGATCTTTCTAATATGCAGTTTTTAAAGTGTGTTTTGTTTTTTTTTTCCTTAGGTTCTACACCTTGGGCACCACCAGTTGCTACAGTCAGCCAAGCCAGCCTTTTAGCTCACACTTATGGAATGGCGCAGCCTTCAGTCTATACCCCAGCTGTGAATGTCCAAGCGCCTGTTATTGCAGTATCACCTATCCAAACTCCTGTGCCACCACAACACCCATTGATGGCCGCACATTATCAGCTTCCACAACAGCCTTCACAGCCTCTCACTAACATGGTCATGAATATGCCAAGTCAGCCTCTTTACACAAACAGTCAGCCACCAATCACTATGTCCCCATTGACTGGGGTCAGTCAGGTGACCCACCCTGTGCACCCTGTGGTAGGGAACGGTCACATGACTCACCCTATATTTCAGCCTCCGCATTTGCCTTCTGCTGCTTTGCCCAGTAGTGCACCATTGACCAATGGGCAGACTACTGCTCAGCCTCCTGCCACTCCACCAGCCAATCAGGAAAGTACAAATGGGCTGCAGATGTTACGGACTGTTGGCATGGGAAAGTACGAATTTACAGATCCCTGGCATCCGAAAGGTAAGTGAACAGAGGAGTTTTCTCTTAAAATCCCACAAAGTACACTAAGTTTCTCAGGTGTCAAATCAGAGACTACTTTTGTAAATTTAAAAATGGGCTGGTTCTGAAGATTAAATGTTTTTATTGTTTGTTTTTTTTCTTTCATTGACCACTAATAGTGATATAATATGTACAACTTCCCAAGTAAAGTATTGAAGTTCATAGTTTAACATTCAGATGCTATACCTTTCCTCGTGTGTGCTTAAATACCATTTATGTGTGTGTGTATGCATATATTGTGTGTGTGTGTGTATATGTATATATATATATATATATATATACACACACACACACACAAAAATATTCATAACACCTTAATAATTATACGGCACAAATAAATATCAGCTTATCATTTAGAAAACATTGCTGACAAACACAGTTTAGTTTTTGTGTTTGTAGTCATAATGTGTTTGCTTCTTAAACCTGAATCAAATTTACCAACAAAGCTATTATTGTGCCTTTAAAATAAATAGAAAATCTGTCTTGTTTTTTTTCCTGAAGTTTGTCTTTTCATTTGTTAACATTTTGACATTTACAAAGGGAGCTTGGTTTCCACTTTAAATGTCTTAGACAACAATGGTGACAAGGTTTCTGTTTTGTAGAAAGCAGTGCAAATAATTTAAATAATAAGTTTAAAAAGTATTGCACATTAAATTAGAATTAAACAGTATTATATCTATTTGGAGTATAAGGGTCAAAAAATCTGTTAAACTGTTTATGGTATGTAATGCTGTCTGCTAAATTTTGACATGTTTAAGAGATAAAAGTCCAAGATTGACAAAAAGTAAGCAATCATAGCAGGATGGCCAAATGTGTTTCCTGTCTCTAGCATATTCTAATGAAGATACACTTCAGTACAGGTCAGGAGAAGATTGAATGTGTATTATTTCATCTACGTCACTGGATACTACACAGTTAAAAGGAAAAAAAATATTTACCTACCCAATATTTATGTCTAAAGGAATCCACATTATTTTTCTGTATTTCATTTCTTAAAGACTTGCAGCATATTACCATAACAATCTTCCAACAAAAGGCTTGTTTTTTATTTGGCTCTAAATATTTCAGAGTATTTTTAACTTTTTACACTTTCATAATTTGAAAAAAACTTTTAGCACCCTTGACAAAAAATAATGTCTGCAAGCAACTCATTCTTAAGGACAGTAAAGGCTGTTAAATTAATACTTTTTTCATTGATGAGTTTATGCACTAGGTTGAATGATTTTACACAGAAGAAAAATATGGTGTCACTAAAAAAATCAACTCATATCAGGGTTGTTTTTTTCATATCATATCTTTCCTGCATATCTTATCATATCACTGCGTAATATGAAATGATTTAAGTGTGCTCAGACATGTCAAAGCAGGGCAACACTGTAAAGTAAGCTGTTATGCATAGGCACTGTAACAACACATTGAGAAAGGCTAATGCTGATATTGGTCATGTCTGTGTTCTACAGGAATATAATTTACTCTGTGGTAAATTATTTTGCTTTATGTAATATACTTTTTCTTATGTTTGGAAAGGCAATCAATAGACATCATAGCTATGTCCATATTTTGTACATAATATTCCATTGTCACCATACAATTTCAAGAAACAGAATTGAGAAGAGGCAAATTAAGCGCATCTGTCTCTTTTATTTATTTACTTATTTTTTTAGTAAATAATCGTGTCTGGCTTCTGCAAAAGTGTCATTAAAGTTGGCTAACTAAACCTTAAGTTGAAAGTCTTTAAACAGTGATATAGTGCTGCTTGAAAGTATGAGCAGTTACAGATTCCCTTAGTTTTTCAGCAAAGTTATTATTTAATCAGAACCACTGTGTCTTACCTGGCATAACAGGTGGTTTAAAGGAACTCATGCTTGTTGCAGAAACATTAAATTAAAGAGGAATTAGTGTAGGTGCAAAACTAAGTGAATCCCAGATTGCATTGGTTGCACTATATATAGGATGGTCCTGATGTAATTATGCAATTTTCATTACGCTATAACTTTTTAAGTTTATTACATAGAAAATCACCCGAAAAATCCCAGACCATCGAGAAGTGTGCAAACTGATGACATGAAGAATCGTCTTTGCGCCAAACTGGAATCATCCCCACATAAATCAAAGTCATCCAGATGATCTGGATCTGTATAATTAGATCTGGACCACCCTGTACAGTTTCCATGCAAACATTTGGATAGCCCTGAGAAAATTACAAAATGTGTTGACATATAAAGTAAAAAATAGTAAATATGACTTTGACTGCAAACAAACTAAAGTGATGGTATTAGTGTAGGGCTGCAAAGGTTAAAGTTTATTTCCATGCTGAAAAGGAAAGAAGGTTAAAGAGGCAACATTTTGGCTGCATACCCCTCATCAGGTGTACAAGTATAAAGGAAAAAGCAGGTAATACATAGAAGAAGAAGAAGAAATCAATACCAGGGCAAAGGAAAGGTGAGATTAGGTTGTGAAAAAGCTGCCGTTAGAGGAGATGAAGTGAGAGATTAAAAGTTAGTTGGTCATTAAGACCTGGAGATATATATGATCCTAGGCTGAGAATGAAGTTAGCTGCTTCTGTTTCTCTTTAAAAAGTGTCTTTAAAGCCCTTTGAAAGAACTGAAACAGAGAAACGTGTGGCTATAATAAATGGCTGTTAAGTGCTACACAATAGGCTTTGTAAGGTCTTTGATCTTAATGGCTCAAATGTGCTCCCAGAAACAGTCAGCTAGCCATCTTCCTGTCCAAACTATGTAATTGGCTGGACAATTCTTTCAAGAAATGCAGTTAAGATTTTTATACAGGCAAGAGACCCGTCATTTAAGATTGAATTTGTCATAGGGACCAGATATAAGGGTACTGTTATTGAGTTATTTGCAAGTGAAGCGTCTGCTTCTATTAAAATAACTGCATTTTTATGAAAATATTAATGTACAATTACCATTTACCTGAAGAACTTAAACAAATAAAAATAAATGAGTAAATATGTCAGTGCAAAAGTTTGGATGCCCTGTGATTCTTTTAATTCTTGTTTTGGAAATGTTTCCCCATTCTTCTTGCAGATCACTCCCAGCTGTGAGATATTCTTCGGCTGTCTTGTGTGTATAGCACATTTAATACCCACAGATTGCCAATTATGTCAAATATGGGAACATAGAGGGCCATTGTAAAACATTTACCTTGTGTAGATTTGGAAGTCCATTTTGCCTTGTTGTTTTATTGTAGACACCAGTCTTTTTTCAGCTTCAGTTTCCTGACTGACTGTCTGATATTCTCCTTGAGGAGAAAACATTCTTTCCTGTACCTGCACAGTGTTTCCATCCCTGCAATTAACATGCAAGGTGTTCTATTCTTAAAATGTTTGTTTCTATTGTTTGTGGTTGTGGTCAAAGAGTCTGATTTTAAATAAAAAATTAAAATTTTTTGAAATGAGACTGAAATAAAGGTTTCCTTTTGATGGCTCTTCTATGAAGGTCATATCTGTTTAAGTAATACTGCACGCCTGAACAGAGAACCACAACTTCTTTCTAAGATAAACCTGCCTGCAGGTCCTTTAAAGTCATATGGGGGTTTTGCTTTGCACAGAATACAAACTTTCTATCTTTTTTATTTTGTTACCCATATCTTTACCTCCATGGTTTCCCTTATCCGTCATTTCCTAATGACATCAGAGAAAATTGAATGCTGGAAATGATTTGATCTTTTTATAGCATCTCCCTGCTTTGCAGACATCGGTTTGTTTAATTTTCAGGTCCTCATTCAGTTGCTTAGAAGAACCCATAATTGTCTAGTGTTGCACTATATTTGAATGTATCGCACAGTATAAATAAAAAAAATTCTTACACTATGGAATTGTTATCAGCTGACAATTCCTAATGGCAGTTCTTGACTGACTCTTCACCTGATGAGGTAAGCCAGATTAGACTAAAAACTAATGATGTTCCGATCGCTCAGCCAGATCTAAATCAGCAGATTTTCACTACAGAGGACTCAATCAGTGTAATGATAAACTCGCTGATTAATGAAAATCATTTATGTTTTCAGCTTCTGCTTTTCTAAGTGTTACTGTAATTTAGTTACAGCCTGCTTTACGCAAGGTATTGTAGTTAAGCTATGATGTATCCTTTTTTTAACTGCAAATATTCTGTAAATAGAGAGCAGTAAGGAAAAACTTTACCAGAGAGAGCAAGAGAAAAGAACCGAAATATTAGTCTTTACATTAAAGAAAGTGGAGCAATAAACTGAGAAAGGAGTCAGAAGAGTCATTCTCTGAAATTAGACAAACAGTAAGAATAGCTATTTTAATGAACTTAGACCTTTTTTGTTCTTAAAATAAAACAGACACTACTTGTCTGAATTTAGATGGTGAGCGGGCTTGTGTTAAGTACAGAGGCTCATATTTTCAATTAGAAAAAGAAAACATAAAGAAGAATTGGAAGTACATGTATATTTACATTTATTTAAGCACTATTTCACTGCCAATATCAATTAATTGAATTACTGTGTGAGAAAAAAATATATATATTTAAAAATACTGTTTTAGTTTAATTATAAATCATATCAATTATAAAAATTCAGTTTTCAATGTTCAAGTTATTAGAAATTGATTTTGTTTTTGTTTTCAATGTTCAAGTTAAGCTGCTACACCACTTTTAAGTGGAATTGAGAGTTCAGTTGTCCATTTTTAGTACACTAGTTTAATATAATACTGCACTAAATTGAATTGTGATGTTTATTTGTTGTGACTGTGAATGCTAAAGTTAAACTATTACACCACTTTGCAATGGAATTGTAGATATATTACTCATTTTAATTGTTTTAGTTTTACTACTACAATGCTTCACTCAGTGGAATTGATTGGAGCTATTTACAGAGAAATCTTTTGGTGTGTTTACTTGGTTATTTTGTTAAACTTAAAACCAATGCTGCACTAAGTAGAATTGTGACAAGAGACACATAAAAATATGTTTTACTTTGTTTACGTTATTTTATTAAAAAAAACCATTAAGGAACAACATGGATGCAGGCATGTTTTTCTTAATTGCAGAGGCATTCAATTGTCATGCTTATATACTTAACTGATTTTAATAAGTTTAATGTACATGACATGTGCGCTGTGCAACTTATTATCTGGGAAAATATAAGGTCAGGTGCTTGTTATCAGCAGATACTCAAAAATAAATTACTTGGTTCAGGGTTGGAACAAAAGTGTCATCATCGCATTCCTATTAAAAACCTAATGTGTTCTGAGAACTTACAACTAAAAGGATGCCCAAATTTTTGCAAATGCCAATTTACTGTTTTATTTTATTATGTTTTTAAATTCATCAAATAAATTGTTAGTGTACATTAACATTCAGAAAAATTCCTGTTGATTTTAATTTGTTTGTTGCCAGAGTTCTGTCAAATGTCAACAAAATCTGTAGTAAGTATGTACTGTACATTCAGGTGCGTAAATCATTGGGAACCAAAATGGGCAATCAATTGAGGTACCGTAAGAATAAAGAGTGAATGGCTCTCTGATAAACAGAGATAAAAAAGCTGTCCGAGTAGATATTACCAACACTGGTGAATGCAATCTCAACATGCCAAGAGAAAAGAAGATCTCACAGGACATCAGGAAGAGAGATCTTACAGTTACAGTGATCCCCTGCCTATCACTGAAGTTGCGTTCCAGACCCATCAGCGATAGGTGAAAATCTGCAGTATAGAAAGACCATATAAATAAACATTTTTTTTATAGTTTAAGCCTTAAAATACCCCTCACACACACTTTAAACACATGTAAACTTATAAAACACATATATTTGTAAACACATATATGTGGATGTCGGGCTATTATAAAAAAATCTTGGCAGGGAGACGAGGCTTGATCTTCTCAGAAGACAATTTGACATCCCACAAGAGACATTTTAACGTCACGCAAGACAAGGCAGTGAGATAGGACAGCTGCTGTTCAGGCTTTTAAATGATTAACGTGCAGAGCGACAAGCAGAACAGGCATGTTGGCAGAAGCAGCACAAAGCCAGTAGCTGATCCGTCCACTTCTGCTTAGCGTGCGTTCAGCTACACCCCCCGACCCCCCCTTCACAACGCGAGCAGGAGAGACGCAAAGTAGCAGCAGCGCAGTGCGCCTCCAGGAGGGGTTGAGCGAAGCAATCGAGACCGGATCATCTCGGAGAGGGACTTTGATGACACGCATGACTAAACATTACAACCATAGGAAGCAAAACCCGTGAGATGGTGACTTTTGCACATCACACCCTACTTACAAACAATTTAAGATAGATAGATAGATAGATAGATAGATACTTTATTAATCCCAAGCGGAAATTCACAAAAAAAAATAGTAAAATAGTAAAAATGTGTAAAAAGTGTCCAGGGAGCAATTCCACATAAAAGAAAGTGGTAGAAGTGATCAGTGAAATAGAGAAAAATAGAGATAAAAAGGTAAAAAGATAAAGTCGTATACGGAGCTGCTGGAAAGGCTGCCACTCGGATGTGGCGCCGGAAATCAAATATCTGTCAGGCAAATAATTTAAAAAAGGAGGACACAACACCACCAAGAATCTCACAAAAAATAATAATTTAGGTAAAAGACAACCCAAAAGACAAATAAAGTATTGAAGTACTCTTTTACTGCATCTCAGGAAACTGCATGCTTCAGCAGTAAGAGGAATAATGAATCAAAATGGCATTCAAATGAGAGTTGCCAGGATAAAAGCCTCTGCTGTCAAAAAAGAACTAAACTCTTTGTATTTTGTTTGCCTCAAAGCACCTGGAAAAAATTGACAGTTTCGGGAAGTTCATTCTATAAAGAGATTAGTCCATAACTAACCTTTTTGATAGAAATATAAAAAAATATTATGATTGGATAAAGCCCGTGCTACTTACCCCTAAAATAATCCTTATTCTAGCAGTGAAGCATGATGGTGGAAGTCTCAAGTTCTGTTGCTTCTTTTCCTCCTCTCAACCAGGACGATTCAACGTCATTAAATAAGCCATGAATTCTGAGGTATGCTGGGGGATTCTTGAAAGGAATGGAATGTCATACCATCGATCAAGAAGCTAAAGTTTGTCCAAAAATGGGTATTCCAGCATTTTAGTGACCCAAAGCATTCAAGCAAATCTAAATCTTCTTGAAGTGGAACCAAGTTACTGACGTTACTTTTTTTTTTCTGCAATACAGTGATATTTGATTCCTGGGATACTTTAAATTCCTATGGATGATCAATCGCTGTGACAGAGTGAAAGTGGATAGAAGAGCGGAGTGTAGGGAGTTCCACAGTGAAATGTTGAGTGCCAGGATACCTCAGCATTCAATCAAAGAGTGCTGGAGGAAGGCAGGTCCCCATGAAGATTCACTAAAAGGAACTGGTAGTTTATGTTGAAACTGGAAAAGTGGTTTAGAAAACATAACAATCTTCCCATGCTTTATAGGCTAGGGAACAAGAACTGAAGCAGAAAATAGTGGTTCCAGGAATAACCCCAACTGGCAGTCTATCCGGGATTGGTTCCTGCATTGTACACATGTGTACAGTACTGCTGTGATAGGCACCAGCCATCCTCAGCCATGCAGTAACAGCTTTTGGTTCCAGTGCGAGATAAAATCAGGCCTGTTCTGTCTTCTGAAGCATGAGAACTCTTCAGGAAAATTGACATGTTCCTAAAAAAAGGTGCATATGCTGCATGTGTATAATAAAAAAAAAGTACCGTATTTGATTACAATTTGAATATCATGTTGTAGGTATCCAAGTATAATAATTCAAAATTATCCATCCTTACTTTGTAATTGATATTTTTGACAGGGCATGAAAATTTAAGTCTAATATTCCACTCATGTTAATCCATCTTAATATTCTATTTATTCCATATAAAATCATTATTACATCTGCGTAGAGTTTGTCTTATTTTTAGAAACTTTTAAATTGTCACTGTCTTGGTTACCAAAGACCATGTTTTATATTCCTCGTCACTCAATTTTTAGTGCAAAGTAGGGTTAATGCACTTGCTTGGTTTATATTTTTTATTTTGTTGCCCCTTTTTCTCTAGTATACTAATTAAAGGGCTTTTACAAATGTAAACTGACATTTTAAAGCCCAATAATAAAATCTTGACAGTAATTCTGGTAAAAAGTTGACTTATTCCCTAAAAAAGTGTGCATGTGCTACATTTGTATATAAAGAAAGTATTGTATTTGACTACTCTTTGAATATCATGTGTGGCCATCTAACTGTAATAATTTAAAATCATTATCTTCCCCTATGATTTTGGGGGAGAGAATGGTTATGATCTTGTCATTGACCAATGTGATGCAGTATTACTATGCTCTTTTTGTTTTGTACTGGATATGTGTTTAAAACTGCCCTAACTCTGTTGCAGACCTCTGAGTACACTTTTTTTTTTTTTTTAAAAAACATGAGTTTTATTATGTACACACATGTATGTTTGGGGTACAAGCAAGATTGAAAGGTCTTGATTACTTTTTTTAACCTGAAGGCTATAGATAACTGTTACACTAGTATTTCTAAAACTTTTTGTTGGATATTACACTTTTTTATCCAGTGTGATATATTTCTGATATTTATAAAAGAAATATATTTTTGGTTGCTGATTTTAGTTAGTAGTATGTATGGTTTCTAAGCTTTTAAGATATTTATTTAGCATCTTTGCAGGTTGTAATTAGGTGCTTAAACTTTATTTAAGTTGCTATTTATTTGTTAAAAAGGTATTATAAAGATGCAGTGTGTAATTTAATTTCTAAGCAAAATATAATAATAGTACAATGGAGAGAAAGAACCTCAGCTGGCACCACATCAATCTATACTAATAAAAGGCAAAGCCCTCACTCACTCACTCACTCACTCACTGACTCATCACTAATTCTCCAACTTCCCGTGTAGGTAGTAGGCTGAAATTTGGCAGGCTCATTCCTTACAGCTTACTTACAAAAGTTGGGCAGGTTTCATTTCGAAATTCTACGCCTAATGGTCATAACTGGAAGGTATTTTTCTCCATTAACTGTAATAGAGTTGAGCTGGAAAGATGTGGGGGGGCGGAGTTTCGTGTGACATCATCACGCCTCCCACGTAATCACGTGAACTGACTGTCAATGCAGTGCGTAGAAAACCAGGAAGACCTCCAAAAAGCGCTTAAGAAAACATGCATTATATAATTGAGAAGGCAGCGAAACAATAAGCGAGCGAGTGACATATACTACCATATTCATGACTTCTGCTACCTCGGAAAGAAAGCAAGGTGTAAACCTAAACTTTAAATTAAGTTCATAGACAGGCTGCCGCTGGCGTTTGTCATGCCTACTGGTAATGCGGGATACAAGTTTAATGAGAGGACGCAGGATATAAACGAGAGTTTTGATCACTTTGTAACTAAGTTAAAATTGTAGGTGAAGGGGTGTGCTTATGCAAATTCCGAGAGACTGTGTTCATGGGGGATTGACAGTTAAGGCGGGTGGGGGAGTCACGTCATCATCTCCCCTCCCATTTACCTCATTTTGCTCTGAGTTGAGCTCCGCGGCTAACGCCGTCTTCCGAAGCAACTTCGTCACACTGCCACCAAATACTCACAGAAAAATCCACAAGTTAATACACAAGCTGTCTCTAGAGTTTCTCCACACTGAATCCTCCAGGCACTACTTACAAAAGGTCACATTGATAATCGTTTTACGTTATTTTTAAAATCTTTCCTTTTCTTAGCACAAGCACAGCTGAGAAGCTTCGATGCATGTGCTCCATAACGCGTTAAAAAATAATGCATTTAGTCACACTTTGCATTACAAGCAAAGGGGAGCTTTTGTCAATGCATGATTTCCTGGTACACCGATTACATTGATCAGCGCATCCCGATTCATTTTACCCTCGCACCACCTTAGTTTGAGAAGAAGTATGAAAAATATGAGGTAAACACAGAAAAACAGATCACCAATTCAAGCTTTATGAATAATCGATTCGCCATCAATAATTGTTTTGGTAAAGCCATCCTCCTTCCATTTTATATTTTTTCCGCCACTAGCCATGATTAAATGAACGGTAAAAAAGTAAGAGCGAAGCGAGGGTGACTTATTTCGGCAGGCATATATATGACAGCAACACTCATGACAATGTCAATCATGTTACGTTATTATTAAAATGTTTCCTTTTCTTTTCATTACTTCTTTAACACACTACTTCTCCGCTGGGCGCGGGTAATTTGCTATATATATATATATATATATATATATATATATATATATATATGAATGACCTCCAAAGAGCGCGGAAACTTTTGATATCATGAACGTGTCTGCTAAAAACTGGGGTCTCCTGCCCTGCAAAAGTCGAGCAGCCAGCGCGTGCATAGCTGTGCCGGCCTTTGAGACGCTGACTGCGCTTCTGCTTTAAGTCAAAGTGAGCACTTTTAATTTTTTTCATCCTCCCCCTGCGCTATAGCCCAGACAAGTGCAAACACGGGACCCCTTTTCTACACCACGGCAAAATAATATTAAGGCGATTCACACTTTCTTTTGCACGATACGATTATGAGGTCCTCAGCTCGGATTATGAAGACACGCACACGAGTGGAGGACTGACAGTGCCATCACAGCCGATTAATGGCAGGGACGCCTTACCAGTCTACACAAGACCCACGCGACTATCCCCAAAAGGCGATCATAACGTCAGCGAACACATATCTCTATACTATATAAAAGAAAAATGCAACTTTCCTTTCTTTACACCTTTTTCCTTTTATCCCAAACCAAAGCCTTTCTCTCTAACACTGCAGAGGACACAAAACTAATTTTCTTTAAATGCCGGTAAGGCACATTACCAGAGGCACAAATTTGAACGCTCACATAGAAAATGTAATTTCAATGTACCTGTACTTCTTAAAACGTTAATGTTTTACTGTTTAATAACTTATAGACTATAATTTATTATTTTTCCCTTGCACTCAGTGACCAAACCTATACACACACATATAGACACATACAAACATACACACAAGTATATGTATGTGTATATATATATATACACACACACACACATACATACATACACACATATATATAATTTGTGTATGTATGTGTGTGTATATATAATGTAGATAGGTATGTATGTATATATATTATATATATGTATGTATATATATATATATATATGTAGATATGTATATAGATATATATATATATATGTATATGTAGATATGTATATAGATATGTAGATATGAAGATATGTATGTGTATATATATATATATATATATATGTATGTGTGTGTGTGTGTGTGTGTGTGTGTATATATATGACAGCAGCAATCCAAGCTGTGAGAAAACAGTAAAAAGGAGGCGTGTCAGACGTCGTGGTACATTTTCTGATGCAGCTACCGAAAACAACTTCGTGACGCTGCCGCCAAATACACAAAACAATTACTTTGACAATCATGTTACATTATTTTTAAAATTTTTCCTTTTCTTTTTCGTACCTTCTTTAACACACTACTTCTCCGCTGCGAAGCGCGGGTATTCTGCTAGTAATTTAATAATATTCAGCCAAAAATGTAAAAGTAAATGTTTTAGTTAAGGAAATTAATGGAACTAGAAATTAAAATTTAATGACAACAACACGTGTCATAGGTATGTCTTTCATTTCCTAGGAACATCTGAGTACTGGGGAGTTTTCCAAACAAAGGTTTTTAGCGAAGCAGTATTTAGTTGTATGAAATTAAATCACATGTGAAAAACTAGCTGTGCATAAATTTGGGTACCCTTGTAATTTTGCTGGTTTGAATGCATGTAACTGCTCAATACTGATTACCTGCAACACCAAATTGGCTGGATTAGCTTGTTAAGCCTTGAACTTCATAGACAGATGTGTCCAATTATGAGAAAAAGGTGGTCAATTGCAAGTTGTGGTTCCCTTTGACTCTCCTATGAAGAGTGACAGCATGGGATCCTCAAAGCAACCCTCAAAAGATCTGAAAACAAAGATTGTTCAGTATCATGGTTTAGGGGAAGGCTACAAAAAGCTATCTCAGAGGTTTAAACTTTCAGTTTCAACTGTAAGGAATGTAATCAGGAAATGGAAGGCCACAGGCACAGTTGTTGTTAAACCCAGGTCTGGCAGGCCAAGAAAACTACAGGAGCGGCATATGCACAGGATTGTGAGAATGGCTACAGACAACCCACAGATCACCTCCAAAGACCTGCAAGAACATCTTGTTGCAAAAGGTGTATCTATACATCTTTCTACAATTCAGTGCAATTTGCACAAAGAACATCTGTATGGCATGGTGAGAAAGAACCTCTTTCTGCACTCATGCCACAAACAGAGTTGCTTCTTGTATGCAAATGCTCATTTTGGACTGATGAGACAAAAATTGGAGTTATTTGGTCATAACAAAAAGCGCTTTGCGTGGCGGAAGAAGAACACTGCATTCCAAGAAAAACACCTGCTAGCTACTGTCAAATTTGGTGGAGGTTCCATCATGTTGTGTGGCTGTGTTGCTACTTCAGGGACTGGGGCCCTTGTTCAAGTCGAGGGTCAGACGAATTCAACCCGATATCAACAAATTCTTCAGGATAATGTTCAAGCATCAGTCACAAAGTTGAAGTTACGCAGGGGTTGCATATTCCAACAAGACAATGACCTAAAACACAGTTCGAAATCTACAAAGGCATTCATGCAGAGGGAGAAGTACAATGTTCTGGAATGGCTGTTAAAGTCCCCTGACTTGAATATCATCGAAAATCTGTGGGATGATTTGAAGCAGGCTAACCATGCTTGGCAACCATCAAATTTAACTAAACTGGAGAGATTTTATATGGTAGAATGGTCAAAAATACCTCCATCCAGAATCCTGACACTCATCAAAGTCTATAGGAGGCATCTAGAGGTTGTTATATTTACAAAAGGAGGCTCAACTAAGTATTGATGTAATATCTCTGTTGGGGTGGCCAAATTTATGCACTTGTCTAATTTTGTTATGATGCATATTGCATATTTTCTGTTAATCCAATAAACTTAATGTCACTGCTGAAATACTACTGTTTCCATAAGGCATGTCGTATATTAAAAGGAAGTTGCTACTTTGAAAGCTCAGTCAATGATAAATATAAACAAAACTCCAAAGAATTAAGAGGGGTTCCCAAATTTTTTCATATGGCTGTATTTCACAACATACTTGTCCAAGTCATCAAGCCAGGTATTATTAACAATTTTGCTATTTAATGAAAGCCAGTATTTAAGGGTATTGATAGTATTTTTATTTCTAGATATTGTCTGCTCAGTTGAAGAAGTCTGATTACTGCTCAGAAAATATACTGCTGTGGAAAGTATAAGAAATCATACAGTGGAAATGTAATGAAATCATTGCTTCAATTCCTTTGCACTGCCATCTACACAGTACCAACTATTTCCTCCAGATACTTCATTATGTACTCATGAGCTTTAAATGTAATGTGTATGTGTGACTTTGAGTGTGCCGTGCAATTAACTGGTGTGCTTTTCAAGTTTGGGTTCTTTCATGTGTCTGATGCTGCGAAGACAAGATCATGTTTACTGTAACCCTTGATTGAGTAAAATTAATGAATGAATATTATGGTGAATTTTTATTTTATTTGCACAGTTGATTTCAGGGCAGCACGGTGGCGCAGTGGTTGCGCTGCTGCCTCGCAGTTAGGAGACCCGGGTTCGCTTCCCGTGTCCTTCCTGTGTGGAGTTTGCATGTTCTCCACCTGTCTGCGTGGGTTTCCTCCCACAGTCCAAAGACATGCAGGTTAGGTGGATTGGTGATTCTAAATTGGCCCTAGTGTGTGCTTGGTGTGTGTCCTGCGTTTGGTTGGCACCCTGCCCGGGATTGGCTCCAGCAGACCCCCGTGACCCTGTGTTCAGATTCAGCGGGTTAGAAAATGGATGGATGAAGGAGCATTTCTGCTTCTGTCTGTTCACAGTCCATCTCGTTTTCATGACGCTATCGTTTCCTCTCACGATGTCTTCTCAACCTTTCTCCAATCTCACAGGTTGCTTTGTGGCAATCCAAAGAGTAAGGCAATATACACGGAGCAATGGTTATAAAAGGGGGACACATAGGTATCCAGGCTCTTTAAAGCATAAATAAGGATCACTTCACTGACATGTGAGCAAGCCACGGTACAATTGTGAGATGCGCAGCACTCGCCGGCTACAACGTAACAATAATAATTTCCAGAACGTGCTGTTACGTTGTCATTCATTTCACCCACTGTCTTTCTTTCATTCATATGTTACATAGGCATGTACCTTTTATCTTCGGCAATCTCATTCTCTAACCAGGCCTCAGGAGCTAACCAGCGTAACACTGTCCACTACCCCTTTCGTTATTCTGGCACATTGTTGACATCTGTGAGTAACAACAACGAACTAAACTGGAAGGTGGCCTACGCATGCGTGGAATTTGGGGACAAACAAAGATCAAGATCTAAATGAAGATCTCTTTAGTTAATTTAAAGCACAACAATTTGTTTAGTTTGAATGTCTGTGTTTTGAGGTGTGACTGGAGTACTACAGTCTTCAGTAGTATAAGCCTGGAGGAGATTCTTAATGCAATGCCTATGTTTTAGCTGTCTCTCTACTGCCATCTAGTGCTTCTTCTTCTAATTCATTTGCGGACAAACAAAGATCAAGATCCAGATGAAGATTATATATAGAGACTAGCCATGTGCGCCCAACTACGTTGCGTGTGTTAAAGTTGTCTGTGAAGGGCTCCCTGTTTAAACGCGGCTGCCAGTTGTGAACTGGGCCCTTCATCGCACAGCAGTATGATTTTTTTATAAGGGAAACAAAACTACAAAAGAAAACCTTTGGACATTGATTCGATAGGAACGGCCTACTCGGAATCACTGTCCGAATAGTAATTATGTGGTGGTGTAGGAGCATTTCTGCTTCTGTCTGTTCACAGTCCATCTCGTTTTCATGACGCTGTCGTTTCCTCTCACGATCTCTTCTCAACCTTTCTCCAATCTTGCAGGTTGCTTTGTGGCAATCCAAAGAGTAAGGCAATATACATGGAGCAATGGTTATATAAGGGGGACACATAGGTATCCAGGCTCTTTAAAGCATAAATAGGGATCACTTCACTGACATGTGAGCAAGCCATGGTACAACTATGAGACGCGCAGCACTCGCTGGCTACAATGTAACAATAATAATTTCCGGAACGTCCTGTTATGTTGTAATTAATTTTACCCACTGTCTTTCTTTCATTCATATGTTACGTAGGCACGTACCTTTTATCTTCGGCAATCTCATTCTCTAACCAGGCCTCAGGAGCTAACCAGCATAACACTGTCCACCACCCCTTTCGTTATTCCGGCACATTGTTGACATCCGTGAGTAACAACAACGTACTAAACTGGAAGGTGGTCTACGCATGCGTGGAATTCACGGACAAACAAAGATCAAGATCTAAATGAAGATTATATATAAATATTAGTTAATTTAAAGCAAAACACTTTGTTTAGTTTGAATGTCTGTATTTTGAGGTGTGACTGGAGTACTACAGTCTTCAGTAGTGTAAGCCTGGAGGAGATTCTTAATGCAATGCCTGTGTTTTAGCTGTCTCTCTACTGCCATCAAGTGCTGCTTCTTCTAATTCATTCGCGGACAAACAAAGATCAAGATCCAAATGAAGATTATATATAGAGATATGTATGATACCCATCAATCAGTGCATTTACATGCACAAACAAAACTGGGATAATGTGAGTAACCCAGTTAAGTCAGAAACATAGTTTCTTAAAAACTTCAGTCCCCTTATGGAGTTCTTTTTAGGCAAAATACTCTCATGTAATTAAACTGTGCAAAACAGAGTTAAACATGGTCATCAACCATCGTAAACCTGAAAAAAAATATGCATGGAGCCTGTGTCTCCCAAGCAGTATGAAGAATGTTACTTTTAAATGTAACTTAGTTACGTTACTCATTACTTACAAAAAATAACTAAATATGTTTTACAGTTTAGGTAGTTATTATAATATGTAATGTGTTGCAAATAGAGTGTTACTTTTGAAATATACTGCTCAAAAGAATTAAAGGAACACTTTTTAATCAGAGTATAGCATAAAGTCAATGAAACTTATGGGATATTAATCTGGTCAGTTAAGTAGCAGAGGGGTTGTTAATCAGTTTCAGCTGCTGTGGTGTTAATGAAATTAACAACAGATGCACTAGAGGGGCAACAATGAGATGACCCCCAAAACAGGAATGGTTTAACAGGTGGAAGCCACTGACATTTTTCCCTCCTCATCTTTTCTGACTGTTTCTTCACTAGTTTTGCATTTGGCTACAGTCAGTGTCACTACTGGTAGCACAAGGCGATACCTGGACCCTACAGAGGTTGCACAGGTAATCCAACTTCTCCAGGATGGCACATCAATACGTGCCATTGCCAGAAGGTTTGCTGTGTCTCCCTGCACAGTCTCAAGGGCATGGAGGAGATTCTAGGAGACAAGCAGTTACTCTAGGAGAGCTGGAGAGGGCCATAGAAGGTGCATAACCCATCAGCAGGACCAGTATCTGCTTCTTTGGGCAAGGAGGAACAGGATGAGCACTGCCAGAGCCCTACAAAATGACCTCCAGCAGGCCACTGGTGTGAATGTCTCTGACCAAACAACCAGAAAGACTTCATGAGGGTGACCCAAGGGCCCCATGTCCTCTAATGGGCCCTGAGCTCACTACCCAGCAGCATGCAGCTCGATTGGCATTCGCCATAGAATACCAGAATTGGCAGATGCACCACTGGTGCCCTGTGCTTTTTACAGATGAGAGCAGGTTCACCCTGAGCACGTGACAGAAGTGAAAGGGTCTGGAGAAGCCATGGAGAACATTATGCTGCCTGTAACATCATTCAGCATGTGGTGGGTTAATGATTGTCTGGGGAGGCATATCCATGGAGGGTCACACAGACCGCTACAGGCTTGACAAAGGCACCTTGGCTGCCATTAGGTATCAGGATGAAATCCTTGGACCCATTGTCAGACCCTATGCTGGTACAGTGGCTCCTGGTGCACGACAATTCCTGGCCTCATGTGGTGAGAGTATGCAGGCAGTTCCTGGAGGATGAAGGAATTGATACCATTGACTGGCCACCACACTTTCCTGACCTAAATCCAATAGAACACCTCTGGGACATTATGTTTTGGTCCATCCAATGCCACCAGGTTGCACATCAGACTGTCCAGGAGCTCAGTGATGCCCTGGTCGAGATCTGGGAGAAGATCTCCCACAACACCATCTGTCGTCTCATTAGGAGCATGCACCGATGTTGTCAGGCATGTATACAAGAACACAGGGGCCATACAAACTACTGCGTACAATTTTGAGTTGCTGCAATTAAATTTTGGCAAAATGGACTAGCCTGCCACATAATTTTTTCACTCTGATTTTTGGGGCGTCTTTGAATTCAGGGCTCTGTAGGTTGATCATTTTCATTTCCATCAAACGACGTGGCATCCTTTCATTCCTAACACATTACCCAGTCTATATCAGTATAGATATCCAGGAGGATTTATTTTTCCCATTGAGATCTGATGTGTTTTCAAAGTGTTCCTTTAATTTTTTTGAGCAGTTTAGTTTGTTTTTTTTGTATGTAGTTTTTTTCACTTCCCAGCATTTATTATTAAATCTTAAACCCCTGTATACAGGTTAGTGAAACTGACCAGAAACACAGCCAGATTGAATCATTTTCTTGTGTTTTATAAATTCTATTAGTCTTTTATGTGAAGTAAATAACATCTGTCCAATTTTTTACATCCCCAAACCAAGGCCCAAAAGATCTGTGGCACCACTGCACCACTCAATCACACTGTTTCAGTATATCTAGAACAAATAGCCGGATTAAAAATAAACTGACACTTTATTAATATGTTTAGGTTACCAGATTGTACACAGCACAATCTTTTCTACTTGGCTTTGTCATTGGACTCTGCAAAGGGGTGGCATAGTAGTGCATTTACTTCTTTCTTTACACCCACCACTGCTAGGATAATTAATAATGCAATCATTTTACTTCACTAAAAAAAGTAACACGTTAGGTTATTAGTTACGTTAAAAAGTAATCAGACCATGTAACACGTTACTTTTAATGAGGTACTGCTGCTGATCTTAGCACTGTATGTTCAGCTCATCCACATATATTAAGTGATTTCTGAGATATGGAGTCGGATTATTTCAACCAGGAGAAATAATGACATCCCCAAACATTTGACATAGGGAATTCTGCTTCTGCCAGCTGAAAGAGCGCATGAAGCTAACACATGCACACTCTCACAGAGTTGATTTCAGGATTTGCATTGTTGTAAGTCATTTTTTCCCATCTTTAAAAATGTGGGCCTGTTTCTCTGCATCTAGAACCTAGAATATTTTTCTCTAGTGTTCACCCTATTTTTTCAGATTCTTCAGGATTTGGCATCTTCCATTGCAGACAGAAAACACTGCACAAGTTAATGGTTGATTATTGTATAATGTGACATAGTCTTATAGTCCTGCTTTTTAGCACACTTGTTCATGGAAGAATTGCTGGTTAATATTTTATCAAGCCTATGTTTCATTTATATTTAAAACCATAACTAAACTACTTATTACAATCAGAAAATGGTTAATTTCTCTTTATGTGCATCAAGTAGAGCTAAAATTTTAGAAGAACAGAAGTTAGCATAACACTCTGCACATAATGCCATTGGCTTTTAACTAGAGGTTCATAAAAGACGTATCAATAAAATACATACAACTTCTGAGCAGCATTTCAAAAAGCAAAGTATAGACAATATCAGGTTCACTCTGGTAACAAACAGAGTGTCATTTTTATCTATGCAGTTAGATGTTTTAAACCAAAAAATCAATTCTCCCCTGTTTTCTCAGATATTCTGACTCTAATTTCCACTGCATAATAATGCATCCTTTTTGAGTATACAGTCCAACAGGGGAAGTTTCAGCCAGCAGAGGCATTGCTCACAGATTTGTTTAATCAAAGTCATATTCTCAAGTGAATATAATTTGTTATTATTGAAATTATCCAATTATAAATAGTAAAAGCAGTGCATATAATTACAGATACCAGGTCTTTCCCAAGCAATATTTTTCTTCTATGTATTAACAACTAAAACGTTTCCTGAGACAGAATGATTAGACTTAACTTGCTCAATCACTACGTCATATTTGGCCATTTTGTGTTTGTCTTATGAAGGACAAACTTTAATATATACAATAAATGATGTTCTTCAAAATGCTGCATGGGTTTAAAGTTTATGGGGGGGAATCACTGGTTCCCAACCTTTGCTTAAATGGTTATTCAGTGTGTCCCCTTATTAACTATGTTCTCTGTCTTTATTAACTGTCCTGTTGTTTCACTTAGTAGCAGTTGACCAGTCTAAATTTTGTGCATTGGCATAATGCTTTGAAAAAATACTTACTACAGCATCATTTATAATTAGACCTTTAATTTCCATGTATATATATTTTTCAGTTATTTATTTCAATCAGACTTCTTTCTTCCTTTTGCTTTGAATGTGTTGAGACTTTTAAAATTGCCAAAAATGATTTTGTGTGTTAAGTTGCAGAAATTCTGCCATTAAAAGTCAATTTGCTACTTTAATATCATGTATAAGGTTAAAAAGTTGCTTTTATTGACCAAAAATATTTCCTTTTTGTTGATTATTTGTTATGGTTGCAGTCTTTCCCCTAATGCTTTTCAAACTTATTTGTTCCAGAACTTTTTATTGTATTTAGTTTTGATACCAGCAGATTTTGAGAACTGCTTATAATATTTATACCTGCAGAAATAACAAAACGAACATTTAAAGACCTGGTTTTAATCTAGTATTACATATGTGTTTTTTTTCCTGTGACCCTAACATGATTTTTATTCCCCAGGTTTTCAGTTATGTTAATCATTCTTTGTGATATGATGTCATACATTCGCATTATTGTGCATCATTTTGTAAATCTCACATATCCATCATACTAGCTAAATAACTGCTAATTTTATAACTGTTTTTATTCCATATTGCAGATTAAATTATTATATTGTTGGCATCATAAGTGCATCATTCAGAGTAAAATAGTAAGAGAATGGCAACCAATGCATTTGATCAGTTTTTATATTATATAACACCTTTCAAAGTGACAACAATTGAAAGCTACTTTTCAAGAGAAGACTGGTGTCTAATTGGGATATAGTAAGGAAAGGGTGTGTAGCTTATTCAGATTTGAAAGAGTAAAACAGTATAGGTTAAAAATCTTATTTCTCAAACCTGAATTAGAACAATATGATAATGTATGTTCCAATTTCAGCCAAGAAGTTTTGTAATTTTAGATTGAGTATGAAACTTGTAACTGATAGCACATCACAAAAGTTAAGACGTTCACCAGAAGCAGAACATGAATGAATATCACTTGGGCATTTCAATTTAGGTAATGGAAGACAAGGCACCCTGAATTTAACTAGACAGTACTTCCTTTAAAAAAAACAAAACTAAATAAATTAAAATTGCCCCCTCCCCCAAGATTATGAGCAGTCAGTTAAGATGTACTGATAATGAATCACAGCAACATGTGTTGTCTTTTCAGTATCATAAAAAACAAATAAAGCTTAAAGTTTTTAACACTTAAATTTCTGGAGGGTTCCTCAAAGATTGTGGCATGCATTAGAAGTGACAAAGACTGCTGTTCTTTGTAAAGTTCCGGAGTCCAACTTGAATATGTCTGTGATTAATGTATAGCAGATGCACCCTGCCTCCTCTGTTTGGGCATGGAGCCATTAAAAAGTGAGTTTAGGTACCATCATTTTTTGATGAACTGTCCTCCTAAATGAGTTGTTTCCTTCCTCCAATACATGTTAGAGTGTCACAGTTCTGTTCTGTTTTCGGTGATTTTTATCAGAACCACAAGTGAATGGGTTTGCAAATAGAGAATTTAGTGAGAAATGTCTAGTGCTTTAAAATTATAACACTAATGTATATACATGCTTTTTATTGTAATGATTTGTTTTGTATTCACCACTGGAGGTAGTTGTTTTACGTTTGATGAACTTTGTACACTTTTCCCTACAGTATTCTTTTCACAAATACATTCTGTTCTCTCATTGAACATCACATGTGCTTTTTGCATAATATTGTTTTGGTTCAGTATGCTCATTTCTGTCTTCTCACTTGTTTCTAATATCTCAAGACTTTTGACTGCCTCTTTCTTTTTTCTAGGTTACAAAGAAAAGAAAACTTTTTAATGAACTTATTTTTCTTTAACAAATTAATTTCACAATCTGAGAGTCAGATCCTCTGGGCATATTTTTTTCCCATTTTCAGGTTAATTGGAACATTATTTTCTTTATCCTCTTCTAGCTGCTCTGCTTTCCCCCATGCATTTTTGTCTGTTTGAGTATAGTCATACGTTTGGAATCTACTTAGCAATCTCTTTGGTACACATTCTTGCTTTTGGAATCTAACTTATTAGATCAAATTTCCTGTGCATTTTTATTGTGATATTACAATGTCAGTGACTCAGCAAGAATAGCATTAACAATTTAATGTTTGTTAGAATGCAGGGTCTGTCTAATTCCTTCCCTTCATGTAGCTGTGCTAAATTCCTATTTCCTGTTAACTCAGTCTCACCAGTTAAGGTTTAAAGAAAAATCCAATATATACATGAAGATCTGTTTGTTTTGATGTGACTGTTAATCCTGTAGGTTTTCAACAAGGAAAAAATCCTAAGATTTCTTTTTCATTTTCACAGTCAATTTATTTTTTTTGGATAAGATCAACTGGACACATGCAAGTGTAGTGGCAAGTTCTAGCATTCCCACAGGGACAGCAGTGAATCCACTGATGAATAACCGCAGAGGCTACAGAGAATATGGTATTAGATTATAGCAGCTCTGTTACCATATTCAGATTCATTTGCCATTTATAAAAAAGTGAACAGTGCCTCTTGAAGCATCAGTCATTTTTATTCAAGAAGAAACTGCACATCATTAATTTGACATGAAGTTTAAAGGATTATTCTAAATTATGAATTGGGCAAAAAAACTTGAAGATTGTCTGCTGAAGTGCATATTCTAAAATATGTGTAAGCTAGTTGACTACATCATTTTCATCTTTAATGCAGGAGCTTCAACACATGGAGACTGAATTAGACAGGTAGATGATAGATACTGTAGAAGGAACTCACACACATTCAGACTTTACTTGTTCCAAGGGAAATATTTAGCTTTTTACAGAAGCTCAAGAAATGTTACAACAAACAGTAGCAACCACCTCCCATCAAGTACACATAAAGAACCAAAAAAAGAAGAAAATTCTGAGTCAGCTAAAATAAGAGAGCAGTCACAGCGAGGCATTTTAAAGGTGTAATCCAGATGTTACAGCTTGCATTAGTTAATGCACAGTACAGGAAGACTAAATATTGGGGGAACTTCATGCTTAAGTATACACATATAAGTGGTTACTATCACTGTTTCCATGAAACTGTCTATCCAATAAATGGACTACATCCTTTTCAGCCATTTTCTAACTTACCTGTCCAGTTCAAAGTCACAGAGAGCTGGCACCTATCTCAGCAGTAGAAATGCAAGGCAGAAACCAACTTTGCAGGAAGCACCAATACATCTGTTCAGTTTTAGTGTTTTAAGAGAGCTGATGGTATGATGGTAGCATCTGCCATGTGGCAGTATCTTTTAATACTACAATCAGATTTTAGGCACAGACTGGTTTACTTATTGGGATCAAATTGTACACCAGCATTCCTATAACAAGTCCAGACTGTCTGATGTTCATTAGTTCCCATGTACCCTAGAAGGAATCTCCATATATGTGCCAGAACATATGCTGCAACTTTCAAAAATCCAGCTTCTATACATGTTCACACATTGCATATTTAGTGTTAATTTAAAGTAAGTGACCATTTTTGCAAAACAAGTAAGATTTTTGTAACAATATTTGTCGTATTTGCTGTATTTCTCTATGCTTAATTCTGTACCATATATTTTTGTATGGATGTCGCAAGTAATTTCAGCAGTTTTTCCTGTATGTAAATGACACTTCATCTATGTAAGCAATATATCAACTTGTTGTCATACATATTCATTAGTTATGAAAGAAAGTTATGTGCTGTGATTTCAGAAGTCTGTTCCTATTGTTTACAGTGTCATACAAATAATATTTATCCTTTATCACCGAGAATGCATGGTGGAATTGTGTTTACTGATGTTGCTTCACAGCTCCTGGTGGCCTCTGTTTCTGTGAAGGTTTGAAATTCTCTTGTTGATTATATAGCTGTGAGTTACCTGGTTATCCTCCCACCTATAAAGATTTACATGTTAGCTAATTTGAAAATCTAAATTGTCCCAGTTTGAATAATGTTTGGAGTGAGAGCAAAATGTATTGTCCAGGGTTGATTCCTGCCTTGAATCCAGTGCTGCTGATAGGCTTCAGCTGCCTACAGCCTTGAATTCAGAATATTAAGAAATGGATGGTTGGATGAGCTTTTATCACTAGTGTGTCAGTACCTCAGTAGATTTCTTTCTCCATCACCTTCCTGAAAATGTTTGAGTAAATCTCTCATTTGTGACATATTTATAGGATGATATCATTTCTATAGTATATTGTTTTTTACAGACAAATAATGGTGCTTGGTTGCAAATTTTGTCCTCCCTGCTGTATGTCCCCAGCATATTGTGTGTCAGTAGAAAACTGGAGGTAACCGAAGTACACCTTTCAGTAAAGCTGAAGCTTGATGGCCAATAAGTTAGAGCAGAACAGAGTCCAAAGCCACTCATAGGGAACAGGAAAATGCAAATTCTGTCTTATACAGTTGCTGCCTAGTAGCTTTCAACATATTGGTTGTACTTTATTTAAATAATAACTGTTCCAATTTTCTTTGTTGTGTCATGGTCTTTTGCAATACTGAAATTGCTATAGGAAATCGACATATTCCGCAAGAGATATGGACACGTCTGTTCCTAAGGAAAGCAGGAGCTTAAATATTGCATTTTGTAGTGTATACAACTATTTATTGGGTGCTAATATCACAAGCACTTCTGGCCATGACAGCTGAACTGCTTATTGATGTGGAGTGTCCCGAGAAATGGAGTCCTAAACTGTTAGTACATTCACCAGTCCAAGTGGAGTATTCACTTTATTTCTATTATTATTAATCATTAATCACATAAACTTGAAAATTCTACTCATGTCTATGTGGTTTTTCCATCTACATCTAAAGACAGGTTACCTAATGTGTTTCTTTTTTAAATTTTTTTTTATTTTTGCAATTTCTGTGAAGGATATGTTGATTAGAACATGTTGGTTTTAATCTCAGCAAACCAATTTTTACTTGCTTATTTTCACTTTGAATTTTTGAAGTGAAGAAGTTCTTAACGTATTAATTAGAAATTTAATCATCATGCAAGTAGGCAAAAGATGGAATCCACTTTACATCTAAAACTTAGATTAACAAAATTATTAAATACATAATTAGGTCATTTACAAAAGTCCTTTTTAACCTTTAATTCTTCCTCAGTCACATAAGAGACTTATAAACTGAAAAAGTGAAACAGAGCAAAAAGTTAATTTTTAAGAACCATAAACAGAGCAATAACTTCAATAAAGAAAACCACAATGCTCCCTCATAAGGATCTATATTAAATGACTTTATGATGTCAGTATCAACACAAACTTCATTTGAATGGGCACAAATAACAGTGAATTGCTTATACATTACTACTGATTTCAGGCTGCTAGTTTCTTAGTCTAGATGATAAATTATGTAGTTGTAAAAATTCAGGGGTTGTTTTACAAAGAAAGTTGTGCTAATCTTAGCATTCAGAAAATACTAGTTCTTATTTTCATTTAAATTTTCTTTTGCTCTATGTTCATTTCAGTCTTTAATTTGTGATATTTAAATCTTTTAAATGACAGAATTGTCTTTCTTGTATGGCTGATAATTGACAAGTTTGTTTGGCTTAGTGAGCAAAATGTCACTCATCACCCACCACACATCCTGCTGTGAAAGTCAAGTTGTTCCATACGGTGTAGCTAAGAATATGAAACGGATTGGTTTACCTCTAGCAAGACTTAAAATTGCTAGCTGTAGCATTTCTGAACATTGTCGTTGAGTTTAAAAGGTTTCGATACTGAGATACAATTACAAATGTGAAAAAATGGTCAGGAAATTAGTAAAAGGGCAAACACAAGACAAATTATGTCAAACATTGAACCTGATATTTGTAACCTGTCACAGACATTCAAGCTCAGGGTTTTTATCAGTTCAGCTAAAACTGCCGCCTTAGTGTCTTTTGTTTTAGGTGTCGATATTAACATTATCTCAGTTATCTAACAAAATTGTCACTAATAGATTAACTTCTTATTTTTAAAATGTGTTATTTTAATATATGTTTAATTGCTGTAAGTTGATAATTATTTAATGCATTCTGTAATATGATAGCTCTGCATAATTTATTCCCTATAATGTAAGTTAAAAAAAAAAGATCATTATTAAATTACTTTGCAGATTTGGCATCCATGCTTCTATTCATGTGTAGGCTGACTTCATAGCTCATTTTGTAGCATGAGATACAACATGTAACACATACTTTAATGCAGTTTAGTTTACTATAAACACAATATCTCTGATTCACAAGCACTCCATACCTATGAAATACTGGAAGTCCATTGCATACCCAGACCAAAGCTATGAATTAATGGCGAACTGTGCTGCCATGGAACCAGCATGCAATTAAAGGCTTTGGACAACGGGCCTTTCTTCCTGGCTTTTCTAAAACATGCTCTTTATGTGCCTGAGGGCTGCAATGAAATACTTTGTCATTAAGGTAATTTTGGGTTCAAGTATGTTGCAGACCTTGAACCTCAAATGACCTTTTCTAATGTTCGTTGTGTTAGTGTTGTTATTTTGAGTGATTAATGCAGGGAGGAGTAAACATTTAAAGTTTCATCATTATCACCTCAACCTTCGCAGATAATTTTATAATGTTATTATCTGCAGTGTTTACAGTAATGTTTTGGTTACCCCAGTGGCTATTCTTGTGTCACTAAATTTAAGGTGTCTGAAAATAATGAATCAGCTTAGTAGTTTCCATTTTTTTGTTCAAACCGATTTGTCCATTTTCTGATTTTTGTTTTAAGTATTTTTTTTTTGTATTGCAGGGATAGTCTGGGAGCAAGATGGTAAGCAAACCCTTTGTAGGGCACTCTCATGTACGCACTCACACCAGGTCGCACAGGTTCAATTTAAATTTCCCAGGCAGTCCATTACGCATGTCTTTGGGATGAAGAAGGTATACTGGGGTATAATAAGTAAAATTCTTCAGGATATTCTGTGCCCAGGTAAGAATTTAAACCCAGTTTCCAGGAGCTTAGAGGCAGCAGCAATTAACAGAGGGACAGTGTGTTTCTTCTGTTTGTATTTTCATGCATCATACATTCTGAAAAATAAGTAAATAAATAGTCTTCTTCTTAGATACATGTATTTAGTTTTTCTAAATGTTATACTGTATGTAGTAGAAATTAACGTAATGGGTGTTTTTAATTTTTGAAGTTTCATTTCTCTTATTGTTTTCAACAGCAGGGATTATGTTATCAATATTTACTATGTTATATTGTAACTTTAATAGTGAACCACGTGACAGAATCATACAATTCCACATGTAATTGAAAACCAAAATGAAGTCAGAGGGAGGAATTGCACCTTCAGTCCTATAGACTTAAGGCCTGACTTTGTTGCCCCACAACATAGTACATGAAATTCTGCAAGCATCCATTTTTTGTTTGAAATCGTATTTTAATTTTGTTTAATTGAGAATTTTGATGGAAATATAAATCTGCTGTAGATGTACTTATCTTTTGTATACTAAATATTCATCAATCCACTTTTCATGCCACTTGATGAGTTCTGTGTTACAGAATAGTTGTCTTTCTCTGCAGTATTTTGCTTAGAGTGCTGGTTCATTACTAGGGCACTTTTACCCACACATCCTCACTCACTCACTTATTCATTCACACTGGAGCATTTTGGAGTGACCATTGAGCCCATCTTGCGTAGATATGGAAGGAAAACAGAAGTACCCAGAGTTAAAACCTACACAAACCAGTGCTCCACATGATCTACAAACAGGCTGGGATCTGAACAACAGATGTCTGAAGTTGTGAGGAAGTAGCATTTATTGTTGCACCACAGTGTGGCCCATATGCTAATTAATACAGCACTTGCTTATTTAGGAATCCTTTTTTGAACCTAACATTTTTGACAAATATTAATTTCTTTCCTGCGAACACAGGAAGAACATGGAAAATGCATTCAGGAATTAAACCAAGGTCTCTGGAGTTGTGAGGAAACTGGACTACTGCTGCAGCATTATAATAATCATGTTTGCTGGCTGCTATTATACCATCCTTTACAAAGCCATCAAAGTCAGTTTTACAAAGTAAAAGAGCAGCTATTGGAATAGGTCTGTGAAGTACAATGCAGTTTATTAAGATACATACTCTTAGATTTGGAACAGAACCGGTTTAAGTGCACTGAGTGATTTAGAGATGCAGGATTGAAGTCTATCACCTCATATGGTTATATTTGTGCTTGTACTGCGAATGAAAGGAAAACACTTTTCTTTGAATTATTTAAGTGATGAAACAAACTACCATCTGTGAAATACATACACATGTATATGTATTTAATGGAGCAAGGCAGAGAGTTTGTTTTTGTGTGTTATTTAAATTCACAATGTTATTTGCAAAGATCAAATGTTAGATTTGGCCAAGGTCAGACTTGGTCATACTGTATTTTCTTTTTGTTTTGTAATCAGTTTGTGAAAAGAGTAGCCACACTGCTGTCTTTGTTTTATTGAGTCTGTTGGGTATATTAACACACGGCAGGCATATGTGAAACAGATGTTTATTTAGTAGTCCTTGGTCACCTCTGCATTTTTGCCAAATAGAAAAAGAAGGATGTACTGTATCTTGAAGTGATAGGCTTTATTGGATTTAGGCCTCTGTTTGCATTGTTCTTTATTTTTTTTCCTCACGATAGGTTACCAAGTGTAACTTTCAATTGCAAGTAACTCATCAGCTTTGTCTCCAGAAGCTATTTAACTGTTCTCTAAAGGATTTCGTTAATGTAAAAACATCACTGCTGATGGAAGCTTTTACTGTACCGAGTTCATTTAATAGGCCCTTCATTTGAATGTTTTAAAAACAAGCTGAAGTCTTTTTTTTTTTCTTCTTAGACTTAATTGGGTTGCAAAGTGAGTGCAGGTTTACATCTGCCGTTTCTTCTGTTGCCTGTGAATATCTTTGTATAATTTATTAGACTGCTTATTATTTCAAGCAGAGAAAATAATAAAAGCATCTATACATGTATCCAGAGAGCGGTAGTATGGCATTAACTGTTCTGTCCTTTTACCAAACCCACAGTACAGGGTCATAGGGTGTCAACACCATGGCATGCAAGCACAATCACATTAAAGGGAGATGAAGTTTACTTTAATATATACTCTTTAGAAAAATAGGCAAAAAATTACACTTTTTGAATCACTGTATAGCATTGCAATAATATCTCCATTCTAGCTTAATCCAGTATTTTGATACAGTAAACTGAAGTGTACTCTGGCAGCATCAGGTGTGAACGACTAGGATGAGTCACTTCTACAATAACAATAAAGCATACTTTCCTTCATAAATTGAAAAGTACAAGATGTAAAGAATAGAAAGTTTTGCAAAAGGAAGGGATGCTAAAACAAAGCTGTTCAATTATTTTATTTGGTATCATTAAGCAGAAACAATTTGCAACCCAAAATCTTGTGAAAACCCTTCATTAGTTGTAGTGCATAACGTACTAAGTATACATACACTTGGATCTCCTTCCACTGTTTTCTATTCTAGAGGACGAAGTGAGGTCTAGTTTTTAAAAGATACGATGCAAAGAGAGCTGCAGTGCCAGGCAGGCTCAACCCTGCTGTGTTGTCGCTATGTTCAAAGACTTACAGTACTTGGCACCTAAGCCACTGTGCTCTGCCGTGTTTCAAAATGATGTACACGTTTTTTCTTTGTTTACAAGCGACTTTACTCTCATTATATTTTATAAAGATTTTAAATGTTGGTAACATGAAGGGCATCATCATATAAGTCAAAAGTAAAACATACAACTGCCTTGAAGTAAACAAAGTAAACTGACCAATTTTTTTGATAATCTTCAACCTAACATATTTAAAACAATTTAAATCGTGATTCTTTCCATGGATAAGGTAAACCTTAAAATTCATTTCTGTATCCCTGGATAACCCATTTCTGTGACTTTTTCCTTTAACACTAGAATTGCTGAAGCCTACGGAAAAACTCTAGTAAATTTGTAGTACTAAAATGACTTTAACTGCTGGTGGAAGTCACATTTTACTTATGGTGCGAAGCAGAGTTGTGTTGCGGTGCAGCAGTCTATTAGCCAGCGAAAGTGCTATGAAAAAGCTGTCTGTTGTTATGGTTCTGCCTTTGTCCAGTCTGATAACAGTCACGGGATATCGTATCTTTGATTGCTTGTGCAACAAATCGTTCTGAGCAGGTACCAGCCACAGTACCAACTGTGGTCATCACTGCTCTTGTGAAAAGAATGTACATAAATGGCATCAACTCAGAGAGGGAGAGGCAAGTTTGTTGTACCACGTGAACGTAACTGAGAGAATAAAACTGAAAATATATTAAAAAAAAAAGCACCAGCTTTTACAAGTAGCCAAAATTTACACTGAGTGTTACAGACTCAAATGAAATATGTTTTTATTATATTATAGTAGTAGTAATAATAATAGTAGCTCACTACTCAAAACGCAAAGTGCCAGGTCTTGAACCGGTAACCTTTTGGTTATAAGGCAGCAGTTCTTACCTTTGCACCATCCTGGAATATGTATTAGCCTTCTGTCGATTGACATTTGAGCTTGGATTTGTAACTCATTGACAGCAACATGTAAATTGATTTTTTTTTTCCTTTGGTTATATTCTTGAATAAAAGAGCATGTGTTTATTTGATATTTCCACTAAAGTCTTCACACATTTTACACCTCACATCATTATTATTTTAACATGGAGAAAGTCTGCTTTAGGTATGTGTTCAGCATCTCTTACCTCACATTTCCTTTCATCCTACACTTACCCAGATCTTTGTAGACATGGAACATACATGAAATGCATGTATTCCAAATAACGATATACTATATTATTTACCCTATACAACTCCAGGCACCTTACACACAGATAAGGAGCCTTGGCTTGAGCTGAGAGAACTTTTTGCCTGAATTGAGCTCCATCAAGGGGGGGATGGGATAGCAGGCTGCTTGTGCAAATCAACACCTTTACAAAACAAAAGATGCTGATAAAGAGGTGCAAAGGTATATAAGATGGGATGGGATTATGATTTTTTTTTTGTAGGCTTGAGGGATTCTAGTGTTAAATTCCGCAAAGCTTGAAATGGATCTTTGTGGTTGACTATATCATTATAAATGCTAGAGAAACTATGCCTAATGGCCAAGTTTTATACATAGTATCTGCTATTAATACTGGTTCCAGTTTGTTTTATAACAGTTTTGAACAGAAATGTGAAGAGGCACATATAGAATTAATCACAATGATAATTGGCACAGTCCTTTTCTTACCAGGTTTCTTTTATACTTAGTGTGTTATGAAATGTACTAATAAGAGCCCATGGCAGGGGTGCTGTAGACCTACATTCACAAAAATAGTGCACTTCAAGAATCATTTTGTTCCCCCGTTACTTTATGATTGTTGAATTTCTTTTATTAGCCCTTCCATAAATGATAACTCTTTCAACATATATTAGATTATGTGCTCAATGTGTGGTATTGCCTTTTAAGTTTAATATCTCCATTGCTGGAATGTTGGGTTTGTTATTGGAAGTTTTTTTTGTAACAGGTCTCCACCGAGAGCAGTTGGTAAAACTTGTTTGTTGAATTGCATTTTTACCTTGGACCCTAAATTTCCACCTGATCATATCTATATAAGACAACTTACATGTTCAATTTGTTTTGCTAATTAAGTTCAAACATCATGAATCTCTCTATTAGAAAAAGGCACCTTATGCACTAACCTTCTCTTCAACAACTCTTAAGTAGTCCACCTTTGAGCTCCCAACTCCATAAACTATATGCAGAATCAGAATCTTGCATGCAAAGATATTGTCTAGTTACAAAAATGTTGCCACCAAAGGTCTCAACTGCTTTTCAATTTCTGAGTGGCATGCTGGCAATAAAAAGAAAACACAAAAGGTTTTTGCTTTGAATCAGCTGTTTCTCAAAGATTATCTGTCACAACCAGCAAGATTAAACTGTTGCTTTATTTTTCCACCAGATTAGTGGTTCAAAGAAGCATTGTAGTTTTTGTGCTTTTTTGGCAGTAGTATTTTGGGAGGGTGGTGTTTTTCTATCCCCAGACTGAGCCGGCTAACTTTGTTTCCTCACTGCCCAACTAGCTTATGTTAGTTGGTGTCCAGTCAGTTTGACTTTTAAGGCTATTGCTTTTTCTCTTTAGTGCAAAATATTAAATGGGCACTATTAGTTTTATGCCATGGAGCACACCAGATACCTTCCATCACACATAACACATAGTATTGACACTGAGATTTAAATAGCCACATGTCTGATCAAAATTATACGAGAACCTGGTGAAATGATATTTGTGATTTTGAGTAAGTAAGGGGCCAAGGGATTTCAGCACAGGAAGGGATCACAAGCAAAGCAAAGAATATATCAGAGTCTTGAGTCAGAATAATAAAAAACAGTTTTCAGTAGAGCTGAATGAATGGTGCTGTGGGCAACACTAATAAACATCTGTCAACCGTGAGGAAAAGCAGACAGAGAAGTAACTGAAGGCAGCTGATGCTTCATTCAAATTGGCCACTTGCACAGGCAAACAGAAAGAGAACAGTCACTGATTTGTTTTGTTCAGTGGATTGAAAGGTCAAGACTGGTGAAAGAAAGACAATTTACACTAGGTAGTGAAATGGGCAACCACATTGACAAATAAGATTACAGTGGTGTGGGGGCTTATCCAGCAGAATAAAGCACAAAAACCACAGTGATTGGACAATTAAAAAAAATAATAATAATTAGAATTATGATGGCTGGACAGGCACATGCCTGTTCCAGCCTGACTATACAAATAAACAAAAATAAAAGAAGAGCTGCTAAAAGGCTGTTTGACAAGCTATGCATGCTAGACTCCCCTACCATAACAAAGCAATGTCTTGGCGAAACAGTCCAGATAATAAATGGATTAAAGCTACCTCAAGGACCAAAAAAAAAAACTAAAAACAAGCATCTGTTGTAAATATTTCTTCTACTTTTTCTTTAGTCGAAACACATTTTATTTATATTAAAGATACAGATATATGGAAGCTTATTCCTGACACATTTTTGTAATAAATCACATTATTTCAGTAAATGATTATTACAATTTCAATTATTTCAATTTCAATCACAGAAAAGACTGTGCTACAAGCACTTTATGAATAAACACCTATAAATAAAGTTTCATTTTAGTTTTAATTCTGTTATTGGCTATAGATACTATGTTGTGAAAGAGTATTATCTGGTGCAACAGTGGTCAATGTTCACACCACAAATCCCTGGGGACTTGAGTTATGGATGGAGACATGGAATGAATGTTACTTGCTTCACAGCATATAATGGAAAAAAATGTATTAAGTTAACTGAGAAATATTACCAACGCCTTTTCAGCATTAAAACAGACAATCATACACAGTTAAGCATTCTCACTGATACCTATTAATCCACAAAGGCATGGGGAGAATTTGCAAAAACCATGCTGACCCTGGTGCTCAGAGGAAGGAATGTGTTAGTTCTGCACTACCAGTCATCTGTATTAAACTTACTTAACTTTAACCGGATTTAAACCAAATGTATACCTATAACTTTTGTTCAGTTCTTCTTACATGGTTGCAAGATACATGAGAGTGCTTTATGTTTCCATCAATAGCTGTTACATCATTTGTGCATGATGGTAACCAGTAGAAGCAGACATTATGCTTTGTGAAATACTGCAAAACATTTGCAACATAAAGCATAATTATTGTGAATTAATGAAATATTTTTGCAAAATAATGCAGTAGTTATTGTGAAATAGCAATTCTGTTCCAAATTAACACAACTCCAGTTCTCTGCCTCACTAAATTTGATTGATTTGACAACAGAGGAAGCAAACACCATGGTTGGAAATTTTTCTGCTAAAAGAAGTTTGACAGCCAAGAAGACTGACAGATAATCACCCACTAAATTTGAAATAAAATGAATAAATGCATCAGTGAAAAAATCAACTTCCATTCCTCTGTTCATTTGTCATATGATTTTTGCTATTTCATATAGTGATCAGGTAATTAAGTGTATTTTTCAGGGTAACCAATACAAGTGGCGGCATTGTGGTTATCATTGCATTGTTAAGGAACCCTGGGTTCAATCCATAGGCTGTTTGAAATATGTACCTCTTGGTTCATGGGGGCTTTCCCCTGGTGGCTTCCAACTATATGCCAATGGTGTGTTGTTATTTACAACTATGTGCTCAGTTACAGAGACATATTTAAGATGGCAGACAAAGACTAGTGTGAAGAGTTGCATACTGACTCAAATGAACAACATTGAGCACTGCACTAGGGATTCCACTAATCCCAGTCTGATTATGGCACTTTTGCATGACATATGCTTTATAAAATTCAATTACGGACATACATCTTTAATTAAAAGCCTATATATTTTATCATTAAGTGATGCCAGCTTGAAAAACATGAGGCAAATGAGCAATCTGAAAAACTTGTGTAAATTAATTAATGTTACACTGAAGTGAAGGCCAGCGGTAATCAGAAATATGAAACCAGAAGCCTGATAATAAATACTCAGGCTTATCAGCAGTTTGAGTGCACGAGTGGCCAATCTAGAGCCAATTAACCACTCCGCACTTAGTAATAAGGGCAGATTTGTTCCTGATTTCTCATATTAATTAAAGAGCAAAAGCTCTTGTGTTCTGGAACTATTATATTCTATTAGTTTTCAATTATGGTACAAAGCAGAACACCTGCCCATAAATCTTACTTGCTTGCAGTTCTTGCTTTGCACTGGTCAAAACCCTGCTGCAGAGTAACACATTTTACCCTTTACTTGTTTCTGCTGAATGCTTAATCTTGCACAGCAGTTTGTCTGACTCTGGCGCTTTGTCCTTGATTTGTTCCCTGGCTGCTCAGCTTTCTCAGTATTAACTATGCCTTAAATTTTGTTGCTGTGACCGCAGATTTAGTGTCATTGGTTTAGGAGTTGTTTTATGTGTCATTCAATGGTGTCATGGCTACCGTAAGACAAACTGAAATCTGTTACATGATTGAAGGAACGCAATTTCATGGGTGCCCATTAATATGGGGCTGTGACTTGATTTAATCTGTCAGTCTTCTGATCTCTCTTTGACTTCTACAGTTTCAAAACACTGGTCTGTAAACTACAAGGGTGACAGTCACTTTACCCACCTGCGCTTCATTTATGGGAAATAAATATATATAGAAATAATTGGAGTACCATTGTTTACTTGTAAAGCATTTTGATGTAATGTTCTCTACAGAAAGTCCTTATAAAGTTAAATATTGTTTCTGGGAGTATTGGGTGTGAGGAGTTATTTAACCCTAGATAAAGTACCAGTCCATTGTGTTATACAATAATGCATGTCAGAGATGTTATCAGACCTGGAGAAAAACATGGGGACAGAAACCTGTTTAGAATACTTCAGGGGCTGGGAGACCCATAAATTACTGATCTTTTAAAGTTTAAGAGCTAATTATTTCCATAGTTGAAGTTTTTCATGTGTCTGGTGAAGTCCTATTTTTTCTTTTTTTTTCCACTCCTCTGACCCAGGAGCTACGTTGTAGCATAATCCAATGAACAACAACTGTGGTGAATGGCAGGATGTATGCAGGTGCTACTGTATCTAATGGCAGTTGTTCCTTTAATGCTTTGTCTATTGTAACCATTTATTTTAATTTTCCACTTTTCTCTCCGCACAACCAAGCCAAAGATTACTGCTGGACAGCCTCCTTCAATGTGTGGCTGCCAGCATACTGATTTAATTATAAAAATGTGTGTTGTAATAAGTTAGATGTTGTCTAGGCTTATATGATTTTAGTATCTTTTTTTTTTTTTTTGGTTTATCCAATGGAGTACATAGGCCATCATTATTTTCTTTTGTTTTCTATCCCTATCAAAATGCTTTAATTTGCTCTATTAATTCCCTTACAGAGTTTAACACTTAATAGTTTATGCAAAAGATTAAGTGCCTGCCAGAAGTGATCAAAGTTATGTCATCACCTGCAAAATGGTGTGAATAATGTAGTAGCCTGTGTTATTAGTGCCAAGTGCTTTTTTAGCAAAATGTGTAAGAGGGCTGGATGGCTAGAAAAAAAAAAGAGAAATACTATTTTGGGCCTTAGAGGCACCAATCATAGAAATGGAGGAGAATGTATATGCTTTTAATGTGATAGCTTTTTAAATGAAAAATATCAGTGACACACCAGAGATGCATATGGGGGGATAAAAAGCAGACAGACTCTTACAAAATGTTTTTAATTCTCTCCCTGGTTGAACTTTAAAAATGTACCTCCTCATATGGTCAGGGATTAATAGTTCAGTATTGCTGTATTTATTACCATTAAACACTTTTGCTGAGCTCATCTTCCGAAGTGACTTTCATTGCCTCCACTTTTCTGCTGTACTCAGGCTGAGTATGTAATGATTCTACGTATCTGTGATAATCATTTTATACCACTTGGCATTTCAAGCACAGACTGTCTGCGGCACAGGTTATTAAATTTTGTTTTTCAAAGCAGCTGAGCAGAAAGGTTAATATGAACAGGTTCAGCTTTAACTGTTTGCTTCCATGCAAATGTTTGCAGAACCTTAAATACAGAATAAAAATAGAACAGTGCAGTTACAACAGATAAGCAAGATATTTTTAAGAAATAAAAAGAGGATCCATGCTTGTATTTTCTGCACCCACTTTGTACATTCAGTTGTTGCGGGGGCCAATCTTGGCAGAAGTTGAAACAAGGCAGAAACTAGCAGGCAATATTAGCACATATTCATACTATTACTGGGCCAGCATATCGCAGGATTGGAGAGACAAACACAGGAAGTAAATGGCAGAGGATTAGAAACTAGTTCTGGCTCAAAAAGTGAAATTCTCATGTTAATGTAAGAACTGGTTTTGTTAATCCATATATATTTTTTTAAATTATTGTAGATGCATCCATCACATTGATAACTGAATTTTAATGAAAACAAGTTAAGGTGTGGTGTCCATTAATACTGATTATCAGTATAGTTGTGTGATCAGTTTCTTGTTGTCAAACACTGTGCTTGTCTTGGATGGGATGACTGTCCCTTTGGATAATCTGTATCATTTTTTAAAACATTCAATTTTTGAAGTCTTCTAAAGGAATTGTATTTCTTTGTCTACCCATTTAGAAAATGCAGCACAGTAATATCAGTATAGAGTATATGCTGATTCGACTAAGAAACAAAAAACATTAAGAACATGCAGTTTGTATACAAGGCATAACTCACAACAGGTTACCAAGCCACCTGTCACCCATCATATGGAATCCTCAAATTGTCAAAAGGGAGAAAGGTTATAAACAAACTGTCAAAACAAAGGGAGAAAGTACAATCTTAATTCACTGGACATTGCCCGAGGAGGAAATCAAAGCAATTGCTGTGAAATGGCATTACTGCTTGCTACACCACCATGCCACCTATCACAAGGGATCCTCAGATAAAATTTGAGTTAATGTCTGTAATGGACAGTCTGCGGCTTAATAATACGTGCACCATTTGATTATGCATTATACTGTAAATAAAAAAATCCTATAGAAAGTCAGTAGATAATAGCTTTAATAAGCTTTTGTGGTATCATATATTTGTGGAGTGAGGCAGATGTAGTGATAACAAAAATTGACAAGTTCTGTGAACCAACTAAATAATAATTACATTTAATCTGGGAATGGTGCATAATTTGCAGTTTACACTTTGGATCAATATTTTATTGTTGCGAAAAACTTTGCTAAAACCATATTGATTTGCTTTTCTTATCTTCATTTTAGACTTTGACTCATTCCAAAAATGATATAAATTTTCAAGTCTTAGATCTGATAACAATTTATCTTTGGTGTGTTATTTAGTAATACAGACACTTTAGCAGAATATATAATCATTTAAGCTTGATCTACTACCCAAGGTGTAGCTAATTAAATTCAGTCACATGTAAGCAGTATTTACGGCAAAATGGCAGTCTCCATCTTTTTATTCTTAGTTAATTCAACTTATTTTTTATTTAACTGTCTTTGCAAGTACAGTACAAAGTACTTTAAAGATTATTAAAATTCATAACATTGTAGAGTGTTCATTGTCCAAAAAAATATAAAGTAAATAAAATACACATATGAGTTCCACCCAACCATACCTTCAGATGCAGTGGCAAGTGAGGCAGAGTTTAAAAACAAAAAGGCTCGGAAACAAAACAGACAACTAGGCAGATGATAGCTTCCAATTACTTTAGTATTTAAAACAAACAAAAAAAAAGACTAAACACTACACCACTTCAGTACAGGCTCAGTTCACACGTAAAATTCAATGAACAACTTTACATATACAATAATATGTATACATAAAGATATACATTTCGATGCTTTCCAGTAAAACAAAAAGGTCCATACTGATTAACATAAATGGAAGATACCAATATCTGTCTATTAACAGTTGTTCAGCTAAGAACATAAAAAATCTGACTATTTAGTCAATCAAGCCTCTTTTTTTAGCTGATAGCTAAACTGTCCCAATATTTCATCCAGAAACTCCAAATTCCTGCAATTCTTTGTATAAAGAAATACTTCCTGGGTTCAGTCATAAATGTAGTTCTGATTAGTATCCACTAGAGTCCTTGAGTATGTGATTCACCATTAAGTTGAAAAAACTGTTGAATCTTTTTTATTTTTTTTGTCTAGGGGGCACCCCAAGGAGATGCGGTCGTTCATCTGAAACCCCCTCTTAAACGGTGGTACAATGGGAAACGAGTATTTTTTTTTTTTTTTTAAACCTCCTCTTTGCTTGAACAGCTGCTGGCTTGCTGCTGCTGCTGTGCCACGCCGCGTGATCTGCATCTCACGCGGCGCATTTTTGTCATATCACCTATGTCCATATATTCAATCTCTTTTCGCTTTTATCCTTTCATCAATATCACATTGAATTTTGATTCCGTGTTTGAAATTACATTGTGACAACACAATGTATAACTGCCCATTAGTGAATATTGTTTCTTTCTCTCTACCAGAAAAGTGTCTGACAATAGCATTCACACAAATGAGAAATGATTGAACTGTGTGCGTGCTTGAAATTTTCTCTTGTGGGATTTCACTTTCACCAAACAACAAATCTTTTAATTCTTGTGGATACGCCTCTTCATTGGGAAGAAACACTACTTGTTTTTTCTGATGGCAACATGAATTAGACGATCTACAAGTCTCCGACTTAAAAGTTTAAATCTGAACAATATATTTGATCTCTTTTTGCTGTTCTGTTATTTCACCGAGTAATAATTTCCGTTTGTTTGTGCTTATGCAATCTTTTACTATCCTTTTTTTAAACTTTCAAATTTTCGTACTTCCATTATCTCTAACCTGCTCTGAATGTGTACCGTGTCAACATTTTTTTAATTCTTTACGACGTTCAACTTTATCATCTACTATTTGTTTTATTTCTGGCCTTGGGCATGGTTAAATCTCTTGGTTCAAAGACTCGTCTCGCAGGACATGAAAGTGTCTGAGAAAATCACATCTCATGTCCTTCCAAGATTTTTTTTTTTTTTACAATAGAGAGAATTGTAAAGACCACAATTAGGCCCCAACTTGGTCTTCCCGGCTCAACACTAAACACATTTAATTTGAACCTGTCACATGTCCTTAAGGCTTGGGATGCACTTGGTTGCTCTTCTCTGCACAGCTTCAAGTGCTGCTATGGTGTGGTGACCAGAACAGTACACAAAACTCCAGATGCAATCTCACTAGTGTGTTGTACAGTGTGGCCAGCAACAAGCCTACCAAACCCAACACAAACAGACACCAGGCACAAGTTCCAAACATATCACACGTTTATTTCACTGGGAAACACTTCCTTATCATTCTACAAGCAGCACAGTACAGGAAAAAACATGAATAACCACAGTGCCTTCTTCTCTTTGTCTTCTCTCTTTCTCTTTTTTTCGTTCACTCCTCTTCTGGCAAGCTTAGTCTCACTCCTTCCCAACTCTGGCCCACGGAATAGTGGCCACTGGTTCGTTTTAAGCAAAACCTGGGAGTATTCCAGGTGGCTTGTTAAGGAGGTCTGCAGTCACTCCCAGATGTGGCAGAAGCCCAATATAGGGATCTGCAGCACTTCTTGGCAGCTGGCACAAAATCCAGTAGGACTGCAGTGAATTCCAACCTCCAACATACCCAGCAGGAATATGTTGTGCCACAGCAACCCTGGGGTGCTTCCCTCTAGCATCCTGGGGGAGATAATTCCCTGACCATGCAACCCCACCCCCCATCTCCAAGGTTCTTCCAAAATGTTATCATCCTGGCCATGCAGAGCTCCTGGTTCTCTGTGACAGCAGTCTGAGAATGAAGTCCATTAATTTATATTTAATGGTTTTTATGATATAACCCAACATTTTGTTTGCCTTTCAATTATTTCTGAACATTGCTTAGGTAATGTAAATGTGTCAACGTAAACCGCTAAATCCTTTTCAAAGGTCATCTTCTTTAGAACAGTGTCCACCATCTTGTGTTTATGATTGACATTCCACTGTCTACACATAGATAGCAATGTAGCACTTTTCTATGTTAAACTGCATTTTCCAAATGCTCACCCAGTTCTGAAGCTTGTCCAAGTCTTCTTGAATTGTTTTTGCTGCCTCTTTGGTGTCTTCATTCCCTTCAATTTTAGTATTATCTGCTAATTTCAAAATTGTATTAACTGCACTGAAGTGCCATTGATACAAACCAGAAAATTAACCCAGGACAGACCTGAGAGAGTCTCCACTGATCAGCTCATTTCACTTAAAGCATTTGCCTTTTATCTGTACTGTTTTTCTCCTTCTAGGTAACCAACTTGAGGTTCAGTTTTGGTTGGTCCTCTGATGCCTACAGCTTCTAGTTTGTTTCACTCTATGGCTTTATTTTTTTATTATTTTGGCTTTGGTACACATACAGGGCAAAAATATTTTCTGTACAATATTTTTTAAACTAATACCATTTTTCTCAGAGCCTTCAGAAAATTAACCTCCTCTAGCAATTATTGTGCATGGCATTTAAAGCAGGCATTCCTTGAAAGATTATGACCACACTTTTTTTCTTGTAAATCCATCACTCTCAGGGCTAATTTCGGGCTAATTGCGACCTAATTTCTCAATGGTGCGACTAAAAAAAATCAAAGGTTGCACCGTTGCGACCATCTGTTCGAGGGGGAAAAAAAACGAAACTCCGTGACTCTTAAAGTCTCCCTGTTGTTCAACAACAGACACACATTAGACCCATATCGTGGTCTAAACCAATCAGAGATAGTGAAGGGCGGATCCCGCACCCCCCAACCCCCCCCGCCCCGATTGGCCGTGGTCCAGATATTCCTGTACGTGTGTATGCGCTTTGAAAATGCATGTGATGCAGTCAGACAGAGAGAGGTGAGTAGCCCATCAGGTAAACAGTGGATGTAGCCGCGGATTATGAGGGAAGATGAAAAGAACGATTGACAGCTTTTTCGTTAAGAATGTTAAGTTAGGGCCTGATCTGTCTGAAAATCATAACCAATGCTCTGACACGGAGCCATCAACCTCCCAAGATATAGCAAGCCCTGGTCCGGAGACAGCATTAGATAATGAGCCACATATGATCGAGTCCGAGCCCACTGAAAGTAAAAGGGGTAAAGTGTAAACATTTCGGAAAGAGTGGCTTGACCAGTTTCCCTGGCTAAGATACAGTAAAGCCGATAAAATAATGCACTGTATTTACTGTAAAGAGTGTGGGAAGACCATGGCCGGCAGTAGTGCATTTGTGACTGGTTCTAATACATTTAGAATTGAAACGCTGAAAAAGCACAATGCATCTATAAAACACATTACATGCCGCGATAAATGCACTGCTCAAGTGTCCCCTCTCCCCGCTGCCTTTCAGCGGCAGGCAGCAGCAAACAGATCATCAGACGAGGCCGAGATGATAATTAAGTTTAACGTTGCCTACAATATTGCAAAAGAAGAACTTCCCTTCACTAAATTCAAGTCCGAAATACTTCTTATGAAGAAAAATGGCTTGAACGTAAACCCGACTTACAGCAATGATGTCGCGTGCGCCCAATTTATAGGAGTCATTGCAGATACATTGAAAATAAAGACGTCTGTGCAAATTGCGAACAGTGCGTACATGGCATTCGTGATCGACGGAGACACAGATATCGCCACAAAGGAATGTGTCATTGTGTACGGTCGTATTCTTGCGGAGAGGAAGACCGGTGAATATACTTATTGGACACATTGAGGTCGAGCATGCTCATGCCCAAGTCTGGAAGATTTTGATGCTAGAGAGAGTGTGGCCAGCTGGTTTAGTCAAGGCCATAGATCAAGAAGGCCAAACTACAGGAGTTGGCCATCCGAGGGGCATGTGACTGCAATGTAGGATAGTCCATAAGACATTGAGCCATGAGATGTTCAGTTTGAAGCCCTTAAAACACTTAATTTAGATTTTCTTTTTAGTTAATTTATCTTGAGATTTTTTAAGTTTAAATTTCAGCTCAGTAAAGCACTTTAAGCACCAACACTTTTTCAGTAAGTTACCTTTCTTGTAGAATTGTGCTTGCCTTCAAATAAAGAACTTTATATTGACCAGATTGTTAGTTAATCATTTACAAGTCAATATTGCCTATATGGACAGCGATTAAAAAACAAAAAAAAAAAAAAACAAATAAATAAATAAATAAAGTGAACATGTAAAACTGTGGTGCTAAATGTGATGCGGTTGAAAATTTGGGTGCACCTAACTTTTGTGCTGAAGCACCTAAGAAAAAAAGTTAGGCGCACCAGTGCAACCAGTGCAAAAAGTTAGTCTAGAGCCCTGACTCTATTTGGATCCACTAGCAGACAACATTTTCTCAGAAGTTGAGGGCTAACTTGCTATAGTGGACACCATATAAAAGTAAATTCAAGGGGTACAGGTAAATGATGATATAGAAAGAATATACTGTATAGTACATAGGTTATGTTATTAGAGCAAAACATAAGCCAAAAGAATAGCTTTAGTAAACCTTCAATAGATAGAAAACACAGTGGGGGAAGGCAACACTATGCTGCCAAGAAAATTCTTAATTTGATGATTAATGCAGTACCTAAAAAATGGTATGTTACTCATAATTTCTTAAGTGCTCAGTTAAGCTCATGCTTGGTGACTACAAAGGCTGCTGTAAGTAGTTAATATTTTTTGCCCTGCTCTTCAAAGTATTGACTGACCATGTGTGCCTGTCATTTTTGCTGTCCTGGAAGATTCCTTTGCTTTCAGATTAGAAATGCTTCGCCAAAAGAAAAACTTGGGTGCTCAGAATTGCTTTACATTTATTGCCATTTACAAGGGAATTGATATACCTAATCCTTACCACACTTCATTGTGGACAGAATAAACTTGGGCTTGTAGACTTCTTTAGATGTGCCTTTTTACTTGAAGAGTGGGTCCAAGAAATGAAGGATATTTTTCTGCGCAAAATTGTTTTCTTTGTAATAATAGTAATAATAAATGTTATTTATAAAGTGCCTTTCACGGACATGACATCACAAAGCGTTGTACAATAAAACATATAATAATGCCATCCAAATAAAACAAAACAAGAAAACTAAAGAGAAAATATAGAATAATAAGAACAAACTAAAAATAAAGGAACAGTCCACGCAGAAACTACTCAACTGTGTTCAAAAGCCTCCTTAAACCAAAATGTCTTAGGTTGCTTACTAAAAGAATCAACTGACTCAGCCGTGTGCGGTGCTAATGGAAGTCTATTCTAAACCTTGGCATGACAGGCTGAAAAGCATAATCCTCCACTTAGCTTAAGTCAGGTGCGAGGAATGACTAAGAGGCCCTGTTGCCCGAGCCTCAGTGCCCGACAAGCTGTTTGGTGGTGCAGAAGGCCAGTAATATACTTGGGAGCTTGTCTGCAGAGAGCTGTATAGGTAAGCACCAAAATTTTAAAATGAGTTCTGTAATAACCCAGAAGCCAGTGCAATACATACAAAATGGCAGCTGCATTTTGGTCTAACTGTAGCTGAAAAAGGGAGGATTTATTCAGACCAGTATACAGGGCTTTGCAGTAGATAAGACGCAAGGAGATAAAAGCTTGTTGTACAAGTATCTCTAATTCTGATTACTTTAAACTACACACCTCAATTTAGAAAGAGTTCTTAAATTAAAGAAACAGAAGCGGCTAACAGACCTTATATCTGAATCTAGGTTTAAAGATTGATCGAAAATAACCCCAAGTGTATGTAAATAGAATTTGGCAATTGGAGAGACAGAAGCCATCTTAAGAGGAGCAACAATTAGAACCTCAGTCTTTCCTGAGTTCATCTGCAAGTAGTTATTACAAAGCCAATTATTAATCTGTGACAAGCTGTCAACCAGAATGTTTTAATCTGATTAGTTTTAAATGAGATTTGCACATCACTTTACACATTTTTTGACACAAGAAGTGATATTTGACCTCATAGCAACTTTAAATAGACTCTTGCATCAAATGATCCAGAGTCAGCCTTTTGTAAGTTTCATTGAACTTTAATTCAACACCTAGACATTATTAGTTGTTGTTCCTCATGAAACATGAGCAAATTGAGTAGCCTTCATATTGGGCAACTTGTTTTGTTCTGGAATTTCTATAAGTAAAAGACATTAAGAATCATTGGATATTAATTGTTTCATGCCCTCAAAAGCCCATACCTGTACTAAAGCACTTGCTTTTTGTTTATATGTGCAAGTCATTTATGTTTTCAAGGGTTTCCTAGCACATATCAAGTTTCAAGATGTTATATACTGTATAGCATGTTAGTGTTTTCAAATCATTCCAGACAGTATCTTAGTTTTTACTTGTCTAATTTTATGTGAATAACACATGTAAGGTATTTCTGTTTTCTAAAGTGCTTACAATTCTGATAGGCACTTCTTTTATTGTTAATTTTTTTTTTCTGTTTTCAGCTTTTTGTATTCTTAGCATGATGTAAAGGCAGTGTAGTGCAATACACTAATCTGTTTAGACCTGCATCTTTGCTTTTTGGACAACCTTTTTTGTGTCTAAGAATTTATAAGTAGCCAATTCAAAGTGGAATCAGGTGTATTTTTTAATTTTAACCATCATTTACATCTTGCAGATTAAATAATGGGATAAACTAGTAAAGTACCCTAAGGAAACGATTCCATTGAATAATATTGACTTCTTCCAAAATTATTACTTTTCATTACTGAGTGTGGCAAAAAATTCTTTCATTAAGATTATTTGTTTATTTCCCTTCTACATTATATGTAGCAGTGAAGCTGTATTGATTTTTCTTTCTCTGGTATTTGTCTTAATATATATTTAAATTATTTTGCAGATGCTGGGAATAAAGTGCCGGAAGGCTTGCTAATGCTTTTTTTTTTTTTTTTTTTAAGAATTTATTTAATTGGGAATAGTTTCTGGCATACAACAAGAATATAGTATGTTCATTTATTTAAAAAATGGTTCTAATTTGCAACATGAACTTGCCTTTTGTTTTATTATTGTTTGTGGAGAATATTAGGTTCCATAGCATGTTTTTTAATGTTTTAAAATATTTATCTTTTTTTTTTATTATCGTATGCTATGTGTGGAGATGATAAAGAATGTGTCATCTTCTAAATATTAATCAAATACTGGTATTTACATTTGGGAAGATTTCATTTAAATTCAGCTAACAAGTTGTTCAGCTCAGAAAGCCCTAATTTGCTTTTAACAGTGCCTCTAATTAGGCCAATGCAATACTTTCTCTTTAGTAACTTAGCTGTATGTTCATTAATCTCTAACCTCAAGAATGTATGGAAATGCTAATGTCTATATGAGAATGTTACCCTTTTTAAATCTTTGTTCAGTGCTAGAAAGTTTCTTTGAATATTGGCAAAATACACAATGCTAGATGAAATGTAGGTATAAAATATTCGTCAAGGAGCTAAATTTGAATGGAATTCTCTTAACATAGGTTTCATGGGTCTGCTAAATGTGATAGCTTGTTTAAAATGGTTGCTACATAAAGGTTTTTCTTTATCTTCAATTAGCCTTTTCCTGTTTTTGTGAAAGTTGCACTGATTTGTAAATAGTCCCCACTGGTTTCCACCACGGCAGCCTAGTAATTTGTTGGTCACATCTGCCGTAATTATGGTTTCCTGTCAGTCCTAAATGTGCCTTTTCAAGTGTACTTATTATCTAGTGTCCAATTATCCTCATTAGCATTAAGGCTACTCTCAGGGTCTCCCTCATAAAGCCTGATTAGATGGTTGAAGCTTCCATGAGATTGACACGCCTTCCTTTCTTTTGTGTGCTAAAAGGTTCCATTCACCCAGTCTGTCCCCATTGTCAAGAGTCACATTTGTGAAGGCTTTTCACTCGGCTCTTTACAAGTTATGTAATGGCTGCATTAGGATTTAGCTGAGAGCTTTATGCCAAAATGAAATCTCAGCCAGTTCACTGCTGCTCTCGAGACATGCCTGAGATTTAAAGTAATTGAGGTTATTGTTGAAAAGTGCAGTTTTCTTAATTTCTCTGTCTGTTTGTAGACATTCCATTGCAGTCATAGAATTCAATAAATGAAGTTTGGCATAGCTGATTTCTACTCAGATATTGTTTTTCTCATATGTTGCTTACATTTTCTAGCTGTTAATTAGTAGTAATTTCAGTGAATTTGTTACCATAGCCTTGTGTTGTTAACTTTGATATGATCTAAACAATCATAATAAATAATTTATTGTGATTAAAGTATACAGTTTTAGCAATTTTTCTTTTAATCTCATTTTAAAGCAAAGCATTATAGGACGTTTTATTATGCAGGAAATAGAGAGGTGAAAGTTACTGGCAAGGGAAAGAAAAATGTGCATGTTTTTGTAGCCATCCTCTAAAAGTTGTCTGAATGGATAAGATGCTGCTGATCTCTAAGATTAGGTAACTGTCTACAATTATAAATCCATCCATTACCTAATCCACTATATCCTAACTACGGGGTCATGGGGGTCTGCCGGAGCCAATCCCAGCCAACACAGGGTGCAAGGCAGGAAACAAATCCCGGGCAGGGCGCCAGTCCACTGCAGACAACTATAAATTTGTAGACAAAATAAGTAAAGTCTTGTAACTGTAGTAAAGTGGTAAATGTAAATCTAAGAGGTATCATTTCTGTTTTCCTAGCTTAGTGTTACATATGCATAAATCATGCAGAATTACATATGAACCAAATATGTAAGCTGCCTCATCTTATGCAAACAGAGATCCCCATAATAAAAAAACTAAACTGCTTTTTTTTATCAAAATGCTAATAATGGAATTGCTAGATGGCACACTAAAACTGTATCAGGTAACATTATGTGTATTATGCTTGTTTAGGGCAGAATGTTTGTAACTTCTGTTTGTACGCCATTTTTTCAAGGTATATATGAGGTGAACAACAGTGATATAGTAGAGTTATGCTGCATTTGACTAAATCTTGGAACTTGTAATTTTTGGTCTTTGACTTGTAAGGCGGAAAGAAAGCAAGTTCCAAAGTTGAAATTCGGGCCTGGTCTCTCAAGTTCAAGTTTATCTGGCTTCAGATGATGACTTCAATCCAAAATAATGATGTATGCTGTGATCAGGAAATAACTTTAACTTTATAGGTTTAATTTGTTTATTATAAGAATTTACTTTAAACGAATCCGGTCAATTCATAATACTAAGTATTGGGAAGGTAAACAGTAACATCTTAAATAGTAACGGACTGTTCCTAAATTGAGTAAACTGAGTATTGAGGTTACTAAAGTAGTCTTGCCAAGCTAAATCCTGGTATGCCCATCCTTGCTTAAAATTAGATCCTTTTAATTGTATTTTACAGTTAGTTTTTTTTTCTTTTTTTGTCTTTTAATTCAGTTATAATTGTGTAGTGAGTTCTGCACTAGTCTTATATAAATATGGTGGTTTTTATATATACTACTTGTTTGAGCTTGAGATTGTGAATTTTGGTTTGAATCCATATGTGTTTTTATAGTTTGATTGACACCTATCTGTTTCTTAACTATAATTCATCTGCTGTTCACACCATTTTTCTCCAAATTCTGTGCTTATGTTCTGGTTACATTTAGGGATGGTTTCTGTTTTTTGGAGATTTCAAGAATACAAGAACAGTGGTTTTATGTAACTGATAATATGTTACAATATTCGTCAAGCAGTTTACTGTTTTAACTAGAGTTAAGGAGAATAATACCACAAGGAGAGCAAACGGGATTATGATGCATTGAAGAAATACAGTGAAATTTACTACACAAGGTAAAAACTTAAAAATGTAATTTTAAGGCCGGGAGAGTGTTGAGTAGAACAAAATTTACATTCTAAGTAAAATCTTGAAAATTAACAGACATACTTGTAGAACAAAGAGCAAGTTTCCATGATCCAACTATACTATTATGTACTGCTTCTCAAAGAAAAGTTTCTGTTAAGCCCAGAGATGCTGTCATTACTGTCACTAGATTAAATTTTAAAGCTTTGAATAGACATCTGGCAAAATACTATTATTCTGTAATGCTTTCACACGGTGCAGAATTCTTGTGGTAGCTATGAATGGATTCTGAACAAGTGATGGACTAGTATAGTGAAATGCAAGAACCAGAGCGCCACCCAACAATTTATTTTGTTTGGATTGTAGTATTTTATTCATTGACTAATTTATTAATCTGTTCTTCTATTGAAAACCACTTTCTCACAGTTAAAGGAGTGGTGCGACCTGGAATAGTCACAGAAACCAGTACTGAACTGGACACTCATTTATTACAGAGCACACAAAAAGCTCGCTCCAGAACATGCAGGAATAGTCAGTTAGCCAAACCACTTGTCAAAATACAGAAAAATGATCAGAGCCATGAGTGAAAAACAGGAGAAACATGCAAACTAAATTGTGTGAATTGTTGGTTGGCAATCCTTTTGCTTGGTCCACTGTGATGCTGGGATTGTTTTTTCTAAAGTAAAAGAAAATAATAATAATGTATATAGAATGGGGAAAGAAGTTTTTCATTCTAAAAAAAATCCTCAGTGTGTGCATTGCATCACAGCTATTGGAGTTCAGCTAAAAATATTTAGTATTGTGAGAGCTCCAACACAGTAAACCAGATAAAATACATGTTTATTGTTTTTGGCATCTAGTAACACAGAAATCGCCAAGGCAGCAGCAGCTGTAAAGATACCACAAAGGGAAAAAATGAGAGCCAACTACATGGTCATGATCTGTTTGATTATGCAATGCAAAAAGGGATTGGTATATATGAAACCAGGCTACTGCACAGTGCATCACTATAACCATTTCTCTATTTTCTTGCCAATACCACAGTGTCAGGCCGAGTTATGCTTTTGGCAGTAATTCTCACTTAACACGTGGTGTTGTATACATTTCCAGATTTTATGGAGAATATATTATCCACTATAGAAGGGTATACAGTAAATAAATGGTAGTCTGTCTCTTCCTGCCACTCACTGTGAGTCTCAGAGGTGCACAGTATTTACTTGGCTTACAAATTCACCGTTTTGCTGCCCGAAAAAGACCACCAATGTCCAAAAAACACACCACATTGAAGTGTTTTTCCCATCAGATGGAATCATATTTTCCACTAGAATTGAAAGGAGCTGCATTGTGTGAAAGAAACAGGAAAGTAGAAAACTGTAAGAAAATAAGGTTTTACCATCCTTAAAAGATATAGAGTTACCTTTATATAGTTAGTTTCTGTTTGCTGCATCCAAGGTTTATTGCTGCCTGTTTTGCATTGAAGCTCCGATTTTAATGACCCTGCACTGAAATAACCAAGTTTGAGAAGGGATGGATTTATGGATGAGCGCTTCATTAAAATTGTACATGTACAAAAATACTGTATATGCCCTTAATAATGTGTCCAAGTGCTGATACAGTGGTTTATTTACATTTACCTTATCCTACAGTGTAGGGTAACACTTCACAAGTTGTTAAACACTTGCTCTTCTACTCAACTGAAATGTTGTGTCTTTTGTAATTATTAAATTGCTCATGATTGGATTTGGATAGGCAACTTTTTTTCTCTCCTTTTTGCTGCCATTGAGTTTTAGTCAAATACTGAATATTTGTAACTATCTCCTTTGATATGGATTTAACATTATATTCTGAATGACAGTTTTGTTGCCTCAGATTATTCTAAGCTTTTGCATGTTCAGTTACATTATACCAGTACTACCAAGAAATGCATTTTGCTGCTTTTTCAAATAAAATCGGTTGTAAAAATGAACCAGAGAATGTGTGTTGTGTTGTAGAAGGTGCATTTAAAACTTTGGTACCATTCTACTTTTCACGTGTTGTTTAAGGATAAGCAGAGTTTAAAATTAAAAAAAATTAAACCAATAATCAAACCTCTTAACAGTGATAATGGACATCACTGTATGTCTTTGACTGTTGAATGTATGAGCTATTCATAATGGACAGGACTGCCAAAATGTTGGGATTTTGACTGATGTCCCCTTTTGAATTTGACATCATTGCTACAAACTTTTAATGCTAACATTTGGGTACTCCTGTTGCCTGGCAACTTTGATTTCAGGTTTCTCATATTTGACACATAAGCTACCCATGACTCTCTGTCACCCACATCTCATCACTTTTTCATTTACCTTTGCTTAAGCTATAAAAATATTCTAAGTCAAAGTAGGCAAATTGAATTTTTTGTTTTAATGAGTCTTTCATTTATGTGCAAATCATGTGTTTGTCTGTGCTCTCCAGCTATTTGCACACTGCTCTGCTCATCTCCATTGTGACCCCGAGATAGATGGTATGGCTGCATACAGATAAGCAGTGTTCCAAATTTAATTTAAAAAGTTTCTTAATTTACTAAACAGCAGTATGGACTCTTTAAAAAGAGTATACTCTTTACTGTATAATGTTCGTTTTGAAATGGTACACTGCATCCTTTTTGAGTTTCCAACAACAGAATACATTGTCACTTCTCTTTGAAGAACATACAATGGAAAGCCTTTTTTTGTGAAATCGCTGTGCTCCATAGCTACTGTGGGTGAAAGTACTGACTACTGCTGTTATATCCTTTTCAGTATAACAGACATCCATGGGTGATCTCCACGCATGGAAGTTTATATACTAAATGATGACAAGTTCATGTGCCAGAATGAAATGTTAGAAAGGAACAAAAGAAGCAGCCCTGAAGCAGATATCAAAAGTTAGGTTTGTTGTGCTGTCTTGTTTGCTTGAAACAGGAATAATTATCACCATCTGTTGTGTCTCACACTACGTGTGCCACAAAATCAAATACCTAGTAATAATCTATCATGTTACAGCAATATGCTTTACAGTAATGTTTTCTATGAAAACGCTATATAGATCCATGTTCAAGTAATCCGTAATCAGAAAAGAATAACCAAATGTAATAGGTAAGCTCTCTCTTTCTCTCTCTCTCAAACACAGTAGTGTTCAGTTACACCTTTTTCCACATTTCTACCTTACTCCTATGGCAAATTCAGCTAGTAAATTACATTTTTTAATACTCTTAACCTTTAATGCCCCCCCCCCTACCTGGCTACCTGCTGCTACAATTCTTAATTTCTTCTGCTTTTAGGTTTCTCTTTCCTGGCTTCTGCTGCTACCCTGCCTCCTCCTTTAAAATTGACGGTCATCGGAAATGTTGTTGTCTAGTCTCTGCTGAGCAGTTTTTCCTACAAGTTTAACATACATGAATGTGCCCAAATTTTAAACTTGATTTTGTTGTATAACCATTAATAGGGCAGTTGAATCATTCCATATGTTATTGCAGGCTGCGGGCATTGTAAAGATAAAGGCAGTGTGTGTCCAGTTTATAGACAGTCTTAACCATAATTTTGCATCTCCAAAGAATGTGTGAGATCTGTTGATTTACGCACATTATTTAAATGTGCCGTGTATCTGAATCTGTGGTGGTGTCAAATGAGCATCATGGCAGGTGTTGTTAAAACATGTGTAGTAGTAGTAGTAGTAGTAGGAAGAAAGGTACAAGTGAGAATTAAAGAATGTGTGTAACAGCATAGTGTAGGTTTAGGCAACAAAGATTGACCAGCATGTTTATTTAAGACGTCTTTGTTCATTTCTCATGTACCAAAACCAAAGTTAACCATTTTCAGCATGTACATTACAGTCCAGAACAGGGTAAAAGCTAAAAGCTGTGCTATTGTATCTGAATATCTGTATAGAATATTATAACTTATTTTGTTTCTTCCTATTATTTTACTTCAAAGGCACTGAGACGGAAAATAAGATGTCACATTTCCTCAGTGCTGAATAGCATGGTGAACATCTCCTATTGTCCTCATGAAAATGTGTGCATATTCTTAGTGCACAGTAGGAATCTTGAAGAAGATGTTGTATTATAAAAAGAAGCAGAATTTTAAAGATTAGTGAAACATTAACTGAGGTCAAATGCTGGCAAAATCACGATCGGTTCAACTTAAACAGAGGGTAGATGTCTGAATTGAGAATGTCTGACTTGTGCTGGGCTTAAAAACCCCACCACCCATTGTGGAATTTTCTTATGCTTTGAGTGATCAGGGCCCTACAGGAGACAATATAAAGGCCAGCACCAGAGTGGAAGGAAGTCTGGTATATGTCACATTCATACCCACGCTCGCTTAACCACTCTGGGCCTGTTAACCTCATGTGTTTGACATGTAGAAGAAAAGAAGCCTACAAGGTCACTGAGCATTTTTCAGACTTGGATAACTTAATTGACTATGAAAAGAGAAATGTGTTGCGTAAGATCCCTTATTTAAACACGCCTTTAATGATATTCTTTGTTTGTAGTCGTTGAAATAAAGGCATTCACAAATAGGTTTTTTCCTAATTTGGTAATTTAAGGAGTTATTATGGGAAAACCTGCTATTTACAGTCGCCTATTAAGTATTTACAGAATGTAGCTTAAGCTTCATTCCTTGTTTTGATGACAGTGGTGTACTTTTATGACTCTCTTGTCAGTTCTACTAGCTAACTAAAGCTTCTACCACACTCTGAACCTTTTATAGCTTAATCCCCTCAAAGACAGGCAGTCAGTTTTTAGTTTGCATAATTCCACTAACAGCATGCATAATCAAAAAGCACTTTAGAAAGCATAGTTGCCATTTTCTAGGCATGCTTCTTTTTCTCTGTCAGGCTCTGTCTTTGTCTTTTATTTTGTATCCATTATACTGTATGATATCATGCTATTGTTCTGCAAAATAAATCCCCTGCCCTTATCACTACATTTGACCATGTAACCAGCCAGAATTCTTCCTATTCAATTCTGCTGGACACTGATGACACCATCTCATTTTAAAAAGTTTTTTATTTGCTCATATATCAGGTTTTAAACACATAATTTTATGTTAGGGCAAATAGATTATTAGGTTTAAGAGCAAGGTTCAGTGTTAATAGCACCCTATAAACAAAAAGTACAAAGAATATATTCAAGATCCAACATTATGATAAACAGATGGATAGACAGATTTAAGTTGCAGATATGTATCTATCTGTGTATCATCTAATAGAAGTAGGTTTAAAAAGGCTCTTCATTCTGCTTGCTGGAGTTCAGAGGTAAAATCAGGAATGTGTTGAAGGGACTCTACCAAGGTGTTAAGGTTATGAGCCACATTTGAATTCTGGTGCTGTTTCAATGTACATTTGAAGGCGACAGATTTTATTCCAGCAGAGTGGTTTATGAAGCAACTGTTTAGTTGCTCTGTCTGTTTATCTCTCTAAAATTACATAGTTTTGACTGTTAATTTAGAAAGAGTAACATTAACACATAATGAAGATCCACCTAAACACAATTAAATCAAAGCAGGAAAGAAAACAACAGCAAGTAGGTGAAAACCCTGCAGCCTAAAACAATAAATTGTTTAATTGAAACAGTAGCAGTTCTAATAAGCTCTTTATTGATCCAATTAAGTGATTTAAAGCAAAAACCATAAGGGCCGACAGGCTGTACAAATCTGCAGGTTCTTTGTTTAAGTAAACCAGTAAAAAAAGTGTTATGTGGTAATTAAAAAATATGTTTTATGGCTTTAGTGATGATTTATTTTGAAACGTATCATCCTCTTTAATAAAACCCCTGTGTGCATCCAGGTGTCCGTGTGTGTGTGTCTTCTGGTGAAGTGCGCATGCGCGGGGCCACACGGCACGTGTTCAGTCTCTTCCTGTGCATTCCCTGTGTGTGCAGAGAGAGAGAGAGACACACAGGTGCGTGCGCACGAGAGACAGACAGACAGACAGACAGACAGACATGCAGGCCCACCCGAGAGACAGACAGACATGCATGCACACACACACACGCACGCAGGCAGGCCCACGCGAGAGAGACACACACACTCACACACACACACAGAGACAGGCCCACATGGGGGACAGACTTGCACGCACACACACGCACGCAGGCAGGCCCGCAACAGAGACAGACAAGCTCACACGCATGCACGCAAGCACGCATGCATTGTTACAATGTTACTTTTCTTGGTTGTTTATTAGATTACGGATTTTTCAAATGTTCATTTTTTCCCTGTGCTTAAAACTCATTAAAAAAGGTGTTTTTAGCGAGCAGGTCATAAGGCTATAGCGCGAACTCTTGCAGTGTTAGTTTTCTCTGTTGTTCAAGGTTTTCTTAGTGTTAGGCAATGGTTTTACATCTAGTTTACTATTACTATGTGCATTCAGTGGTATAATTAACTATATTTGTGCTTAAAATCTTAAAAAATATATATATTTACATACAGTTCATACGATCTGGAACGGATTAATTGTATTTACATACAATCCTATGGGGGAAATTACTTCGGTTCCACTGTATTACTGTCTGACAAAATTACAGGCATTTTACGAAAATACAAACCAGTATTACTGAGAGAGAAAATTAAAGGCACACAATACAGTGACACATATTACAGCCACCTACAAGGTCCCTTGCCATTTAATATAGACTGTTCCTACTAATGTTTATGCACTACTGTTCTAGCGCCCGTTATTGTAACAGGCTTAATGTCTAGTGTTATTATAAATCCCTATGCAGAAATTACTGAGTTATGTGTATCTAAGGCACATACTTTTTCAATGTTTGTCAAGTGTGCTATTTTAATTGTTAAGCTTCCATTTGTCTTTAGGTAAAGTTTCAGCCCTACATGAGGAATTGAAATTTCATCCAAAAAGGATGCTTCAGCAGATGTTATGTAAAAGAGTGAAAAGTAATATAAAACCTTGCTGAATGTTGGACAAAGTGGCCATAAATAAAAGGCAGGGAGTAACTTAAGAGAAAGAGACAATCCAGGGCAATCTGGTAGACAGACCATGTATTAAAATTGAATATTTTTTGGACTGCTGCAATGTGCACACTTTTTTTAACCAAAGTTTTAAAAATGATTTAGTTTCCATTTGATCCTCCCCATAAAATGTAATTATCATCATTTAGTTGAATATTCATTGTATAGGAGTTTAATTTGGTCCTTCTAGTGAAGTTATTTTTTTAGAGATTTTAACCAGATTTTTGGCCTTTTTTCCTATGGATCCTTTTTACATTGCAGGCTGCAAGGGCAGTAGAAAATACTGGACATGATGTGTTTGCAGCCCCCAAACATCTCTGTGTTTCACTGATTTTGCTGGAAAGGAAATAAAGCCACCTCACCTCTTGTTTTTTTATAGAACGCTGTGCCTTTTGATTGCTTTTAATGTGTAACTACACATGCTTATTCACTTCTTCTAGATTTATTGGTGTTGTATCTTCGTTTTTAGCATTGGTATAATAATATCAACACCAATCCTTTACATTCTGTTACATTTATTTAGAGTAGAATTTGTTGGAAAAATGATCAAAAACATTTTGCAATTACCTTCTCAATGTAAAAAAACGTTAAGCAATTTATGTGCTTGCATCTGTGTAAGAGATGGTTATTTGCTGGTCTGTGCCTAGAGACACATGCTGTTTCAGTATTTTACCTTCCTGGTGTCCTGTTACTATCTGATTGTTAATAAGGATATTCAACAGAATTGCTGTCTAATCATGGGTTTTACTATATCAGGGGTTGAGATTGCAGAGTCAATGATAAGCTTTGTTACAGTCATCTTTTTTTTTTTAAATCATGCATACACTATAAAAAAATACCCATCAAATCAGGAACGTTTCAGTTTTTATTGAACAGAAAGAGAAAATGATACACCTGCATGTGAACTTGTGCCCCTTTGTTGGAGTGAGTAAGATAAAAGTCTTTTATTTTTTAATCAAAACACCAGGAAGGGTTAATAAGTGGATTGAACACACAATAAACTAAAGAGTGAATGCCAGCTGGTCTTCTGGGGCTTATTGTACATGACTGTTTTATGAGTAGCTTGTCTACTGAAACACTCGTGCACTCATGTTCTTCAGCCTCTTACCTTAGGCTTTTTCTTCACCTACCAGACATCTTACTTCCACATCCAATCACTTAGAACTGCTTCTGGACAAACAGCCCAGGAAGGCTAAACATGGAGGACCACCCATCACTGGTCTTCCTCTTGTAGTGTTGTGCAGGAACTCAAAAGGGTGAAGTATTTTGACTTTTAGGCCAGATAGTTGAGTCCTGCTTTCTCTCTTGGTCTTGTTCTAGGCTTTATGATGTGGGTAGTGTTGTGCTCCTTGGAAAATCAAGGAAATTTGAACATGTTTTTCAGGAAGGATGTAACATATAATAAGTAATGATAAATGATTCTAATTGTGGTGTGTAAAGAGGTACATGGAGAATACAGCACAAACAAGAAGCCTCAGTTCTTTTTGATATCCAACCAACAATCACTTTCTTGATTTTGCTTTTCCCTTTTTAGGGATTAGGTGAAAAAGAGCATACAAAGACATGGCTCCATTACAGGAGAAACACACTTATACAAGTTGTTTAATATAACATATACTGTATAGTGAAACTGTAAGGTTCAAATAATATTAAAGAAACCATAGTCTGAATCACAATCTGATTGTATGGGTGGTTACCTACCAGGTAACGCTTGTGGTTGGTCTGCGAGCCTGCAAACATCTGCCACGGTGCTCTGTTTCAGTTGTGAGGAGCAGATCATAGACATCGGGGATTGAACCTCGCATGTCAGCATCAGAGGCGAAGCTTCTTGCGTTGCGCCACGCCGTGTGGTTCGTTTATTTGACAGTATGTAGATCGGATGTCCGAGGTTCGATTACTTGAGAGGGGATGCAGTGAGTGTGTACACCTGATGAGCCCAGAATTAGGGCGAAACACGTGTCGTGTACTCTTTGCATTATTTGACAGTAAAACTATTCAACCATATATATATATATATATATATATATATATATATTATAAAATATGTATAGTAGTTTTCAAAACAGTGAGGGCTTTAGTGGCGTTTTAGGTGACAGTACACAAAACAGATCTGGTGGTCCTTGTGGAAAATAACGTAAACTAATAGTAATGTCAAAGAATGTCGTGGAGCACCGTGTAGATCTTAAGTATATCATATATGCACATTAAGGTTTGGTGTATATATAGTGTGGGTAGGTTATGTTTAAGGATATGATCCAACCACAACTTGCATTTAAACACATGCTCAGTTGTTTCTCTCTTGCTACATGACTGAGATTCATGATTTATGCATACTGTATTGACATGACTCATTGTAATTTAATATTTTGTCCACATCAGTGAAACCTATTATGGATGTTGACTCCTAGCAGGAAGCAATGAGTCTAAATAAGAGAAGCAGCAAATTTAATGGAACTCCAGCTAATACTAACTGATTAAAATGCCTGTGAGTTTTAATAAAAAGTATGCTTTTAAACAAATCTCAAACTAAATGTGTTACTTTTCTTTTATAAACCAATCTGAAACAATTCACATCCACAGTGCCTAAATGCTCAATGTAGCTCTTTTTGGTGGCATAATTTGCATCTTCACTTCCTTTTAATGTGATTGATGTACCTACCTGTAAATTACTTTCAGTAATGCATCTTTAAGTTCTCCATTATGTCGTCTGTTTTTTATCAGCCAGCAAAGAAAAAAACATTCAGCAGCCTAATTCTTACTCAAACTGATTTCTAAAGATTCTGCATAAAAGTTATTTTTGACTTTGCACACTGAAATGTGCTTATCTTTTAAACTATTACACAGTGCTTTGATAAATCTGTTTTGTTTTTTATGTTTGCTGTAAAAATGTTAGTTTATACTTTTCTTATAAGCAAAACAATGTGCAGTAAAAGAAGTACCATTGTAAAGGTAAATTAAAGGGTTAAATATACAATCCCCTAATTTCTCTCCACCACCCTCGCCTTTTTCCCTATTTAAGAACAGGAAAAACACCTAAGGGAGCTTCCATATAAAAAGGTGCTCAAGCATAAAACAATTGGGAACATCTGTTGCCCACAGGATGCTACGTCTTTATTTCCAAAGGATTTTGCCCTCAATTGAAAACCATCTGTTGAGCAGCGATTCACCTGCAGTCTGAAAACGATATGCCTAGCAATTGAATGATAGTTTCCTCATGTAAATATGCAGCTTGAATGATTTGTTACTCTCCTTAAGAATATTGACATCAGTATAGGTTAGATCAGCAGCTTTGTGGCGCTCTAGCCATTCATTAGATACTATGTTTAACTGAATTTGATCCTGTTACTTCCCTAAAGAACACTGTGGGCCATTACAATATTCTTATGAAGACTTTGTAGTTAATAGAGACCACCCTAGTGCTCTGGAAACTTTGTCAAACCAGGTGCTTGGTGTAATTTTCTGCACTTCCAAACCACTTGAATCCTATATTTGAATCAATACTTAAAGGTATGCTATGTGGTATTTGTCTGCTCTTGATAGCACTTCAGTTTCTTGTATTTTGAAATCGTAATGTTAAATCTAGCTGATCATGGCATTCATTCTGTTCAGATTTTGTGGAGTGAATGTTTATTCTGGGTATATACTTTGGGGTCAAGCTAATGAACAAACACTGCTGAAGCAGCACTTAACTAATTATAAAGCATTCTGAATGTTGGTCTATGCATATGCTATCTTTTTTTAGTGATACTGTGGCACAGGACTCACGTTGCTGCCTGACAATTTGTATATCCCAGTTTGATTCCTAAGTTATTTAGCATCTATAAAGTTTGCACGTTCTCACAATGTGTTTTGCGAGTTCTTTTCCAAGAATGGGGGCTTCAATCTACAGTGAAAGACAAGCAGTTTGCAACTGGCAAAATAGAATTGACCTAAGTAGGGAATATTTGTGCACAGAAATGGGCTGAAATCCTGTATGGGATTGGCTCCTGCCTTGCTTATAGATATGCATTTGCTTCCAGTGATCCTGAATGGATCAGATACACTAAGTACCTTTGTAAAACATCATATAGCAAAGGTTGCAGAAGACAAGATGGAGTCCCAGCTTTTATAACATTTAATCTATAGTTTGTGGATATTGTGGCATACCCTGAAGTCATCTAGCATTCTGTTAATGGTATTACATTGACTGAAGCTTGTAGACTTTAAAAGGTCCCATTACAGGGAAACAAGTAAACTGTTTCATGCTCTGTTTTGCTACGACTTTCCATAAAGCAGGCTTGGTCACTGAATGCTCTTTTGACCATCTTTAATCATCTCACACCACTTTATCATCTCTTAACATATCTATTATAGCTACTGTAGATGTACGCAGTAACCTGACATAGAGTCGTTTGCAATGCACTGTTAAGAGAACACTGTGGTGGCAGGCCGTTGTAGTATATGAGAGGTTTTGAAATACATTTTAAAATGAAACACAGTGGAATGGAAACAGGATATGGGAAACCAAACTGGTTTCTATTTTTAAAATTATAAACAGCAAACCTTTCAGTTTTTTGGAAGTCGAGTGCATCAATTCCCAGTGGAACTCAACACAAAGACATGGACACAGTCTAAGCCTTAAACCACTTGGCTGTGTTATTTGCATCTGTATATTGAGTGCTGTAAAGCAGTTGATAATCTGTAGCTTGTATTGATGTTTCACCCTCCTCTTCAAGATGTGAAGTGGCATCTTCAAGCAAGTCATGAATAATAGATGATTAACAGAAATGGTCCCTTTCAATTATTGATTTCTTGCATACTACCTGCATGTGACCCATTTGTAGCGTTCACTGTAGCTTTTCTTCTTTTTTAAGAAATGAAGGCATTAGCTGCTTAGTCTTTAATTAAATGATCCATTCACTATGCATGTCTAATGTGCTTTAAAATAACCCTGTTCTACTGCACAGTGCTACTTGCCTGCTTTGTTGACTGCCCACAACACAGTTGTTTATTGCAGATAAAGACCATCAGCAGTGCCAAAGCACATACACTGTCTGTCTCCCTGTCGTCATTGTCAACATCTTTGAATGCTTTTTCACTGGCCTCAGCAGCTTAGTGCATCTTATCGCATTGCATATTACTCTGTTAGAAAGAAAGAAAGTCAATAAAAAGGGACTGGATGTAGCAAACATAGCTGTGGAGGAGGAGAGGTTGCAGTGGGCCGGTGACAGTTTACAGTGCAGCTATAGGAGCACTTTGACAACAGGCATATGAGAAAGAACTGTGGTAGACAGCCATGGACTTGCCATACTGACTTGTGCCTCATGCTGCTAGAATAGGCTTTGGTTCTCCAACGACCCTAAAATAGATTAAGCAGGTTTGACAATGTATTTATGAATGTGTGCATATCGATAATGGTGAACTACTATCAACATTTCAGCATGGACCTTAGGGCACCAGGACCAACCCAGCAGACATTTTGTGCATTCTTCAATTTAATGCATTTTATCCTTTTCATTATTTTAAGTAACATGGATTTATAATGTTTTGTCACCCATTATAAAAACACATTGTACATATTAATTACAATTCCATCTAAACATTTTTCAGGTTCTCCTAATCCAGTTTAAGGATATGTTGGGTAGTAGATGGGGACTAACCCTGGATAATTTGCATTATGAAACTTTTGGGTGTTTTTTTTCATTTCTTGATATTTTGCTGTACTTTCTGCTCAAATAATTCTATGTCTTGAATAACTGAAAGATGATTAGATATATCTTTAAGAAATTAAGACTTATGCAAATCTGACCAAAAGCGCATATTCAGAAATATGCATTCCACACTTCTCCTAATAAAATGGCAATACCTTCTGTCTACCATATCTTACTGATAACAACAGAAGCATGGCTCAAGATAGCACCAAAATGTAATCTGTACCAGCAGAAGAGGCAGTGCATCAGAACCAGAAACAGAGCATTGTCAATGCAAACATAAAGCAATGAAGTTTTAAGATTTCAACACTGAAAACAAGACTGACTCAGCAACCACATTTGGGTCCAGAATAGGTTGTGCTTGGAAATGGAGCATACCCACTTTGACTTTCTGGATGATAAAACTAGGTGCACATTGTTTACACTAAACACTCTCTTATTGTTTTTGTTTTTATGCTAGTTTAGCATTATTTCACAGCTTGACAAATTCTGACAGTGCACCTTGCCAATGCAGTCTGAATGTGTTGATTCAAGTACAAGTTATTTAATAAGGATTTGAATTTTTTTGACTGACTGGCACAATATTTCATTTACAGTTAAACTGCACAGTGCACATTTTTAGTGAAGAGCTCTTACGGGTAGCATTGTTACATTTACATTCCTAGAGTTGGGATTAATTTCCATGAGAAGTTATGTTCTTCCATAGTCTGAAATTTATGTTGCCAAGTTTCAACTTTTCACTTGTTGAAGCTGCTTCTTATTCTCCACAATGAAGAGTGGGTTTACGAAAAGAACTGATAAATGGCCTGATGTGTTTATTTTGAGTGATCCCTGCAAGGAGACTGACATGTCAGCACAGTGAAGACCTTCTCCTCACAGCTATGATTTGCATTAAAGATGTTAAAAAAATGTTTTGTTTTTTTTCTTCTGAGTTTTCAAATCTACTCATCTACAATTTTTTAACCTGGCATCTTTTATAAGCAGTTGCACATATCATAGACTTGCTGCCTGCCTTCCAGATTTATTAGTGTAAATGCTTGGCTTTCAACAGTTATCCTAATTGTTCACAAAACATAAAGTGCACCGACCATATGCTCTATGTCGGTAAGTATGTGCATTTGTGAAATATGATGTAATTAGAGTTACTAAATGCTCTCTGTGTGCCTAAGAATGCTAACATGTCTCTTATAAGAGAACACATTCATTGCAAATATGCCCATCCATTAAAGACTCACTGCAACTGCAAGTGCATTTGCAGAAAGCCAGAAGTGGATTAATGTGAAAACTGTGAATTGGCACAGGCAGAACTCTTACGAGAAAAGAAAAAGAGAGAGATTTTTCCCAATTTCATTCCATATTTCTACTGGTAAATATTTGTCAACACTATTGACATTCTCTGATCTACAGAAGTCATCTTGTACCATTTTCCATTTGTTGCTTATCTTATAAGGTTAAGTCATGAGAAAAAAGGTCTTTATTAGCCAGAATACAGGAAGAAAACAGAAAATGCTAGATAATGGTTCCAAATGTGTTTTTTTTTTTTCAATAATCATTACCCTATTTTTACATGCTAGTGGATTTTAAACAAGACCATGTAGAATAATGCACTGCGTGATCTAGAGCTCATCAACCTCTCTTTAGCATTCATTATTGGGAGATTTGGTCCATTTTTGGAAACTTGCATGTCCTCATTTCCTTTAATCGCTTTCATTAATTATGCAACACTTTGATACACAGATATTTGTCAATACAATTATTTTGACTTAACTTGAAATACTTAAAATAATTGCTTCACGTCTCTGCAATGGAGCGTCACTCTAGCAGAATCAGAATTAGACTTGCTGATTACCAGCAAAATTTACCAGTGAATTCTTGCTGCAGCTTTTGCTGATTATAGATGGTTTGCATTTGAGATTCTATTCTACCAAGTATTAGGCCAGCACAAAATATTTGTGAGCTCAGACACAGTAGCTCAGTTTTGGGCCTTTAGAGAAATGAATTTTGAAGTTGGCTTTAGACAGCGACTAGACTTGTGAGAGGTATGCTGTTTTGCATCTGCCTAACTGTGTAACAGATTTTTACATGTCATTTCCTGACTGGGTTCTCTACTCCTTTCCCTAAACTACTTTTTATCAATATAGCTTTTTTTTCTTTTGTGGTTTTATAAGTCTCCTACAACTAGGAGTAGGTATCACTTTGGATCTTTAGCCTGAATGTCATTTAGTTTGGGAATTAAGGTCAACACCCATTATATGTACACTAATATGCTACACTGACATTACAACAAAACTGAGCGATACTGTAAATGTTCAGTATGGGTTACTTGGATAGATTCAGAGATTGGGTCATTAACGGAAATATCCCTTGACTGTTAATGAGTGAAAGTGCACAAGCTGGGACTGTTCAACATTTGCTGTTTGAGCAGTGAGATAGAAACTTTCACTTTATACAGACCTTAACAGTTTTATTAGCCTTAAGTGAAGAGATGGAGTTTTATACTGTTTGCAGTTGTTAAGAAGAATGGAATTAAAATGTTTCAGAAAAAAAAAAAAAAAAGTAGACCACTGTCTTTGATTGTGTTTAAGTAAAATATGCCTGCTGTGTTTGGGCCGAATTAGCACTCTTGATATAGTATTTTGACTGCCGTGGGCTGGCGCCCTGCCCGGGGTTTGTTTCCTGCCTTGTACACTGTGTTGGCTGGGATTGGCTCCAGCAGACCCCCATGACCCTGTAGTTAGGATACAGCAGGTTGGATAATGGATGGATGGATACAGTATTTTGAACTTATTCAATCTGTTAACGCTTCACCCAGGGACACTGATAAAAAGAGGATTACAATATTTCAGACACTGAAGTGAAGAATGTATGATAGAGTATTATTTGGAGGTGGAAGTGTTGAGTCAAACTCTAAAGAGGAGAGAACAATAAATAAAGTAGTGAAATCTGTATCCATGCATTAAAAAAAAAAAGATTAAACGAAACCTGTAATCTTCTGAAGGACAGAAACAACTATAGAACATGAAAAAGAATAAGAGTACAATCAAGGAAGGGATGTTTGTGTCTGAGTAGGTGTGGAATGAAGGAATGGAGACTGAGGGATTTAGAGTACAATGCAGAATGAATCTCCAATGAACCTTGTGCAGTAAAGTTTAGATAGGAAACTAGACGTTGGGGGTATTCTGTTATTCTAATGAAGAGGACGCTTAAGACATGTTACCTGGATAAATAAAATAAATGTAATAGGAAAGGATAAAAAATGTAGATAATGAGAGCAGGTATTACATAAATGAAGAGCCATGATGAACTGGAAGTGAGGTTTAATTGAAAAGCCGATGGTTAAATTTCTCTTCCAGGAATCTTGGAAAAGGAGACAGCCTAACAGTCCAAGGTAATGGACTGTGGTGCAAGATGGACTGGGATTTAGGGCCAAATGTAATTTGCACTTGAGAAAATGGATTGACAAGCTGGTCATAAAGTGTGGCAGTTCACCAGACGAAGACACCTGCCAGACTGTAAGATATGGCTGAGGAGAAGAAAGAAGTTTCTTTTTGCTGGGGCACTATGAAGAAGAGCACAAATTGCCTGGTGGACTGAGACAGTCATTTTTGTGAAAAAGACACAGTTCTTGTCACAGTTCATATTAATTAAACGTGAAGGGTTAGCCAGTAACCAAGTAGAAAGACAGGTCTGGATGAAAGGGGATTGGTGATGGCAAACCTCTGTTGTTTTGCCATTGATGTATTACTAGGAACAACAGAAAAAGAATTCATTTACAAACTGAGTGTAAGTGATGGAGATTGCAACTGTAAATTGAATTTGTATGATGCATAAAGAAAGCTTGTGGTAGAAGCTACAAGTGTTCACTAGGGGAAGTATAAGCAACAGCAAAGAATGAGGACAAAGAAGACAAATGGCTAATAGGACACGTTTTGGAGAGGCCAGTATGAGAGAAACAGAAGACAGCAAATTGCCAAAACATAACGCAAACAAATCTGTGACATCCTGAATTGCAGAAGCAAACTAAACAGTCTCAGCTATGTCATTGTGGATGTAAAGGAAGACTGGATTCTATCTAGCTCTAAAATACATTTTTCTTCAGTTGTGTAAAACAGAATGACTGAAGGAACCCTGTTTTTTTTCCTTGAATATTCTTGTAAGAAGGATCCTTTAGAACAATACATTTCTAGATTTATTAATTTGAAACTAGTTTCTTATGTCTCTGGAGTCCTGGTTTTCAATCTTGGGCCTTGCTGCTTTCTATGTGGAGTCTGTGTGTTCTGAATGTTGTTTTTTCTCCAGGTTCTACAGTTTCCTTCAATATTCTAAAGACATGCATACTAAGTGAACTGTTCACTATTCCAAACTGACCTTGTTAGTGTGTTCTTGAGTATGTCCATCATTGGGCTAAGATGGTCGCTACTTTGTGCCTGAAGCTGATGGGATAGGCTTTGGGTGTGATGGTTCAGGTCAGCTCCTTGATTTTTCTTCTACTATGGGAGCCTTTTGAACCCGACACCATCAGTACAGTAACCAAGATGAGCCTGGCACATGAGGACAAAGCACACTTTGGCCAAGGTAATGGTGTAAAAATGATCAGTGCTTTTATTAAAAAAAAAAAAACCCAAAATAAAAAAACAAGTGTTGAAAAAGTGCTGTGCTTCAAGATATTCCAAAAATAAATAATCCAGTTAAAACAAGGATGAGATGGAGGTTAAAATCTAAATAAATAAGTCCATTAAAAATTAGGTTAACATTCAAGCAGGAAGCTGTCTTTGCTAAAAAGCCCAGTGCCTTCTTTCTCACTGGCGGCTCCTCTGCTTATCACATACGAGCCTTACAGCAAAGGAGTCGCCCTAAACACAGCTGACCTTCCGCAGGTCCAGTTCCCTGCCGTCCCATGGCTACATAAAGGCTCCCTCTCTGGACCTAAGCTTGGGACTCAAAGGCCATGGCACTCATATTGACACTCTCCTCCCAAGTCTCCTTGACCCCCCATTGCCTTCCCAGTCTTTTGTGGTGGGCCACTCCTTTTATCATAGCCCCCTGGGTGTCAGCCTCTCGTTCCACTCAAGGGGCTCTCCTTCTCAGCTCCCTGCCTCCTCCCCCTCGAGCCTGCTCGCTTGTGCAGGCTTCTTCTACATCCTGTTCTCTCTCTTTCTTTCTCACTTTAACCTCCCTCTTTTCTTTTTCTCAGTTCTTTTTTTCTTTCTCCATTCTCCCCTCTTTCATACTCGTGCTTCCCCTTTTAAAATGGGGATGTGGCACAGCTGCTGCAGTCAGCATCTCCCGGCATCATTTAGGGTTGTGGGCGATCCTACACCTGTGCACTAAGTGCAGGGCCGCCGCTGCCCACGCCCACATCATGAATGGGAACTGCTCTTGCCACACTGTCATGAAGTTATTTTCAGTAACTGCAGCTTCACTAAAATCTATTTTCTCTGTCCATATTTACAATGCGAGACTGGTAAATGTTTTGCCAATCGGGAAATCTGGTCTGCCTGCAATGAGTAACACAATCGTTCAGTCTTCTGACTCCTAGCTTGCACTTCTAGAGTGATTAAGAAAGACATGCTTTAAAACGGAGCTTCATTTGCTATAATTAGAGGATATTCCACTCTCAGTTCAAAAGCACAACTACAAGGAAAGAGGGCAGTATCAGCTGGTCCCGTTATCACTTAACAACCTGTCAGACAGAGATCATTATCGTCCATTATATGCTGCTTGTCAGAACAGTAAGAAAGAAAGCTTGGTACAAATGCCAGATTTAAAATAACAGTATAAAATGGAGAGTGTCTGTCCTCTTTTTGTTCTTGAATTTGCACTGCTGTGATGTATACTGTATGTATAATGCTGTGTCTCGATGTGCTCCTCTGACAATTGTAGTCTTCCTTTTTGGTCCCTGGTGATTGCTGTAGAACCTTAATGTTCATCCAGGTGATAATGAGGTACTGCTGAGACTAGCTGAAAATTTACCAAACCGCAAGCAGCAGCTTGGTAAGATGGAATATATGGCTGTGGGAAACCACTTACATACTAGAGATTAAAAGCTATTGTGTTTTGATTTCTGCACTTTAACACAGCAAAATATTTTTTTTATTTTGAACATTTCTGTATAGAAAAATTCAGTAATAGAATTATTTTTTACTTTTTATTTCAGATATTTTAAAAAATTTAAACCCTGAAAAACTGAAGGTCTTTTGAGCCACTGGTTAAGTTTACTTTAAAATAGGGCTCTCAATCCGGTCCCAGTATCTTTACATTATTCAGAGTGTAATCAGTATATGTGCAGTGCAATATTTTTATATCTTGTAACAAGAAATTAATAAGATGTGTACACTGCCCCATTTATTTTAAAATTAAGTTAATGCAATTATTGGACCTCTGCCTATCTCAGAATCACTGGGGGAAGGCCAGGTACTAATACTGGGTGAGGTGGCAGTCCATCACAGACTACTGCTACAAAATGGGACACTATGTTAAACATTTTTCCCCCTGTTTTAAATACATTTTTTCCTCATTGCTCTTTTGCAGGTCTTTAGAAATCTGAGGGCTTTGTATTAATAATGTAGTTTGGAACAAATTTTAATTATCTCATTTTTGCATTTTTCAGCTGTATTGCTAGGATGCGTTATCTGTTATTATAAGGGATTGTCTCCCAGAAGGCACCAAGCACCATGCCACAGATGCTTTACTGTATAAGTTAACATGGTATTCTGTGCTACGTTTGAGATTACAGATTCATTCCTTGAATAATTTCAGTCTTTGTGCAGTCAGTATTTCATGTCATATGGTTCACAACTCATAGCATTCCACTTCTCAGCTTTATTTACAGTTTTATCATTTCAGTTTCAATGACTACACATCTCCTGTTGATTCTTGTTTCGATTTAACTTACAGTTTAGCTCTTCAGTTTTTGGGAATGGCTTTACTCTGTTTTAGACATTGACCCTCCTTACAGTTTGTTGAACACACATGCATCTCCTCATATCGCTGTTCTCATTGTTGCTCATTTTGACTTTTGTGAGCAAGCAATTTGAGGAGGTTGGCTGGAACTAAAAAAAAATAAGTGGACAGTTACACTCATACCCACACTCTCTTATACTAGTTTAATTTAGAGTCAACAGTTCAACTAACAGATATATTTTTAATATATGGGAGAAAAGTTCACCTAGACAAATGGAGACTGTTGAAGCATCGCTTGGGCAGATTAGGATTTCAGCTTTGGACTTTGGTGCTGTCTGCCAGCAGTGCCGCCATCTTCATCATTGTGGCACTTGTGCATCCTTTACATTTCCTTATTTTAATATACCAGCTATTCTGAATATCAGCACTAATACCGATGGATAATTTTGATTTCAAGCCTGCTTAAACAATTTCAACGTTGCAGGAGTACTAAACTGAAAAATTATTGACATGAGTTTAAAAAATTTTTGTTTTTTTTAAATGTTAATTAAAAGATTAGTTTTTTTTGTTATTTTTATGCCTGAAATATGTATCTTAGTTCATATTTTCCCTATTTTCAGTCCATCAGAATGTTTGCCTTAAGGCACAGAATTGAGTTGAGTGTGCATAGTTAGAGGGAATTGAAAGAATTATGTAAGTAGGTCAGTTAATCAGAAATGTTTCATTGCAATCCAATAAACTCCATTTGGATTAAAGCCAAACTGGTAACAATATATCCTAGTGCAGCAACAATTATTGAATTTAGCATTATAGGAGAATTAGCAAACCTAATAGAGCAAAACAGACACCAAATTTCTACCTTTCTACCACTAAACTGTTTAGACTAAAAATCCAAAGATTCAATAGAACTTTTACAACTTATTGGACTTTTTAGTCCAATGATCTTTTCTTTATTTTTCTGTCTAACTGTAGACAGAAAATAAATCCTGCCTGCATTAGAAATGAATATATTTTCAAAGTTACTTAATTTAATTTAGGGTTGTAGAGGGGCTGGAAGCTATCCCAGCAGTCTCAGGCACAAGGCAAAAACCAACCCTAGACCGGGTTCCAGTCCATCACAGAGCCCACTCACCTGCTGATCTGTGCTCATCTACACACATCTACACAGTGCCAATTTATAATCTGCCTAACCTATGTCATTTGAACAGTATGAGTGAAAACTAAGATACCAAAAGACAAAACCACTAAGAGTTGTTGAGTTTTGTTCTGTATTTAAAGAGATATGGCATTTTGAGATCTCAGAGGTATTTTTCATTGCCCCTGCCAATATTTTGTATTTCTAAAAATTTGGCACCAATTCAGTATGCAACATGTCTACTATATTATGCCCTCAAAGCTTAATATTCAGTGTAATATATTCTAAAACCCCGGGCCTGTTCAGCAAAGCAAAACAATATTTTTTTCAGATTAGTCTAATATTTTTTAACTCATTGACACTGAAGAACAGCCTATCTTCAAGAGCTTGAGAGAATGCAGAATCTTGGGTTAATGCACTTTTATGAGATGTATGCCTGCAAGTAATTTTTATTACTTATCTCTGAATTCTGAATCCAAAGCAGTAGCTGCAATGTTAGCTTTGCAGTAATTTATGCTTGTTGAAAGGCACCTAACATGTAACGAAATACCTCTTCATGTTTTCCATTTCTGATTTTGTTTGCCCCAGCTGAATGAGACTTTGAGCTGATGTAATTGAATGTAGTTCAGCAGTCCACTTCATACTTTTTAGACACCAGAAGCAGAGAAACTTGATTGAAAGCCACAGTAATAAAATGTTAGCATCTTAACTCCTAGCCTACTACAAAAAATATTAAAAAATGAGCATTGACTATTTTGCCTTTTTGTATGATCCAAATAATCCTGCTATGTAAATTGAAAGCATTTATGTCTATTGTTTGCCAAGAGTTTTGTGTCAAATGTTGATCCTATGAAAGGTTTAGACAGACTGATTTTTATAAATCAAGTGGCAATGATGCTTAAGGTTAAGCAAAAGGATTTTTGGACATTGCAAAGTACGTTGCAATGGTCAAGTGTCCTATCCAAGGTTGTTTCTTGCCTTGTGCCTAATACTGTGAAGTAAAGGGTCTGGTTCCCAGCACCCAAAATTTGTATTAAGCAGATTAATGTAGTAATGAAGTATTTCATGAATTAACATGGCTTTTGTTAAGATTGTTATTATTAAAGGAAAAAAAATACCCCTTCACATGTGTCCCACTTTTTTTTTTAACATTGTTATATAGTTGGTGATCTGTTTCTTTCAATCAATCAAGAACAACAAAAGATCATATACTATTTAGTGCAGATTCCACATGAGCTGGATGGGCATCCCAGCTAAAAGAGGTGATGGTTTCTTACCCGGATGGGATTGCTCCTAAAAGGCAGACTGGCATCCCGGCTGGGGAGGAGAAAGAGATCAGACTCGGAAGGAAGGACCCAAAGGGATGGACAGACAGCCCACTGAAAAGAGAAGATTTCACGGGGGGTTTTGTACTCCCCCAGCATGCTAGATGGCAGTGGCCCTGCATATCAATGCCCAGTAGAAAGCCAGCATCCCTGCTGGGGTCACTGGGTGCTGCAGAGAGCCAAGCTCCATGTTATAATGGATTTTCACATGACCCACAAGTGCTTTCGTCGGGCATCACCCTGGCACCGGAAGTACTCCCAGGTCCATTATTAAAGGAATTGCACTCCCTTTTCCAGGCGAGTTGGAGCTGGGAGGACAGATAGCAACAGTCAACTGGAGGAAAGTAGTGCGCTGGTGAGAGGTGAATTGTGGAGAGAGAAAATCTGTGCTTGTGTTACAGTGAAGTTGTTGTGGTAAATAAGAACCATCCTTTATTTGAACCCAGGAATCTTGGTGTGTTTGTATTGGGGTTTGAAGCTCACTGATGTCCTGCTTTCCATCACATTAGAAAGTCACACCAATTTATTTATATTTATGTCAGATCATGTGCTACTAGTTGCACAGGGTAATTTTGCTAGAACATGTCAAAGATTTGATGTCAAGTCTATTACTGGTGAAGTTCATACCTACCATCCATTGTCTGGTTCACTGCATAATCACAAGAGGAAAAATGGAATGAGAAAATGAATTTCAAACTTTATTGAGGTAAAGGATGAAAAATAGTTTAATAGATCCCATAGGTTACCTTAGTAATGCAATACCACATTTCCAAATATTGAAGGCCACAGGAACTAGGGGCTCAATGAAGGTTCATTGTGTTTTTTTAGATAATAATAATAATAATAATTTTTTGCATTTATGTAGTGCTTTTCTCACTACTCAAAGCACTCAGCAATTGCAGGTTAAGGGCCTTGCTTAAGGGCCCAACGGTGCAGAGTCCCTATTGGCATTTACGGGATTCGAACCGGCAACGAGAAGAACACTAACCTTGAAACCTGTATTTTTCAGGGGATACATTCTTGTATCCATCTATCTAAAAATAGATTCCTTTTTCTCATGGCTTAATGCAACAGTACCTTCAACACACACTTAAACAAAAGCACACAATAAAAACATGCAGCAGAGGACAGAGCACTCAAGTATTTCATTAAGAAAACGCTTAACTTTTAATGCTGGTTTAACTTACTGAAACAAACAGCTGTTAAGGCAACACATCAGCGTCCTTAAACAAAAGGCTTGTGCAACCGAAACAAGTTTCTTGCCAGAGATATTTTATCTTTCCAGCTGTGTCCGAATACCAAAGATGTGATGTTAAACCAGTGTAAGAGAGTGTAGCAGTAGGGTGTATTAGGTGCTCCCTTTTTATCATTGTATTCAAGTATTACTTTCAGGATTTGCTCAATTAATGATTTAATTCCATATGCACCTATTCTTTGTGATTTCTTGGCTTTCGGCTCCAATGTTGGATTCTAGTATACATTTTCACAAGTGACATGTTCTGGAATTTATAGTGTTTCATTTTTCTAGTACAAGATAAACTATTATTTGGGTGTGTAATATGCTAGCAAAGTAAAGGTGTAAATCTAGCAGTAATTTACAGCACAAATCACTGTGACATACTGATTTAGTGGTGATAATTGTTGCACACTACAAAGATATGCTAGAAATCTTCTTTTGCTCCCCCATTCAATTCTTTCAGTTTTGCTTGTTTTCTTTTACTTTAAATGTTTAGTAACATTTATGTTATTCAGCTCTCTCCTTGTTTAGAATATTTCCTTGTCTTATAAAGTACATTTTTTACACTCATACTGTAATACATTTCCTTAATTTAATAAAGGACTAATTTTCTTATAACTGAATACATTACAGATATAACCAGTATAATTAGAGTATGTACAGTGATGCTCACCAACTTGTTCTTGATTTGTCATTCCTTCATGCTAGAATTAATAGCAAAATTTACTGAGTCCTGATGAAATGTTCTGGTGCCTTTACTATATATGGTTTCTCTTGGATGCGTGTTCATATTATGTGTACGATAGTTTTAATAAGCATAGGCAATTTTCTTTCTAGTTCTCATGATATGCTTTTAATGATTCATTTTAAATGAATCATAACTATCCAGGTTATTTGAAAGCATTAATGACTGAGGCTGTTTTATTTTTCCCTTCATATTTTCATTCCTGCATAGTTGTAAAATGTTTTTTTTTTTCTTCTCCTTTCTTTATGCAGTGTCAGTGAGCAGCTCATTAGTTAATAGTGAAGAGGCCAGTATTCTTTGCAGAAATGACTCATTATAATTATTTATTTATTGATTTTGATTGTAAAAATTAGGCTATTTCAGAAATCAAACTTTAGCATAATTGTTTATAAGTATTTCTTGTCTTTCGAGGGCTATTAGAACATTCTGTGAGGCTTGCGGTAATAGAAATTTAAAAATCATTTGTGCTGCCTGGTATAAGTCAGAGAAGTGGCAAATTTATTTTATTCTTTTGCCACATAACAAATAAAAGAATTCTTTTACTCCAGATATCTTAAGGAGCATTTATTTGGTTCTTTTGCATATAACCTTGAAAATTTTATTGAAGCATAACTTTTCCCAGTTATACTAGTTTTCACAGTGGCTTGATCTCCAGTTGGAATTTGTTCTATGTGGAATTATTTATTGATTGCCACAGTACAATGGCATGCATATACTGGAAGAATCATGTTCATAGAATGGATGAATAGGCATCTCTTCGCTTATACTGAGTCATCCCTACTTAATTGTTTTTAAACTATCAATAAAATAAATCAACTGTAGTTTGTTTGCACAGACACATGTGTGCGACACAACATATACACTCACTGGCCACTTTATTAGGTAACCGCTTCCTAGTATTGGGTTGGACCCCCTTTTGCCTTTAGAACTGCCGTAATTCTTAATGGCATAGTTTCAACAAGGTGCTGGAAACATTCCTCCTGGATTCTGGTCCATATTGACAAGACAGCATCCCCCATTTGCTGCATATTTGTCAGCTGCACATCTATGATGCTAATCTCCAACTCTATCCCATCCCAAAGGTGCTCTGTTTCATTGAGATCTGGTGACTGAGGAGGCCATTTGAGTTCAGTGAACTCATTATCGTGTTCAAGAAACCAGTTTGAGATAATCTGAGCTTTGTGATATGGCGTGTTATTCTGCTGCAAGCAGCCATCAGAGGATGGGTACACTCTGGTCATAAAGAGATGGACATGGTCAGCAACAGTTCTCAAGTAGGCTTTGGGATTTAAACAATGCTGATTTGGTACTAAGGAGTCCAAAGTGTGGCAAGAAAATATCCCCCGGACCATTACACCACCACCACCAGCCTGAACTGTTGATACAAGGCAGGATGAATTCATGCTTTCATGTTGTTGACGCCAAATTCCAACCCTACCATCTGAATGTCGCAGCAGAAATCAAGACTCTTCAGACCAGGCAACATTTATCAAGTCTTCTATTGTCCAATTTTGGTCAGCCCTTGCAAATTGTAGCCTCAGTTGCCTGTTCTTAGCTGACAGGAGTGGCACCTGGTGTTGTCTCCTGTTGCCATAGCCCACCTGCTTCAAGGTTTGATGTGTTGTGTGTTCAGAGATACTCTTCTGCATTCCTCAGTTGGAATGAGTTGTTATTTGGGTTAGTGCTGCCTTTCTAACTGCTCGAATCAGTCTGGATATTCTCCTCTGACCTCTGGATTCAACAAAGCATTTTCACCCAGAGAACTGCCACTGATTGGATATTTTCCCTTTTCTATACCCTTCTCTGTTAACTCTGGAGAAATTTGTGCACAAAAATCCCAGTAGATCAGCAGTTTGTGAAATTCAGACTGTCTGGCCTTAACAACCATGCCACATTCAAGTCACTTATATCACCTTTCTTCCCCATTCTGATACTCAGTTTGAACTTCTACATGTGAAGTTGACAATGTCCACATGCCTAAATGCATTGAGTTGCTGCCATGTTATTGGCTGATTAAATATTTGTGTTAACAACCTGTTGAACAGGTGTACCTAATAAAGTGGCCAGTGAACATTTTTAATAAAGGAAAAGACCTTAGAGGGAGGAAGCAGGATTGTATTATGCAGAAACAGTCTATGGGCACATGGTCCTCTGATATATCTTCAGTTTCTACCCAAGAGCCAAGATGTGCAGCAGATACATGGCTTCTCTCAGATGCAAGAAGCATCTCTACATGCTGTCTACTGTGGTCTTTTCTTTTGAGATCTATGTTAGAAGTGTACAAAGCCATGTGTGCAACCATGCCTTCATAAAATAAGAAAAGCAGAAGCTGTAAGCCTTCCCAGCCATTTGTTTGGTGTGATTTGGAAGTAGTAGGAGAAAAAAAAGTCAAAACGTGAGGATACAATCACTGAGTTGCATTATATTCTCTAGAGAAACTGTGAAAAAGCCTCTGTGTGTGTGGATGGAAAAAAAAAATGTATTTTAGGATACAAAGGCTGCACCTGCAGGCTGGAAATGTGATAATTTAAGTTACACTACATGTGGCAAATTTTATTGATTTTAAATTGTAGCTGAAGAAGATTATTTTTAAACAAATTAGGGCAAAATTATTTGATTGTGCATTGATGACATATTGAGCTGCACTCTACATGTGTTAGGCATTACGTCTTCCTTTTTAATCAAGTATTCTCTCAGGCTGACTCGTATAAATATCCTATAAAGAATAAGCAACAGAGCAAAGCTGTTAAGCAGGCGATATAGATTTTCATTTTTACATAGCGTGGCCTAGCATGTCCTTTTTCTGCTTCAGCAATTTCTGTGTCTATATGAAATAAATTAATTTCTGCTTTAACTGATTATTGAGTCAGTGAGTCGTATATTTATGTGATTTGTGTGTGAAAGGTGACCTGACATATAGTAACAGGCAGTGTACTTGATTTTTTTAATAAGCCTTTATGCCATTTATGGTTGATCAGCTATGTTAGCCCTGGTACCTGTTACAGCACTTTCACTGGCAACTTGTTCTTTTCAGAACAGTGACTTTGACTGGGTGACAATGTTATTTTTTAATCATCCTTTCATAATAGATAGTAGGCTTGGCAGATTTATATAGCTAGAGGTGCAATGTGCTTATAGGGCAGAGACATTATTAGTCACTATGACTGCTTTCAGAAACACTGCAAGGAGAGTTACTGTTACTTGTCTACTGTTAGATTGTTTCCTTTTTAAATTGTGTCTGCCTTTTGAAATGGTTTTCCTTTTTGTTTTCAAAGATTTGGTGAAAAAAATGGGCAAAAGTGGCAGAAAAAGTAAACGTTTTGCTGCTCAAAAGTTGTGAGTAATCCAGTTAGAAGTGGCAGAATCAAATGCAGGCTCGTCACTGGGACAGCCTGGTGTACAGTTTCCCACTAACTTGGCCTAAACAAAGAAAAACTGAAATATAATCCTTGTGCTACATCACCTCTAGGTTTAATGATCTGTTGTTCTCAAGAGAGCATTGACCCACTTTAGTGCAAAATAATTAGCCTCCGAGCTATTCATTTGCTTCCATCAAGTCAGACATAAGACAATTATTTACAAACAGCTTCTTGTCAACTTTTTAGCATAATTTTAAAAAAATGTATACCCTTGAATGAGCTGCTAAAATTTGTGAAAATGTTAAAGCTACAACATGTGCATCTTCTTATTTGTAAAATTTATCCATTAGTGTCCCTACACTGCTGATCACAATAAAGCATGTCAGGACAAATAAAAATAAATTTTAAGTTTAAGAAACTAGTTAACATCACGCTTCCTAGATTTAATACAGGTGATTGAAAGGCAATTAAACTTGATTCAGGAATTGCAAAGTCTTATTATTTATTATGTAGATCACTAAAAATATTTTTACCTGTTTAATAAAAGTGAAAAATGTGTGGATTCCTTCTAGACGTATAGGCTGAAATTCAGCAGGGTGCTGTGACAGTTGTTCCTAAACTCAAATATCTGGAATTGCAAGAGTGTGTTGTCCCTGTTTTTTTAAAGCTTCCCTATAATTAACATAAATACAAAAAAAATAACAAAAAAGTAGAAGACTATATAGAAAGTAAACGAGTTGTTTTGATCCATTGTGATTTTTTTTTTTTTTTGGCCAAACGACCATTAATTTTAGCATGCTTGTTGCTTTTTTATGTGTTTTCAATTAAATCTCTTCTTCTTCTCACATTTCTGATTTTTATAGGCTGTACAATTAAAAAAATGCAGCCAATCATAAGGAAGTATGTCATGATTGCTAACATATTGATGTGTTTTTTTATATTATCAGACATTCTGTTTGCTTTTAACGTATCAAGGTGAAAGCTTATCGCTTGAAAATACCTGAAATACTGAAATTGAATTAATTTAATGTGGGTGGCTTACATTTCTGTGATATTTCAATTTTATAAAAAATTCTGTTTTGTTTTCTAGCATGGCTCAAGGACTGGTCTGATTCTAGAGGTTTCTTTAAAATCTTGGCTCTATAGGCCCCCTGTTCCCCACCACTTCTCTCAATTTCCAGTGGCTAAGTGCTTGGCAATATGGATGTATGCATATGTATACATTAATCAATTCATATGCATACATATTATTTTGAAGTAGTGCTACATCTAACTTTGTACTTTCAGGTTTTCGATCATTTTGATTCTTTATCTTAACACTATGTATTGACATCATTTTCATGTATTTAACTTACATTTTTACTGTATTAATGTCTTTAAGCACACTTCATTTTTGACCTATTATTGCAATAATATGTAAAAATGTTCTTCAAAAGTATTTTATCAGCCAGTGTTGACCCTCATTGTCTGTGTATTTTCTTAACTTTTCTGATTTTTTTTATCCTGACTTTCTTTGTGTTAAGTAATTTGATTTTCTGTTATTGTTATCATTTATTGTTTTTCTATTTGAATGTTTTCACTTTTATTTTTTTTTTCTTGTTAAAAAAAAAAAAAAAGCTTTCTATTTTTCATTCAAACAGCATTTTTGTAATTCTTCTCTTTGGTACTAAACCATAGTCTGCCACCAAGAGTTTGTTTATGTTTTACTCTTTATTTCTGTATTATTTTATTCATTCAAACAAAAAAAAAATCTCTTAATTGGAATGTGGCAATGTCTGTGTTTTTTGTTCTACAGAAATGTTGCAGCAGTTGAACCAGCAGCGCAGAGCGAAAGAGTTTACAGACCTGAAAATTATTGTTGAAGGCAAAGAGTTTGAAGTCCATCAAAATGTTCTAGCTTCCTGCAGCTTGTATTTCAAGGACCTGGTCAAAAGGTTTGCCTTCCTACAGCTGTTGATCTGGTCTGTTCTTTCGTAGGACGCATTTGTGTCGCTTTTTTCTCCCCCCCTCTCTCTTGCAGGTCCGTGAAGACTGAGCCTCCTGTCACAGAGCCAGTAGCCATCCCTTCTAATGCGTAAAAGAATGTATTTACAAATGGAAAGAGACTTGCCTTTTTCCTTTTAATTTCATCTTTCTATCCATTAGAATAAGTACAGTAATGGGCTTCTGTTAAAAATATATATATATATATATATATATATATATATATATATATATATATATATATATATATATATATATATATATATATATATATATATATTTACACATATATATTAGCTATTGAATTTGGGGTGCCCAAGTGATGTTCCATGACTTGGTATCTTTGACTGGTGAGAGTGGGTTGAAAGTGACTCTCCCTTTTTCATCTTTTCCAGATATTTAATTTTATATTCATGCACATGCTTTCACCATTTTCATAGCATTGCAGCAGTCAGGTTACAAACCGTTAGTTTACTGGGGTGGTGGAAAACACATCATTGAAAGGTTTTGTGTCTTTCACTCCTCCAAGTGAAACATAAGGCTACCAAGAAATGTGAAGTAAATCCCTTCACAACATGTTTTATTTTACAGGTGGCACAGCACAGTGGAGATTAAGAATCTTTCAGCTGATACTAAATAATGAAGACAAAGAGAAGAAATTGTGCCTTTTTTCCAACTGCCATTACGTGAAGATCAGTGTCACAAACATTTGTTCATGTTTCTGCACTCAATCCTAAACATGCTTGAGCTTCTTTCAGGTTCTCTGCTTTGCTTCTCCACCCTTCCTGGCTTTTGGTGCCTTCAAACTTTTTGTAGGTTACTAAGGACATACTGTGTGTTTTAAACTAAAAGCAGATAACATTTTCTGTATTTTGTATTTTTTTTTTGTTTGTACTTTGTTTTGCGTTTATACCAGACCCATCACATGTCAGGATTGAATGTATACAGTAAAAAGAGTCTCTGTAAGCAAAGGCAACCATATATTACTTGGAAAAAAAATGATATGCAGAAAGCAATGATAACAAACACCTAAGAAGGATTTACAATATATGTCTGGGTAATATCTAAACAAAACACAAAACATATTTAGTTTTTGTTCACAAAAATATTTTGTTAAACTTTCCTGGTAAGCAATACCAAAATATTAGTAGTGAACCAAGTGAAAAATCATGCTGTCTAACACACCAGCTAGCTAGCCATAAAGGGAATGAAATGAGTGCGGCAGCTAGGTGTTACACACACTTGTTGAAGCAGGCCTTTTTTATGCCTTGTTTCCCGTTGCTCTACTCAGTGTGTTGTAGGGCAATGTTAATCTTATCGTTTATGTAATTCTGCTACCATAATGTTTAATGCATCATAATTCTCCAATAATGTGTGTACAAACCCGAAAATTGTTTGTCTCTTTTGAGTGTTAAGACAGCTTTCTTCTACTTTTTGAGTGTTAAGACAGCTTTCTTCTACTTGAACACGTAATCGTGGTAAAATGAGAGTTTGTCTCTTTTGAGTGTTAAGACAGCTTTCTTCTACTTGAACACGTTATCGTGGTAAAATGAGAGAAATTCTTTCATAAGCACATGCTGCTTGTAAAATTAATATACTGTATTTTTTTTTTTTTTTGGCAAACAGTATGAATAAACAACATTTAAGAGCATATCTACCATAAATACCCAGCAGATGCATATTAAATGTAAATAACTTTTTACTTTTCATGGTCAACTGCTTCTCAGTGAGTAACTTAATGATACAGATTTTCTTTTCATTGGTATCATTGACACCACATCTCACTTGGACAATCAGACTGATTCCCAGCTGGGGTATTGCCTTTTGTTGTATTTTCTTCGGTAATCTACTCCCACAGTTCAAAGTCAGGTCAGTACTTATAAATTTGGTGGTGAATGAATGTGTGTGTGCATATCTTAGAAAACATCAGATCTACACTCCATGGTCATTTTTTGTTTTTTTGCCTCTGTTTGCCAGAATATGTTCTAAATCCCACGTAACTGTGATCAAGAGATTAAACAGGGATAGACAATAGTTTGATGTCTTGAAAAACAAATCTTCCTATATCTTTCAATAGCGATTTTATTTAATGTCATCCATTAATTGTGCAAGTCTGATCTTCTCCTGCTGAGTTGATAAAATGTGCCTTTTACAACACTGGTGACGTTTTTATTAAAATTCAATTAAGTATCCAAAAACATGCCAAGGTTTTTAACTTCATTATGGCCATTTACAGACAGTAATCCATGGATGCTGCTAAGGCTTTTGACAGAGTTTGGGGAGCAAAATATAATTTCTTCAGTTTTGTTTTAATTTAGTTGAAGGAAATTCTTTGCCATCCGGCATTTAATATCACCTAAGCAATTGAACAGGTTCTTCAGAGAGCAGGTTCTATCAGCTGTAACTGGTAGGTAAAACTGTTTGTCATCTGCATAACAATTATACAAAAAATTTCATTTTTAGAAGATAGAGCCAAAGGATAGCATTGTAATGAGAAGAAAAGAGGCCCTACAATTGAACCTTGGGTAATGCCATGTTTAATGGGAGTGGAGGATGAGGAACAGTTAACTATTCTGACTGAGAAGCACTTCTCTCAGGTAGGAGGTAAACCATTTTAAAACTGAACCCAGCCAACCAACTTCTGCCTCCAAGCATTTTAAAAGAATCTCATGAATGATTGTGTCAAAAGCTGCAATAAGATCAAACAAAACTAAAACTGCTCAAGAACCAGAATCAATATTGAGAAGAATGGAATGTCTTTCTGTACCTTCAGCAGGACAGATTCTGTGATGTACAGTACTCTAAAACCAGACTGGAATTTGTCAAAGATGTTTAACTTGTTCAAACAGGAGGAGATCTGGAAGAAACTTTTTTCCAGTATTTTGGAAATAAATGGTAGCTTTTATGGGCATTGGGGTCTAGGCTAGGTTTATGCAATAGCGGTTGCACAATTGCAAGTTTAAAACTGGAAGGCATGACTCCACTAGATAATAAGCTATTAATTATAGCTACAGTAAGGGGGCAGATTGTAATAAAAACTTCCTTTAAAAGACGTGAAGGTATAATGTTTAAGAGGCAATAAGTGGCATTCATTTGTTAGACCACCTCAGAAAGCTGGCCAGACAACACTAGCTGAAATTGCTGAAGGTGGCTGATTGGAAGATGTGTCTCTAAGGAATCCGTGTTTGGCCGTGAAATGCTAGATCTTGTATTGTTAACTTTGTCAAAGAAGAAATTCAAAAATTTCTTACGAGTTTCAGTAGTAGAAGCAAAGGTAATAGCAATAGCAGCAAGAGGATTTAAGATGGAGTTAATTGTGCTGAGTAGTATTTTAGGTTTTTGAACATTTTTATTGATTAATTCAGTGTAATATTGTGTCTTAAATGTATTAACCAAGCCTTGGTAAAGTTTTAAATAATCTCTTAAAATTTCATTTGAGACCTCAAATGTTTGTCTTTTTTACTTAACGCTCTATCCTTCTGCAATCTCATCTAATAGCAGAGGTGAAGTCATTCAGCCAGAGGGTGCCAACATTTTTTACCTTGGCTCTTTTTAGTTATACAATCCAAAGTGTGACAGCAAGGCTAATTGAAAAGAGAGGCTAATTTCTTAATATCAGTGTGTGAGAGAAGGGTGTCTTAGATAAGAGTTAAGTGAGTGAACATAAATGTATTTTATTAGTAAAATGAGAGGCTGTGGTAGAGTTTATTGATTGGACAGGGGCTTGGGCATGGGGCTGGAATGAGGTGGGAAGGGGACAAAATAATGTTGATTCAAACACAACCATAAAATGTTCAGAGACACCGGAATTAATAACTTCAAGTTTAGAGACAGAGAAACTGGACAATATCATACGAACTACTGTATGTATGACCCTTCTGATGTGTTGGCTCTGATACTGACTAGATAAGATTAAAAGAATGCACAAGGCATTAAACTCATTCACAATAGGTTTTGATGGACAACAAATACAGATGTTAAAATCCCCTGCAATCAACAGTTTATCATAAAAGCCATAAATGACAGAAGATCAGAAAACTGTTGAATTAAACTATTGTTATTTTCATGTGGTCTATACACCAATGCACAAAGGACAGGTATTGTGACATTACTTATGAGTTGCGCCTCAAAAAACAAATAAACATCAACAGGCAAAAAATCTACATTTAAAACAATTTTTAAAAATGGTGGCTAAGACACCTCCACAACTAGTAGACCTAGGGGAATTTAAGAAGCTGCAACAGGGAGGACAGAGATCACCAAGTGAGGTGAGGTCACCAATGTTAAGCCAGGTCTCAGTTACAAATAAAAAAATCCAACTGATGAAATGTAATATGGTCATTCAAAATGAAAGTCTTGTTTGATAGGGATTGAGCATTTATTGGGCAAATTTGTCTAGTAGGGACAGTGGTATTTTTTGTGCAATCTGCACTGACAACATTTTAGCACAAAATTTTTAACATACAGTGCCTTGTGGCATTAATTTCACCACTCAGACCAGAACACAGTTTGGGATGTATTTTACTGATGAAAACAGGGATGGAATAATGCAGTGGGACAGACCTATTACTAGCAGGTAGTCACACACATGGACAATTAATAGAGGTGTGCAGAATATTATTGATCAACATGTGTGAGCCTAACCTACTAGGATGAATCCTATCATCATTTTTAAAAATGTGCTGCATTCCAATAAGTTAATAAGATTGATTATTAAACAAAAATTCATGTTACTTTTTCGTCAGGAGCCTAGCATTCAAACTAAGAAGCCTACTAAAATGACTGTACCTATGACGCAGTATATGAATAGGAACCTGACATAAGACTGTTTTTATCACTCATTTTCAAAAACTCGAAAAGTGAGGTGAAATCATCTTTTAAGATTTCTGATTGTTGCTGGACAGTGTCATTTGTTCCTATGTGATCAGTGACCTTCGTGGAAAAAGCATATTTAGTTTGTATGTAATTTAATTTGGCTCTGGGAAAACAGTTACAGTCCACTTCGATTTCTCTTCCCTAATTACAGAGTCACTGATTAACAGCATTATTGGAAGTCTGTCGGAAAGATGCCAGGGGTCAGTGGCGCCATCATATTTCAGCCTGTAGCCTAAGAGCTACAAAGTGCAGGTGGCCATGGAGGTGGAGATGTACCTGCTTGCTGTCTTCAGCGGATTGTAGATGGCAATTGTATGACTGGCTTCATTCTTTACGACTCAGTCTGGGCTGGCGCGAATGGAGGAACATGAGAGAAGCCAGCAAGTGGAGGATATTCTTGCTCACTCTGGGTGCTGAATCTGTTTTCCAGTGGAATTTCTGATGGCAGTGTAGCATTATAGTGTTTATGCTGTAATACCATCAACCTCGGAGTAGACCTGGCTAATGATTTGGACTTAGTTCCTAGGGCTCCATCTATTTGACTATGACTGCCTCAGACCAAGGGGTGACCTCAGGATGAGGAGCGATGGCATTTGGGCCAAACCATAGAATGGTGGAGTTGAGCTCACCACTGGCATCTACAGTGGTGACAGTTGACTGTACGGAGTCAAGAAATTGCTTATCTACCCTGATCTGATGGAGAACAAATATTCTTTCACCTAGTTCAGAAATCCTCTATTCACAACAAAGGCAACCCTCACAGATTGGAGAAGTAAGCGGCAGCATGTTATTTGCACAAAATAATTATAAATGTCTCTGCTGGCCACAGCCAGGAATACTTTTCGGGTAATAATAATCCAACACAGAAGATGTCAGTGCACTCATAACGCATAATGTAAATGTGATAATGTAAAACTTTTCTTTTGTCACAAAGTAATTAGCCTTTAGCTCACAACTGTAGAGAATGGAGTTTGAATCCTCAGTTATGGATAACTAAAGTGTTTGCCTATTTGTCTCTAAATTGCCAGATATTGAGAGTATTGGCATTTCAGAAAACATTTTGTTCACTTAACAAAACTAATTAAGACTCTGTGTTGAAAACACAATATTTAGATCCCCACACATACTCAACTAGTCAGGAGTCTACAGTTAATTTAACATGAGTATTCCTGAAGCCTATGAAAAAACAACCATGAATCCTTGCCCACCTTAAATCCCTTCGCACCCCTCCATCAGCGTCTTTTGTGTTGGTAAATGCATCGATCAGCGCAAGCAGCCTGCTGCCCTATCCCCGACCTTGATGGAGCTCAACTCGGGCAAAAACTTCTCCCAGCTGAAACCAAGGCTCCTTATCTGTGAGTGATATCTGGAGTTGTATGGGAACATTTTTGGGATTTAGGAAGAAAACTGGAATATTTAGTGAATGTTCCTTGTAAATAAGACATAAGCACGCTGACTCCACTCCACAAAGTGCCCTTTGCCTGCATTCAAATCCAGGAGTCTGGAGTTATGAGGAATGTTTCTCTGTTAATGAATTGCAGTTTGACACTGTATTTTACAGTAATCCCATTTGCTGTGTATATATGTATATGTATATATATATATATATATATATATATATATATATATATATATATATATATATATATATATATATATATATATATATATATATTTGCAGCTGGAGATTTTTTCTCACAAAGGGAGAAAACGAATGACGTATCAAAAGTATTTTTTTATTTCTGAGCTTTCAACCCCTGCCAGGGGTCTTTATCAGAGGATAATGCTTAGACTTACAAGAATCAAAGGCAATATATAGCAAATAATTTCGTATTGTATTGGGTGTAAAGTCTTGTTTATTATGAATATGTTCTTAAGTTTGCATATGCTGGATTTATGTCCAAGTGTCTGTTGATGGTGTTCTCATTTGATAACCAGGATTCGGCCACCTCTCTGGAACTTTTCGTACTGGCCTTGAATTTTACTTGTACATTGTCCCATTTAAATGTATGTCCTGTTGATTTAGTATGCATATAGATCAATGATAGTGAGTCCTTTCTTCTGACAGCTTTGCAGTGTTCCTGTATACGTGTTGCGATTCTTTTTGAAGTTTGTCCATTGTATACTGCTGAGCACAAGCTGCATGGAATGCGTTTTGTGTTTCTGCTGTCGATTTTTTGTTTTTAGCATTGAAGAGGACCGTGCACAGATTGTTCATTGGTTAGTGTGCTGTTCTGGCGCCTGACTTGGCCAGGATGCACGCTGCACCTTCAGACACCTTGTGGTGATAATATGTGTGTATACACACACATATACAGTATGCAGTATATACCAGTGCGATCCCCTCGTTATAGTGTGCAGTATTACTGATTAACAGTTTTACTCAAAAGGAGGAGAAAAATTTGTAAGGTTTCAAATCAGGTAGAGCCTTTGTTTTGAACAACTGCTGACAATTCAGAGAGGATTTTACTTCCAAGAGCCAAGCAACATGTGGTTTCTTAGTGATGAGTATTTGCTTTAAATCACAGCTGCTGTAATATTGCTAGTTGTAAGTATATGAATCAAACAGAAAATCTCAGTGTAAAGTTAGAATGGATACTAAACACTTAAAGCACATTTTTATGTGCGCACCCTGCATGTATCATCACAAAGACAGTAAACAAATGAAAAATGTTAATAATAGTATCTGTCCAAGAAGACACTTTTCAGACTTCCTCTTCAGTTCTAGTCAGAGTTAAAAGTCATATTAATTTGTCTCCAGGTTTAAGTGGGACCAGACCCTTTTTTCAGTTTTATTTAAGATTTTGGAACGAGACAGCTTTTTTTAAATGCCTTTTATTAATTATTGGCCAGTATTCAAATGATTGTTTCATCTTTCACAAGTTTATCACATTTTCTGTTTGTAAGGTAGACTGGACTCTTTGTGATGTTACCATCCTTGGATGGCCTGAACTTTTTTCAAGTAATTTTGTGATTTTTTTTTTTTTATTTGTTTTTTTCAGGCTAAAAACTCATCCAAGACACATTTAATAATCTATTCTGGTTTCGGTGCTCTGTTAATTTTTAAGAAGAATATATTCATTGTATTATTAGTGAAGGGCTGCCTTAATGAACTTATGCAACAAAAAGTAAAGGTTGATTCCCATTCTGGAAAGAAAGAAGGGTAAAAGACATAATTCTAGCACATGGACAAATAAAGAACAAATGTGCATTATATGCAGGTGGTAACCTGTTCAGTCAATCATTGTGTCTCTTATCCTTTTTAAGAAAAGGAGTAACCCTTTCCTTTTTTCCCCTCCCAGTTTATGGTCTGTGAAGTTCTCTATTTTGAGGTTTGTAGAGTGACATTCGTTCAGCTTTCAACACACTTTCAAAGCTATTTAATTTTAAAAGTCTAGTCATACTCTTGTCTGTACCTCCAGCCTATTTTAGTTGTTTTTAGGATAAATTAGTGAAAATCATTTAAAGTTTAAGATTTTTTTTAATCTAGGCAGAAGCATGTTTTGGTTAAGTCTCTTTTAATGTGCCTTTGGTGCAGCTATCATTCTGAATCTTTAGGTAACAGGCTGCTCCTAAACCTACTGGCCGTGTTACTTCTGTCTTCCACTTTGACTGTCAAGTCAGTTTTTCCCTTTAGAGAGGAGGAGCTGTGATTGCCTTTCTGTGCAGGTTAGTAGTACTAGGGGGTTGTACTGTGTTAGCCGTTATGAATGTAGTGAGAAGTCAAGCAAAGTGACACCTTTTATTGGCTAACTGAAATGATTACAGTATGCAGGCTTACATATTGCCTGATGAAGGGGCCTGAGTTGCCTCGAAAGCTTGCATATTGTAATCTTTTTAGTTAGCCAGTGTTCAGGTTAGCAAATATTAGGAAAACATATTCCACAAGAACTTAATTTTCTTTCATATGATCTCTACATTAATGGTGTTTGGCTTCAGGTTATCTGCCTATGAGGCTGCTCACTGGTGAACAAAAAATCTAAAATAACATTCTCAAACATGCACATTCCAATTTATTGCGGGGGACTCGAACCTGCCTTAGAAACGTTGTTCATAAAGCAGGATCCATCCATGGAAGGAGCGTGAGTCAGTCATTGGGTGCAATCATGCACATTATGTGGGGCCAATTTAGGACCACTGGCCAACCAAAATACATATCTTAGAGGTGTGGGGAGAGAAGTGGAGCATCCAGAGGAAAACTCCTGCAAATTTTGGAAGAGAATAGGCACATTTAACAAAGGTTAGTGACTAGGCCAGACTGTGTTGTGGATAAACCTAGTGTGCCATGATAAGTAAGGGAGCAATACCATGTTGGTAAGTATTTTACCAGTGCCTTATGGTGTTCTATGATGAAGATAAAAGAAGCTTATGAAAGCAAATTGACCCTGATCCTTAAGGACTTTGATGTTTTGTGTTCTTTTTTTTTTTGTTCCTACGTAGAATTCTTTATTAAAATATTACTTTAAGTATTCAGTCAATTTGTGTTATTTATCTCCTTTGATAGTCAGAAACTACTCTTTGATTTCATCATTTTGTTATTGTATTGTACATTCATGTAAAAGTAGAATAGACTACAAAATTAACTGGCTCATGAGGGACACCAAAATGTGATGCTAGATCTGCATTTTGTGCTAATGGCTGTGAGCATAAATGAGCAGGGAGATTTTTTTTTTTTAATACATTTTATGCTGATGATTGCAAATTGCTTCATAAGTCTGGTAGAAATGCCAGCTAACCAGGTAACATCTTTAAGACAATTACAGTATCAATTTGCTTTGTGTGCCCCTTCTTATTCACTTGTGTCATTCTAGACCTGTGTCTGCTACTGCATAGGCAGTAGCTTTGCCATCAGCTCCATCTGTAATTGATCATTGCTAAAACTGTTGTTGAAATTGATTTTGGCAAATGTTTCAGTGACTTGGGTACTTAGCTGTGTTAATGGCTTGCCAAACCCACAGCTTGCACATGTCCAGTCAGTGGATTTCTCATATGGCATACGACAGTAATGCTCACATCTCCTCTTTTAGGAAGCATGTCATGTCGCATCTTTACACTTTCACCTGTGCTTGTTTATGAGTCAAACTAAAGTGTTTGCTTTTTTGGTTGATTAAACATTATTCAGCTGAGACTAATAAAGTGAGGAATGTGCAGTTTTCTCTGTTTGGAATTATTGCAGATTTTTACACTTTGATATATTGTCCTGACATTGCCTTAATAAGCTGTTGGCCCAATATTCCACAGGGAAACACATATAATGCACGCTGTTTTATTTGGCGATATGCTAGCGTTATGTAGTTTATAAATCCAGCTGTCAGCACATAGCAACTGATTACAGATGTTAAGGATATGTTTGGGTGAGTGTAATAGACTTGCAGAACATGCCACACAAACCACTGCCAAAATGTAGTAAGCATGGACTGCTGGGACATATTTTACACACTAGGAAAGCATTTAAACAAGAAAAAAATCACTTCTGGTATCTTAAATTTCAATCTTGCTTTGAATGATTCCAGCGAAAAGCACGTTTAGCAGCCTGGCATGTCTGTCTCTAAACAGATTGATAGTAGGTCAAAGCCTGTGACCTCTTCTTAGCCTGTTTTGCTCTTCCACAGCAAACAAATCAGTGGGAGGCTTATAGATCAAGAGAGCAAAATGCAAGAAGTTATTGTGTCAAAACTGCAGCTCAGAAAGCTTGAACGATGGCAGGATTATTTATTTGTAGTATTTGTGGGATGGGGTAAGAGTTAGAGCGAGAGAGAGAGACCCCATCTAACCGTAATGCATATGTAGAACTCGCGTGTTAAGTTTGAAGAGGCAGTTTTGTGTTATTTCTCTGTGTTCTTTGACTAAAATGGATAGGTAAAGGATAAATGGTAGTCCAAAAGAAGGCCGCAATGAGATAATGTAGCCCTTTGATATGTTTTAGCAATTTACGGCTCTTGGATTAGGCTGATTAATTTGCAAGGTGGAGAAGATAGCATCAAATTCTCATAACAGGGTGCATTACAGTATAATAATAAAAACAACAAAAAATTGTTCTGTTAAAATATATACAACAGCAGCAGTAATTTCTACTCATTTGTTGAGACTTTGCCTCAGAGAGAATTAGTGAATTTTTATTTTTTACTATTTTTTATTTTTAATTAGCACCAGTATTGTATACTACTTGAAGATTGATGGCTAGAGGGGCTCAACATTTATCACAGAAATTGGAAGCAGACTGTTTAATTGTTTGGTTCATGTGCCTGTAAACACCCCCGTCTTTGTGTGTTAGCCTGGACTTTTAAGAGTGGTATTAATACTCCTTTTAGTTAATTACTTTGTGAAAGGCACTTCATTTTTAAGGGAAAATGTTCCTGTTTTTTGCAGAGAGTGATAGTTAGGCCAATTCTGTTCATGATCTGTTATCTGCCTGCTGTTTTTGACATAAGCTTTTGATGGTAGCACTGACTGTAGGATAATTTTTTTGGTCCAGGTGAATGGCAGTTGACATGAACATCATGTCCATTAGGTCAAATTCTTGATATGCATGTGTCTGCCTGCTGTATGCTCAATAGAGCTGAAAGTTCTAGTAAAACAAATCTGTCAATTTCGTGAAGCATATTTGGAACAAGCCTCAAGGTTGACTTTTTAAACCAAGGCATTCTTCTTAAGATATCTGTTCATACCTTGTTTTGATAAAAGGGAATGAACAGATTAAACATTTAATTCTAAACTTTTTAGCATAATCTTTATATTGGACTTCTTCTGGTTTTCAAATTTTCTACATGCTCAGTTCAATTTTTAGAAATAGCTTGTGTGAAGTGACATATGGTAGACAGAAAAACGTAGCAAGATCCTTTAGCAAAACAGTCATTAGGCCATCACAGCACATAAATTATTTTCTTATAATATCTAATCATGTCTATTACATAGTCACAAAGATTTAAAGTGAATCCCAGCAGCACTGGCCACAAGACAGGAACCCACTTTTCCAGTGCAGGGAATGCTCATGCGTACACCCCCGACTCTCTTTTGCTCATGACAAGCGTGCCAGCTGCACCCTTTCTTTGAGTTTTAAGGCATCAATAATATTGACTTGACTTGAACGCTCACAAGATTCTGATTTGAGCTGTAATACTATATAACTTGTTTCATACAGTATATATATATAAAATATTTTCTTGCGTTTCTGTTAAATAGTACAGCATGTTTAAAGTAACAACTAGCATAACTTAATACTTTCCTAATATTAAACAATACTGTTGTGTCTTCTTAGCCTCCATTTGCTTACCCTTAAAGCATTCTTCTCCCTCAGTCTTTCCCAAATTCCATGCCCCACAGTCCTCAAATCAGTCTACTTGCTCTTCCATGGACATTGTGATGCTGGTGTATCCTTCTTGTAATGCAGGTGACAGAAATCACACAGTATTTCAGGTATGGTCTCATAGATACTGTACACTTATTAAGCATAATCTCTTCTGACTACATTGCACAGTAACTGTCCATCATGTTAGGCATTTTAACCACTTCTGTGGTTATTCTGTTTTAAACAAGGATAAATCCTCTAGGACCCGCAAGTTCATATCATACAAGTGTATATTTCTGGTCTAAAAGCCCTATTGACTGAATATATCTAATATTTCGCTTAATGTTAGGGTAGAATAGTGATGTATCTCATGTCTGATGTCCTGGTTTTCAAATCACTGGCCCCATCACTGCCTGTATGATGTCAGTACATTCTCCCTATATTCACATCACGTTTCTTCTGGTAGTCTGGTTTTTCCCTGCATTCAAAAAGGCATCTGGCTAATGTTGATTGATGGTCTAAATTGCCCTGGTGTGAGTACCCTAAGATGGCTCTGGCATTCCCATGCAAAATGGCTTAATGGTGATCCAGCACTCCTGCCACCCTGCTCAGGATTAAGCAGTCGTAGACAATAGCCTGGTATGGTAAGGACTGGATCAGACCCACTTTGAACCACAACTAATTTAAGCAAATTTAGAACATTGGGGGGAATTAATAATCCTCCTTCCTATGAATCATGTTGTACATTTGTTTATATAAACACTGATTTGCTACGCTATTAATTTTGCCCCAGACAATTAATACAGATGTTGCCGATTAATTTGCTGTTATAAGCAAGGTCACGTCTGTCCTTAAGAGATACATTTTTTACAGTTTATCTAAATCATTCATATAAATTATAATAAACAGCAGTGGTGCCAGTTGACTTTTTGCAGCTTTTATTTTTAGACAAATGCTTGCACCATAACTATATTTGTTTTCTGCATACTTTACCTTGCATATACTGTATTGTTAAATAGATACATTTAGTGGTTGACATCATACTGTTTATTGCAATGTGTGTTTAATGTGTTACCAGCGTTTCCTTAACATCTTGGTTATTACGAGTCAGAGTGTGTTAAAAGTATTCTACCTTTTTAAGGTCTTTTCATATGCCAACCCACGTCTCACTGCTGGTGGCATGACGAAGAGTTTCAGATAACATCCTTTCCTTCTTATTCTGAGAAGCTACCATAGTGCTGGCTGACATTTCACAGAGTTGAAGTTGTCACTGTGTCATTTAAGGTAGCAAATGGAGTTCAACAAAACTAAACTGATCTACTTTAGCTCCCCACCTACGTATAGTGCCAGAAAGGCATCCTAACACCATATGGACACTTAAGCCTCCTCTCTGCAAGGCAAGGAAGATTAAAAAAAATCCAGCCACTGAATATTCCTGATAAAGCAAAACTGCAAATTCCAGCTGGGCTTGTGGCACATGAGCTTTTTGGTCTCTTCGTGTTGCGTGTTGTGCTCTGTAGTCTGTAGTCAACTGATTACATTATTCATGCTGCTGTAATGAAATTCCATATTGGACTTTTTTTTCTTAAGTATTTTGTGTTAATTATTAAGTCTTTAATTTGAATTTGCCAAGCAGGGAAAAATAAAGTGTTAGTGGTGTTTTAATTGTGTTTCTTTCCTTTATTTAACTCTTGATTTTCCAGTTGCTTTCACCTTTTGTGCATAAAGCATTTTACAGATAGCATTGAAATTTCTTTTTTGAAAATGTTAATCCTATGTCACAATGTAAATAATTAATGTGAGAATTGTATCCCATCTGTGTCCTTTTAACCACGTATACTGTGCATTGTAAATTATAAAAATGAACACTTGGAAGGAATTATTTATTGTAACTTGTTTCCAACTGGGTTTCAGATGATAGTTTGTTTAGGGATTCAATGTGTTTGCATGCTTTTCTTTATTTTTTACTCAGTCAAACAAGCCCACTGCAGAGCTTGCATACACAAACCTCAGCTCACATATACCAGGCTAGTTTTCTTATTGCTAATTATCCTAAAATGTATATTTTTTGGAAGAGAGGAGAAATTGGAATGTCCAGTGAAGTCCATACAGATATGTGGAGAACCTTCAAACTCCATACAGACAGAGACTGATGGGAATAAATCCCAAGTCACAGAAGGATTGAGGCATCAGACCTAATCACTTACAGTATTATGTATTATCCTCTTCCCTTTTCATTTAATTTAATAATCCAGGACAGACTGCAGCCTCTGAATAATCAGTCATGTACTCACATCCTCCAGGTCTAACTTTTCAGAGTTCATGATGAAGAGGAATGGCTTCAGCTGCTGTGTACATTTTAGGGAGTATTAGGCTGTCAATTGCTTATGATTTGGAATTTTGATTATGATAGGAAATGCATTTATTTCTCCAGCTCATAATACCCTCACTTAAGACATTGTTCTGGTGAATCATATTCTTCTTTATTTATGGTAAAACACTTAAAATTCCAAGTCTATTTCATCAATTATCCGTGTATTTCTGTCAGTCAGGAGTAATGTGTTTTTATTGGGCTAATAACATTAAAAGTCTGATTAAGTAACATTTTAAACAGGCCTGTTGCGGTGCTATAATTTTAATGGCGTAGTCAAAGTGATGGCTGTTATCATTTTTATACAGTGCTCGAGCCAGAGAGTTTAACCCTCTTGAGACCCAGATGTTTCTCTGAAACTAGAGTGCAAATAGCTATATAATGTCAGGATGTCTAGGTATGGTGCAGCCAGTATTTTATATGGGTTTTAAATGAATCAATATTCTCTTTAATTGTTGACTGCTCTTCCATCATAAAGTGAACAAAAAGTGAAAATAAATGCATGTCTGTCACAAACATAAGTCTAATTTTAGTTAAAATATTTTGTATCTTGGAATTCTTGTTGTTGCTTACTTATAGTAGTGTTGTACATGTACATTAAATATATTTTCCAAATTTATTTGCTCATTGCTAAGTGAGTCTCTTTGTTGTGTAGCAAGGCTTCATATGTAATTGTGTCAAAATGTTCTAAGTAGCAGTGAAAAGTCAGTACAGTGCAGAAATTGGTGGTAGTCATCAAATCTTCTGTTGGACATGTTCAGTGATTAGCTTTTTGTTTAAATTATAAAATGGGTGTATTAGAGATAGGCAGTTTAATTGAATTACTAAGAGTCTAAGTGACTACTAGATAATGAAGCTGTAGGCTTTGGTTCTTCAGGTCAACATATTAACCATTTGACTTTGGCTGTTTACCTAGCATGTCTATTTGCTCAAACGGCTCTTAAATTTTACAACACCACATAAATGGCATGTACCACCTAACACAACTAAACAACATTTGAAAAATAAAGCTTCTGGCCATAAACCATAGCAATTGTTTTCCGAAGCTTTGATACCAGCATTATCACTCACCATAATATCATCTGGATAGTGCTAAGACTACTGTTAGAAAATGATATTGACACACTGTGAAAAATTGTAGCTGAAATTGGCTATTGCCCATCAGCTTGCTAAATGTCTTCATCTTTCCCCCTGAAAGGATAATCAGTAGCCTTTCCCTTGGAGGGGTTCAGTTGAAATAACTTGTGGTACTCTGCAGAGAACTCACATTTATTTAGAATGTGATCACAGTCTCATTTTGTCACAATACCTACTGTCTGTCACCAGGGGTATGGAAGGAGTCAAAGACTAATTATTTAACTGCCCTTACAGTCAATTAATCTTTCTCACAAAAGTATCAAACTTTCAATAGCAGAGAAAAATGCTTGTGCACCTGGTCAAGGTGTCCCATAGGTTTTTCCCCAACACAGAAGAGCTGATTTGAAGAGAGTAAGTGAGAGAGAGAAAAAAAAGCTTATTTTTTTATATAGGAGATCCAAAGTAGAAATCATAGAGGCAATGATGGCCAAAGGAAAAATCTGGCTATTCATGGTGAAATAGGTACTGATTTAAAAGTCCAGATAAACCATGAAAAGTAAAAAAAACAAGTCTTTGCATTGGCCAAACATATTACAAGTCAATCATATAATTTGATGACTGTAATGTCACACATGGCATAACCTGCATCACCACAACAGGTGTCTTACTTCTGTGTAGTTTCATTGTTACCATCTCTACCCTCTTAATGATGTCTTAACCTTGAAACCAGTCTTATGAAACAGCTACAGATTGGCTTGGTGTTTTGTGGAATTCTGATATTGTGGGAAAAATTTTGTATTCCCATTGTGTTAAGTACAATTGTCCATCCGTCGCATTCCACTTTTTTTTTTTGCATACATTAATGTTATTTAATTGTATAGAGTAATAGCTATATAATGTTAGTACAGCACTGGATGTAAATACACCAAAAAAGATGCATGTTATAGGGCATGATAAATGCTAAAAATTTGGTTTTAAAATTGAAAGAACAATACCCTGGCAAATGTTCTGAGTTTGTGCTGTCCACACCATACATGGCAAGGGGGGTGGGGAGGGGCTCCAGCTCCACTAATTTGTACGAGAACTGTACGTTCCTTTTTTTTTAATTTTTTTTATTTACATGGAAACTACATAATGAGGAACTGCTACACATAAAAAGTTTGTGATTTGCAGATTTCGTGCAATCCATTAAAGTACACTTTTTTCTGTTTAGTCCTAGCAGGTCTATTCACCAAGGTGTTCCGTCTTGAGTGCCTTTATTTGACAGTTTCTTGATTTGTATGTGTGTGGCTCATTTCAAAACCTAGCCCTGTTCCAACTAAATCTTTTCTAAAAAAAAAAAAAACAGGAGCAAATTTTGGAAGATTTTTCGAAAATGGAGGAATTATTTGTTTTATTTGCAATTACCCCAGTAACACAAATTAATGACTTTGCATAAAGGAAAGGAAAAGGTTGTTTGATCTTTTTCACTTTTGGCAGAATAAAATTTTAAATTGTCCATTTTCATTTTCAGATCTTTTGTAAATTGCAGTTTGGGATACAGTACATATGGCATACATACGGGCTTACGATATTTTTAATCAATCTGTATTTTGCCTGTTTAATTGTGATTACAAACTTCTTTTTTTGATAACTCAAAAGGAAATCCACATATCTTTAAAAACATGCGGTAAAATGAATTGCACTGTGCAAGGAAAACAGCACAGCTCCATCCCCTGACACACATTATCTCCTGCTGCTTTTATTACCCAGTGGCACAGTGTTTTCAACCATGAAGTAGAAGCTGGGAGTTAATCTGTGGTGTTTTATTGGTGGTATCACTATGAGTGAGAAGATAGCTTGTTTGCATGAGCCAGCCTGAAATCTGTTCCTAAAGGCAAAGCTAATTTCTAACCCTCTGAGGGGGGAGAAAATCCATTGCATAAGTCCTGAAGCAAAATGAGTCACTATTGTAGTAAATTTTGTTTCTAGTAATTGCCCTGAATATTAAGCATGCTAAATGGATTTGTCTTCCACCACACGTATTATTTATTCCTGACTTACTAAACAGCAGCTTGCCTTTTCATGACGATTGTGGTTATTATTATTGTCCTTATGATTGTTGTTAACAATAATGCTTGACTTTGCTTTACAGGATTAACTGTTCTGCTTTTACAGCTACCTGTGGGAAACCTACCTCCATCTCTACCATGTTTCTTTATCACTAATGTCTCGGTTCCAATGCAGGGAGTAATGATGCAGTGGTTTTTCTTTGCTTTTTCTTTTTCTATTTTTTTTTTTTTCAACTAGACAAAGTGTTTTATTCAGGGAGTTCTCAATATAAGACACAGCCTAGGCCACAGTCATGGAACTCCAAAAGGATGGCTGCTGGCTTCCTGTGGCAGAATCGATTCATTTCCCCTCCTCTTTGCTATAACCATGCTGTCTGTCAGCCCTGTCTATATCCAGTTTACGATGCAATACCATTAAAGTGTATATACTGTATAATTCCCCCAAGAAAAAAAAATTGTAAGCTTAAATATGACCCAATAATATATTATTATGCCGTTGTTCTTTTCCAAAGAATTAACTGTTTCACATTTCCTAATTCTGCATGTATAATAAGTTTCTAAGAGATCTGGAACTAGCTAAGTAAGCTATTTAGTCAGACTAGTACAGCATGCCTTTCAAAGCTTTCAGTCCCTGATTTAGCATCCTTAGTTTATACAAAATTAATTCAACAACTTCTTAGTGCATTAACAGTTATTTACTACATAAATCTGGGTTACAAATATTACACATGTACTAGGAGCTGTATTTTCAATTGTACTATGAATTAACTTTGAATATATTACAGTACTTGGCTGGGAAAAGGTTAGGGCAAGACTTTTGTTTTGTTCTTTCAATACTCGTTTAGAACCTTCCCAAAGCAGCACAAAAATACTTTTTAACAGGATCCTTATACTCAGTTCATAGAGGCCACAGTAGCTACAGCTACTGTAAAGTAAATGAAAATCTTTACTGTTTTTAGAACTTGTCATGTGATTAGATGACTTGCCTCAGTTTTCAGTGTTAAGTTTGAAAACTTAACAGTATTGCAAATTTCATTTCTGTGTAACCTTCATAAATGTGCTTACTACAGTCATAGCTTTAGTATATTAGTCATACCAGTCTCTGCTTTTTTATTTTTATATTCTTAATTTTAGTTACTCCCTTATTAAGATGCATACCCTTTCAGTTTTTCTTTTAATATAAAACAGTTAGCAATTAAAAATGACATAAAATAAGAAGTAACTTATTCCTGTAGACATTTTTTGTATATGTTCATTAATTAAAGAATAGGTAAGAAAAAGTTTGGGATTGTTACAGAGTAATTGAAGAATAAAAGTTTTCTCAGATAAAAGAAAAATATTTGAGGCAGTAGAATGACAGGAGGAGTAAGTCATCTAATTCCTTTATATTTCCCATTAAGAAGTTTAGTTTCTTTCTTTTTTTTATACTAATAAATAAATTGGTTAGAGAAAAACCTGTGGCAAATACATACTTAGAGGAATTTCTTTTTGTATGTCTGAATTACAGGTCAGTTTATATAATAGATCAAGTTCACAGAATATATTTATTGTAAATAAATTAATTCACTTCTCTGCTTCACTGCTTTTTTCATCCCACACAGAGGTACAATATGTGTATACTGTATGTATGTATGTATATATATATATATATATATATATATATATATATAGTGTACAATGCATTCGTAAAGTATTCACAGCGCATTACTTTTTCCACATTTTATTATGTTACAGCCTTATCCCAAAATGGATTACATTTATTTGCTCAATACTTTGTCGATGCACCTTTGGCAGCAATTACAGCCTCAAGTCTTTATGATATGATGCCATAAGCTTGGCACACCTATCCTTGGTCAGTTTCGCCCATTCCTCTTTGCAGCACCTCTCAAGCTCCATCAGGTTGGATGGGTAGCGTCGATGCACAGCCATTTTAAGATCTCTCCAGAGATGTTCAGTCAGATTCAAGTCTGGGCTCTGGCTGGGCCACTCAAGGACATTCACAGAGTTGTCCTGACGCCACTCCTTTGATATCTTGGCTGTGTGCTTTGGGTCGTTGTCCTGCTGAAAGATGAACCATCACCCCAGTTTGAGGTCAAGGGCGCTCTGCAGCAGGTTTTCATCCAGGATGTCTCTGTACATTGCTGCAGTCATCTTTCCCTTTAGCCTGATTAGTCTCCCAGTTCCTGCTGCTGAAAAACAAACCCACAGCATGATGCTGCCACCACCATGCTTCACTGTAGGGATGGTATTGGCCTGGTGATGAGCGGTGCCTGGTTTCTTCCAAACGTGACGTCTGGCATTCACCCCAGAGTGTTCAATCTTTGTCTCATCAGACCAGAGAATTTTGTTTCTCATGGTCTGAGAGTCATTTACTTGCCTTTTGGCAAACTCCAGGCGGGCTGCCATGTGCCTTTTACTAAGGAGTGGCTTCTGTCTGGCCACTGTACCATACAGGCCTGATTGGTGGATTGCTGCCGAGATGGTTGTCCTTCTGGAAGGTTCTCCTCTCTCCACAGAGGACCTCTGGAGCTCTGACAGAGTGACTATCGGTTTCTTGGTCACCTCCCTGATTAAGCCCCTTCTTCCCCAATCTCTCAGTTTAGATGGCCAGTCAGCTCTAGGAAGAGTCATGGTGGTTTCGAACTTCTTCCATTTACGGATGATCGTGGCCACTTTAGGACCTTCAAAGCAGCAGAAATTCTTCTGTAACCTTCCCCAGATTTGTGCCACAAGACAATCCTGTCTCAGAGGTCTACAGACAATTCCTTTGACTTCATGCTTGGTTTGTGCTCTGACATGAACTGTCAACTTATATAGACAGGTGTGTGCCTTTCCAAATCATGTCCAATCAACTGAATTTACCACAGGTGGACTCCAATTAAGCTACAGAAACCTCTCAAGGATGATCAGGGGAAACAGGATGCACCAGGATGCATATATATGTATGTACTGTATATATATATATATATATATATATATATATATATATATATATTTACTATAAATAAATATATATATATATTTACTATAAATAAATAAATAAATATATATATTTATTTATAGTAAATATATATATATATTTATTTATAGTATATATATATATATATATATACATACATATATATATATATATATATATATATATATATATAGTATGTATGTGTATATATATTTATATATATATATATATATATATATGTATGTACAAATCTAACAAATCTAAGGAGTTGCAGTTTGTAGCTGACCAACTGCGATTTTACAAATTTGTGAAAACTGTAGAATCATGAAATAATATTATAGTAAGCAAAATGTTTTTAGTTTAATGACTGTAGTAAAAAAATCATAATTGCAGGATCACCAGTGAGTACAATATCTAACTGTATTTGCATGAAATAGTTTATGAAGATTTTAACATAGCACAAATAATATGAAGTTAGTCTCAACTACACAGTAAAACAATCAACAGCAAAATATTATGTACCCTTAAATGTGAAATATCTCGAGTGCAGTTAGTTTGGAAGATATGACATGAATAACCTAACCATAACCTAGAGCATTACTCTTAACGCCTACACATGTCCCTCTATTACTCTTAAATGAAAACAGGCTAATTATTAAGTAAATTGACTGCATTTTAGTAAACTGTAGTTTCACAAAATGATCTTTGTGCCAAAAACCTGCTTCTTACATGTAATGTCTTAAGAGCAAAATGCTTTAAACTGCAAATGTTATGCTTGTATAAAGATTATACAGTAAGAAAAGCTCCCAATGGGCCGAGTTGATCTGCAAAATGAAAATGTAATCAGCTGTAATGCGGCAATATTTTAGAGCAATTTTCAAAAGATAATGCTTGATTTTTCCCCCTTGGCATAGCAGATTTCTGCTGACCAAATCTAATAGCCTCAAATGGTATTGCATTCCCTCTTTCTGAAGCTAATCTCTCATTTTTCTGTCCATTAATGCTAGCTCATTCATTATCATTTGCAAAAGTTTGCTTCTATTAGTTTTTTATTTATTTTTTTCATTTATTTGCATGCCAGTAAGCTGATGTTTTATATGCTGTCTTTCAAAAGACCTTCTTTTCCAGATCTGATCAGAGCAAGTTAAAATAAAAAAAATGTGAGAGAAAAAATAAAAAGAAAAGAAGAGACCTCTGAATCTCCCATTGTGAAGGCAAAATGGAATGTCCCCTTAGATTTTCTTCCTTTTATCTGAAATATTTTATTTGAACAATTTCATATATAAAATTGAAAATAGTAACTGAACAATTTACCCACTTAAGGTTTTGTCTACTGTTGATAGGTCCTCTAGTGAGAGCAGAAATGGTGAGAAGCTGGAGCTGTCCATGGAAAACATCAGCGCCGAGGTCCTGGAGCTCTTGCTGGAGTTTGTCTATACAGGCTCCCTGATCATTGACTCTGCTAATGCCAAAACTCTGCTGGAGGCTGCCAACAAGTTTCAGTTCAACACCTTCTGCAAAGTCTGTGTCTCTTTCTTAGGTAAGTGAGAAAAAAATCTTTTTTCATCAGGTGTATATTTTTTCATTTGTATGTATATCTATATGGAAGAGACAACTTGATTTATTATTCTGATTCTATACACTTTCCAGTTCATAGTAAATGTTTTGACTGTTTCTAAAGTGATGTTGTATTTAAAGTCATTTAAGACTTGTTGCCTTTCTAGAACCTCTGCTTGAGCTGTGTTGAAAGCAGCTTGGTGCTTTTAGTTGACTGCTTATTTGAGACACACTACACATCAGAGCAGATGTTCACGAGCAGCTGATTTGATTTTTGAATTAATCAGAGTCAGCACAGTCAAATACAAGTGGAGGCCAGTTAGCTCACTGTATGCCTGGGATGGCAATTTGTTATGCCAGAGCTAACCTGCAAATACTCTTCTATGAAGGGTAGAGGGTGTACACTTTCCAACATATTTTTCTACTTTTTCATTTGTTTCTAATTTTTGTTCATTTATTTTTTTCCATCAGAATGTAATAAGTATGGGTTAATAAATCTGGTTTAATGTATCTTAATTTTTTGTCTGTTAGGCAACAAAATCCTGAAAGAGTGTGTAAACTTTCCATAGGCTCTGTACATTAAAAATCTCAGCTGTCTGCAATTCAAACAACCACAGCTGTTATTTGCTTAAGGGAATGAAAGATGTTCTATAATTAATCATTTCCAGTCATATTCAAATCCTCACATCTTAATGGTCTGAAACAGTCCTAGCCCATTTGCTGTAAAAAATAGCACCCAAAAGGCAAAGATACTGTATGTGAAACCTGTACATTCAGACAGATACTTGTACATATTACAACAAATATTCCTACTGTGCCTCAGCCTGTATGCACATGATTGTCTGCCAATACTGAAATCATTTAATCCAGCAAACAATGTAATTTGCATTTAAGTGAATTTACCTCTGTGCTCTACATACTATACTGTGCCAAAAGCTATATGAATATTAAATAGGAAAGGAACAGTCCTTCACTGGTTATAAAGAAGCAACATCTGAAGACACATTATTGCTGTAGAAATATTTATATAATATTTTTCTTACATAAGATCAGATACTTCTTTGTAAGTTAATTTTTTATAGTCAGCAGTTCAGTTATTCCTACTCCTTAAAACATTGCCAAAATAGGACAAAGTCAGTTGGCATTTAATATTATAACCATTACAGTGAAAAAATAGAGAGCTAATATAACTTTTTTTTTTTTTTTTGCTGAAAGAACTGCAAACATCAAATAGGATTAGTCATTGTGAAATAAGGAGACATTTGAAAACACAAACTTTATTTTCTTTCTAATAATTTTAATTGAATTTCTGTGCTACAATTCTGTGAACATGGCACTTACCTGAAGGTAAAATGCCTGTCTGACACCATGTGTGTTGTGAAAAGATCAGACTCGATGCACTTAAAAAGGTTTGGGGCAGCCACCTGTATATTATCCCTGCCTGCAATGGGTTTGGTTTTAGACAGAAGTGTCTCTGTTGGAGTCCAGACGTGAACTGTTTGAGGTTTGTAAAGATGGCGGTTTTAACTGATAAAACCAGAGGTGACGTAGGGGAACCGGAAGTGACCACCTTCTGGCGTCATCGTAGGCTCCGGAACTGGTAGTGACGTCAGCCTGGTCGCCGGAACCAGAAGTGACATCATCAAGGTTTCAGACAGGTTTTCCCTCGGCTATTATGCAAAGATAACAGGAGAAGGTTTAGTGCACCCTGCCACCCCCTGGCCTGGTATAGAATTACCTTTGCTTAGTCCATTCATCGTCCTCCTACTCACACATGCGTGACCATGTGTACTGTATATATTAGGGGTATAATGATGCATATGATGTAATATGTAACTTGGTTTTCAGTTCAGGCTACAGTAGATCCGTGATGTATCTCTGCCCACTATAGACCTAATTAACATGGAAATCACAGTGTTTCTAAACAGGAGGTGTGTTTGGGTTTGGTGTTGCTAGTTTTGATGTCTCCATTTTCAAACATTTTGTAAAACCAGTTTAGCCTTTGCTTTACAAAAAAAAGTTTAAGCAGAGAAAAAGTAAAATAAGTAGAATGTGCAAATGATGAGGGTTGGCCAAAATGTGGCATGGCTAGCACAGATACATTGTGATACAGAAAAATTCTGCTTGATGCATATAACAATTGGTTAACGCTTTAATTTAGGTACTGTAAAAATCCATCTGTTAGTCATACACTCTTTTGTAATAAGACCTTAATGAAGGCTTCTTTTGCTTTTAATTGTACTTGCTAAAGCATCAGTAAATAGGCTATGCAATGTGACCTACTAAAATAACTTCACTTTGAATGGTCAAATGTGGCTTAACACTAGAATTGCCAGAGTCTACGAAAAAACTCGTAGATCCGGCCCACCTTAAAACAGTTTTCACTTCTCCGCCAGCGTCCTTTGTCTTCTAAATCTGCCGATTTAACAGGAGCAGCAAGCAGTCGGCTACTTCACCCCCCACCGTCGCAGAACGTTCACTAAGTTTTCCCAGCTCATGCCTTGTTTGATTATCTGGGAGTGAAGTGGAGTTTTAAGAGTGGAAATAATAGATCGTTATTTGGAACACATGCATTTCATGTGTGTTCCGTTTCTACAGTAATCTGTGTAAACACATTGCTAAAACTGAAACTTTGTCATATTTTAGTAATAAGGCAACACTAATTATCATAGAATAAGAGTAAGGTCCGATGGCCAGGGAGGACAGAAAAAACAAAAAAAAAAACTCCAGACGGCAAGAGAGAAGAAAATAAAATCTGCAGAGGTTGCAGACCATGAGACCACCCAGCCCCCTCTGGACATTCTACCTAACATAAATGAAACAGTCCTCATTGTATTTAGGGTTCTCATGGAAGGACTTGATGATGATGGTCATGTAGACTTCTGGCTTTTAATACATCAATGTAGGAACACCGTGATGCTTTGATTAGGTGGTGGTGGTGCAGGTCGCCACCACAGAAAACCAGGAAAGAAACAGAAGAGAGAGTAGGAGTTAGTACGGATTTTAGAGCCACCATGAATAGTTATGATAATTAATTGGATATACAGAGTATCATTAAATTAAAATGAAGCTATGGGAAGGCCATGTTAAAGTAATGAGTTTTTAGCAGTTTTTTAAGTGCTCCACTGTATTAGCCTGGCGAAATCCTATTGGTATGCTATTCCAGATTTTAGGTGCATAACAGCAGAAGGCTGTCTCACCACTTCTTTTAAGTTTAGCTCTTGGAATTCTAAGCAGACACTGATTTGAGGCTTTAAGGTTACAATTTGGAATATAAGGTGTCAGAAATTCCGATATATAAGATGGAGCGAGATTATTTAAGGCTTTGTAAACCATAAGCAGTATTTTAAAGTCAATTCTTAATGACACAGGTAACCAGTGTAGTGATATCAAAACTGGAGAAATGTGTTCGGATTTTCTTTTCCTAGTTAGGATTCTAGCGGCTGCATTCTGCACTAGTTGCAAACGATTTTTGTCTTTTTTGGGTAGTCCTGAGAGGAGTGTGTTACAGTAATTTAGTCAACTGAAAACAAAAACATGAACTAATTTCTCAGCATCTTTCAATGATTTAAGAGGTCTAACTTTTGCTATGTTTCTTAAGTGAAAAAATGCTGTCCTAGTGATCTAATTAATATGCGATTTAAAATTCAGGTTACAGTCAACGGTTACCCCTAAGTACTTTACCTCCGTCTTGACTTTTAATCCTAATGCATCAAGTTTATTTCTGATAACCTCATTATAAACATTATTGCCAATCACTAAAATTTCTGATTTCTCTTTATTTAGATTGAGAAAATTACTATTCATCCATTTAGAAACACAAGTAAGACATTGTGTTAGTGAAACAACAGAGTCTGGGTCATCAGGTGCTATTGATAAATACAGCTGCGTGTCATCAGCATAGCTATGGTAACTCACATTATGCCCCGAGGTAATCTGACTTAACGGAAGCATGTAGATTGAAAAGAGCAGTGGACCCAAGATAGAGCCTTGTGGAACACCATATTGAATATCATGTGTCTTTGAGTTCTAATTACCACAACTAACGAAGAATGTTACATGTATGTTACATTTTACAGATAAGTTGTTAACTTCATTTAAATAATAAATACATGGTCTGCCTCGCAGGGAGTCACATCCCTTGTGTTCCCTGCCTGGAGTTTGCATGTTTTTCTGGTGGGTTTCCACAGTGTGCTCTAGTTTCCTTTCAGAGACATGAAGGTTTGGGGATTTGGTGACACTAACATGACTATAGTGTTTGTGTGTGTGTGTGCTTGCTTGTGTTAACCTTGCAATTACCTGATGCCCCTTCCAGGAATTGTTTCTGTCTCAAGCATGATGCTTGCAGGAATGGGCACATTCCTAGACTGATCTCTGAACATCCTTTTCAGAGATATTGTGTCAAGGTGTCCTCGGTGAAGCCGGACCTGTTCTCACCGTAATGATATCTCGCACTGCCACCTGGTGGAATCTTCTAGATTTACGTAAAGTACACGCACAAGTATGAACAGTACAACTCTTGCGTAGTAGTAGCGTCTGCTGGAGAATGTGTTGCGTCGCGTGAAGTATAAACCTGGCCTTAGGTCTGAGAGTGTTGGATAATACATCAGGGCTTGCCCACTGTCCGTGTAAATTTGACATATTCTTCCCATGAGCTTGGGGTTTTACTCTTGATATTTGGTCTTCATTCCGAAAACATGCTAGTTCATTTGAGTATGGGGACTCTAGTATGTGAACGAGTGTGGGTGTGCACACAAATGTGTCCTGTGATAAATGGATTCTCAGTTCTGCATTAACTCCTATTTGGTACCCTGTGCCACCAGCATTTATTTAAGCTGTATGTGACCCTGAGAAGGATTATGCTAATGTAGGAAATGGATCAATAAAAAGGGTATTAGCATTTTTACTAGTTATATACAAGTGTGACAGCAAGGAAAAAAATGTACATTTTTCATGTGCATGCCATTTTTAATTGTTCACATTTATTCCCCCATTACACATTTGGTTTTAGACTTCTTTTTTTAAAGCTTACATATCTTTACTCTTTATATATTTAACAGTACATAAAGAAAATAAAATCCTGCTGAGAATCAATTTGTTTATTTGTAAAATAACAATATGGTCCTATAGATTTTGATGTTTTTCTTTTTTGTTTCAAATCTATTTGAAAAAGATATAGATATTGTAGTTGGGTTTCTGCTACTGATACATTTTGTAATATCTAGACTCAGTATAATTTATTTTTAATGCTTATATAGTGGCCCTGAGACGTTATATGCAGGCAAGTCATTTTCTAATCAATAACAACCACATTGTCATGGCTTGAAAGCTCTCTGTCCTTGTCTAGACAGAACACTTAAGATATATCCAGAACATCTCCAAGAGGCTTTAATTCAGGGAGACTGTTCTCAGTTGTTATAGCAGCTTTCTCAGTAAAGAGAAACTTAAAATTGCATCAGAGAAGGTCCCTTTTCAGGTCTGTAATTTAAAAAATGAAATGTCTCTAAGTAGCATTTTGCACCTGTAATTCTAAATCTTCTTCTTTTCCATAATGATCCACATTAAGCTCTTATGCTTAATATTTGTTTGCTTTGCAATGTTTTTACATTTTAGAAGGTAGAGGGAGCTCAGGACCCTACCTAGCACATACAGATTAATGCTGGGGTTTTCTACTAATCAGATTGACAGTCACAGAGCCATTTTACATCTAATTCATCTCATTTGTCAACTTTTATTCTGCATTTGGAAAAGTGCATCGTTGTTATTTTTAAATTCTAACACATTTAGAAATATATATGTATTTATTAGATATGTATATGTATCTTTTTTCTTTGTAGCTTGCTCCCCTAATTGCATCCTAATAAAGAAAACTAACAAACAAGCAGTGCATACACCCAAGACAACAACACTGAAGTGCATCGTTGTTATTTTTAAATTCTAACACATTTAGAAATATATATGTATTTATTAGCTATGTATATGTATCTTTTTTCTTTGTAGCTTGCTCCCCTAATTGCATCCTAATAAAGAAAACTAACAAGCAGTGCATACACCCAAGACAACAACACTGAATGCTGAAAGGATGTAGCTACATCAGACCCACTAAAATGCTCATTAGTAATGCTAGATTAAATATCAGACTAAAAATTATGTTTGAAAACTCCTGGATCAAAGCAAACTCAAAAAGAATATAATTGATTAAACTGAACACCTGAGGACATTCTAGTATTTCCTAATTTAGTGCCAGTGTTCTTAAATATATGTAGGGTAGCTTGTCATCTTAGCAAAACACTCCCTTTTACACCCTGACTCTCTTTCTTTCACTCAGGGATCCCTTCTTAATTTCTCATTCTTTTTAGTAGTTTCCTGCTGATAAACTGGGATGAACTTCATTCCTGTCCTTACTGTTTGATAAAAATCCAGATATGGATTGCCTTTTATAGTTCAGGAATGAATAAAATCCCCAAGGCTGTGATAAACTCCTTCTTTGTAAAGTGAAACACATTTTCATTGTATACATTATACCTATTTCTGAAAAATTATAAAGAGACAGTTGTTCTAGCAGTTTACTTTCAGGAAGACATGATTAATATAATTTTTTTAGAATTTAAAGCAACTATATTGGTGTAGCTTGGGATATAGTGCTTTATCTTTTAAATGTCAGAGAAGAACTGTTTGAATGATTGTGATTTTTTTTAAAACAACAACAACAGTATAATTGTGTCATTTAAATAAAATAAAATCTCCACTGCTACATTCTAGAGTACTTTAGTTTCCTGCTGCAATTTTGAATATTTTAGTTCCATAACATAAACATATTTCAAAAAATTGTTTGTAGAAATGAGAGGACTACTTCCAAATCCAAATTGTGTTTATTACTAATTAGAATAAATGTACACTTAAGTTTTAGTTGGCCCCAATGAATTAATGAGGTGTATGGATTGTCAGTGAATTTAACATTAGTACTGACATACAGTTAATAAAAGAATTAGCCTAAGCCTGACAGAAAATGAATCTCAGTCTGTGGTTTGCTTTATGTGTCTCATACATCCAAAATGAAGCAGTGCGTAATTTCTGTTTAATGGTTTTATTTGTTTCACGGTGACCACTTACTATGTTGGAAATTACCTAAAACAATGTGACACAGCTAAAAGTACAGATTACAGAGAATGGTATGCAATGATGTAATATATCTGTAGTTGTCTTTTGTCATCACTGGAGACTTTACAAGTGGGCTTATGGAACTTTCAGAGGTATGGTCACATATGTCTGTTTCCATTTAGGAATATTGTCGATTTGGTTTTTCAAAATTTTTATAGAGCAGTTTATTAATGGCAAATGTTTTTACAGGCTGCTATAGACTATGAATTTTGTTCAATGAAAAGAACATTTCAGTTCATTTTTGTCGTCATTTCCTCCCTTTTTTTGTTCTAATTAGCAATTAAAGAATATACAGTAAGTGCAGCACAAGTTCTTGAGGATGTAACAACACAAAATTTTATACAAATGTGAAGATCATGGATTGGTATACTGTATTACCTAACAGAGCTGGAACAAGTCATCTTATTAAACGGTTTGGGAATTAATATTAAAAGCATTCAAATTTAACTTTCCAGCAACGCATTTCTTTCACTATCTTCAAATTAGAAACTTTGTCAAACAGAACCTGCCCGATTTCCCTTCTCTCTCACCTTCCTCTATGCTGGAAAAAATATTGATCAGTTTGGAGGACTCAGACAGCATTTTCTACAATATATAAAATTATTTTACAGTCCCTCCCTTTCAAAGATCCAAGAGGACAATGGGAAAAAGATCTGTCACTCAACATATCAGAAAAGGAGTGGAAGGTACCAATGCAGAAAATTCACTCAAGCTCCATATGCACAAAGCATATAATTATACAACTCAAAATTATATATCGAGCACATCTGCCTCGCTTAAAACTATCCAAAATGTTTCCAGGGCAAGATCCAACCTGCGAACGCTGCAATCAAGTCCCAGCCTCACTGGGTCACATGTTTTGGACCTGCACCAAATTAACACCATTCTGGACAAAAATTTTTAAGTGCCTGTCAGACAGCCTTGGTGTCACAGAACAGATGTGTTTGGTATTCTTCCAGATGGGCTTAAAGTGGAGAAGGACAAACTGTGATTGCCTTTACTACACTATTGGCACGCAGACTTATTTTGCTAAACTGGAAGAATCCATCCTGTTTTAAGTCAGTGGGTAACAGATGTTTTATATTATTTGAAATTGGAAAAAATTTAATTCTCAGTTAGAGGATCTATGCAGAACTTTTTCAAAACCTGGCAGGATCTAATCAATAATATTTTAGAATAAGCTCTTAAAGCACTGAGGAAATAATTCTCTTCGTAATTTATGTATTTTGACCAGCTTTAAGTTTTACTTTGTTGGCCATGCTGTCTTTCTCAGGGGTGGGGTTGGTTGTTTTGTTTTCAATCCTATTTTTTGTAAAAATTGATATATCTGTATGGAATGATTACAATAAAAATAAAGCTGAAGTAGAGATATGGTCCATTTTGTTTCAAGGGTAACATTATGCAGCAAGGAGGCAGTTATTTATTATTGGTAGCTTACTTTTATTGATGGATGATTTTATGTACTGTATATACAATTAAAAAAGCAACTTGAAATATCCCACAGTCTTAGAATTTTGTGTCACTTCAGTCCAGAAACCTTGAATGTGCTTCAGTTTAGCTTAGGTAACTTACTGATTTTATGTTCCAAAATAGTTTGGTTTCTCAAATATGTTGTGGCATAGATAGAACCTATGGATGAATAAACTTTATCGTCCCATGATGGAAATTTAGTCCCCCCACCAGGATTTCATAAAATATAAACAACAACAACAACCCCCATCCAATGCACAAAAGAATTGTAAAAAAGAAGAAAACCTATGACTTGGCTAAAGATAAGAGAGCAGTCACAGTAAAGCAATATAAAGTTGTATTGCTATATGTATGATAGAGCCCCAGTAGCATTTTTGACACAATTCTGCTGAATAATTTGTTGGCTAAAAGTCATCAATGGTAGTGTACATCAAAAAGCTTCTGAAACAGTTAAAAATTTCAACCTTCAGCCTAGTTGTAATAAAGACTTCTCACCTGGTGACATATTCACAGTTTTTATAGTTTCTTTATATCATGGCTTTACCTTAATTAAATTAATCTACAGGTGAACATCTATACATGATCTCAAGGTTTGAGATGCTGCTGCACTAGATCTGCCATGATCGTGTTTCTTCTTTTCTTTTTTTTTTTTTTTCTTTAAGCCCTGAACTCTCTTCGGTCTTTCTCTCGTAACTTTTTGTCTTCCTACTCAGGCCCTTTTTACTTCAAGGGGCCCAGGTCCCTTAATTATGAACCCTGGAGCGCTAATGAGGAAATTGGCTGAACCACATGCATCTGCACATGAATGTGGGCTCCACCAGTTACCTCATTAATACCCCAGGCCCGCTCGACCAAACTACTGCAGGAGCCAGAGCCTGAGTGCACTGTTTTTTTACTTAAACCAACGCACTACCATGGATGTCAAAATGCATTTTACCAGCTTGTCTCCTTGTTTATTTTGCATATGACACAAGTACTGACTTAACATGGAGGACTGTCCAAAACTAAGCAGTTCATCAGGGAGTAACTGGTTTTATTTTCTGTAAATAACTACAAAATGCCTGAATTTGCTTTCTCTAGGAAATTGCAATTCAGAGCTATTCCAATATTACCAAACTTTGCAATTTTTTTCACTGAACTTTCTTTTCCTTCTTTTCAGAGAAACAGCTGACAGCCAGTAATTGTCTCGGAGTGTTGGCCATGGCTGAAGCAATGCAGTGCACTGAACTTCACAATATGGCCAAAGCATTTGCTCTCCAGAATTTTCCTGAAGTGGCAGGGCAGGAGGAAATTCTGAATATTTCCAAAGACGATTTCATCAGCTATATGTCTAATGACAGTCTGAACACCAAAGCAGAGGAGCTTGTATATGAAACTGTGATCAAATGGATAAAGAGGGATCCAGTGAACAGAGTTCAGGTAAGTCAGAAAAGGCATCAATCTTGCTGGCTTTTAAAAAGTCAATCTGTCTTTTTTGTATAGTGTACTTTATAAAATGAACACCATCCCAAGTTGATTTAGAAAGCACTTAAGAAACAGATTTTTTTTTCTTTAAACTGTAGGTGAAGTGGAGGATATACTGAGTATACAGTATAATTATTATAGTAACAATTCAGCAGGATGCTGAAAATTGAGTGGGGATGCTTGTGCAAAGAAGGTTGCTTGGAACCAAAGAAGTTGAGTTTGCTCAAGTGTTAATATGGTCACAGATCAGATTAACATGGTAGCCAGGTTCTCAGTCTGAATTGCATCAAAAGCAAAATCTTTGGTTTTACTGTTTCAGATAAAGATTTTGGCAGGAAAATGAAATGTATGGGGAATGCAACTATAATTATGATAATAACTTGCCAGCACATTTTAAATAAGGAATTCAGGATGTTTGATCTGACTTTTAAAGGAAACCCACAAGGATTTGCATTTTAAAAGCTTCATTTAGCTTATGATTTCTGAAAGGGGTCAAAAGGGATATGTTTTTATATGGAATTTTGTTTTTCTTAATTTAGTTCTGATGCTTATTTTTGTGCAGAATTCACTGATAACTCTAGAGTTTGTTCCGGTTACTTTCACCATTTTTTTTATTTTTTTATTTTTTTACTTTGTGCATATCTCATTTTTACATACGGATGACATAGTGGCTCAGTGATTGACATTGCCCCTTTGTGAATTCGGCATCCCAGGTTTGAATTTTGTCTGTGTTGAGTTTCCCTCTTTCTCCTGTCTGTGTGGGTTTCCCTCTTTATACTCTGCTCTTCACCCATATCCACAACAATGAGTTTGAGAGGTGTATTGGTGTGAATTGGACCTTCTAGGACTGTCTTCCATCTTGTGCCCAGTACTGAATTAGAATTAATGGATTTGAAAATGTTATGTTTTATATGTGAGTAGTCCTTATGCAATCATGATTATGAGTTATTTTAACACAGCACTGATACCATTAACTGATAATGGATGCTGTAAATGCTAATGCACTCATTCCCCAGCTTTTTCTCTTTCACATTTAATTGTTCAAAAGCATCCACAAAATGGCAAGGTGTAGCTATCTGACATGGCTAAACCTGAGCTTTGCTAAAAACATGTATCACAACATAAATCTGTTTTCAGGCAGTTTCCAAACAGTTATTGTGTTGTAGCAATCCAGTGCCTCTAAGATTCACACCGTCAAGAAGACGATGATTAGTTTATTTTTATAGAGGAGATCCCAGGGACGCTCTCAGCCTTGGCCCGACCCGCACACACTCACAAACAGAGACAAAATAATGCATACTGGAATCAAACAACAATTAAAGAATATAATGAAATTAAATGAAAACAACAAAACCACCCCTGTACCCCCTACAGCGATATTACATTAAACCACAAACACAAACCACCCCCCACAAGAAATTCCATGGAAAACAGCACCGGATGTAATGAAATGATGAAGATAATAAGTCCAGAGATCTGTACGTTGAAAGGGAATGAAAAGACATTCCTACTGTTAGTCCCTGAAAATGGTGAAGATGGGTGGACGGTTCAGGAGGGGTCCTTTTCTTGCAGGAAGATCATGAATCCACTATCAGTCCTCAGCACACAGGTAGACAGAAGACAGTCCAGACCCCCAACAACGAAACAATCCAGGACACAGTGACTAAGTACGGTTAACCAACAGAAGGCAGCATGGCAGATACACAGAACACAGATTACCAAAAAAACTCTCCCACCATCTTTGGACACTGGCCCGCCTTTTAAGAGCCACTCCGACCACCTTTGACCCCAACAGCCTCTGCACCCCAGACAGAAAACCAATCAGAGCCTCTGCAGGGACTGCTGGGAGATGCAGTTTTAACTTATAGTAGCACTGCTTCAATGTTTCATAATGTATTTATTACATGAGGGAAGAAAAATAAAAAATCAATTGAATAAGTATAGCAAAAAAGTAAACTATATGAAAGAGTAATTAAAAATGCTTTGCCAGATATTCAGTTTACCCCCATTAAGAAGAACTGAAAACTTCTGAACACATCTTTATTGTAGTTCTTGAGTTTAAGCTTCAATGAATAATCACAAAGAGTGACACATGTATGCCATTTCAGTTTAGGACAGTTGAAGCTTTACTGGTTTAGAGCTCTGTCTGTGATCTGTGGGGATTTGATGAGTATTCCCAAGTTTACTGCGTCTGGGTCAGTGGTTTACTGGACTTGTAGCTGTAGCAATATTTTATACTGTTGGAATAGTTTGCCACTGGAGTGCAAAATACTAAATGTATTCCTCATTGCTAATCTGTACGTGTAAAATTGGCATTGAGTAAGCCTTATTCGCTTGGCGGTTCTTTTATCGGGAACATGTTGTAAATCTTTGTGCCAGCCAATGTCTCCATAAGGGAATAAAAGTGGGTAAACCATAGGATTGCAATTCATACTGAGCGTGGAAATCTTTTTACAGGAGTTGCCTATGAGACAGATGCAAATGTCCCCTTCATCAGGCGGTTCGCCATCTTCTCCAAGGAAAATCGCTGCAACATTGGTGTGACATGTCGGGGGCATTGTATCGTCATAAATTCTGCCTTGGGTTTTCCTCGAAAAGCATTCATACAGATGCTGTTGGATTGAACTGAGCGATTTCATCCATGTGTTTGTATGATTTAGCGAAGGGTTTGATGGTTCTGAGCATGGAATCTAGCTGGAGAAGTAAATTTTCGCTGAAGGCAGAGTTTGCTTTATTTTATAAGCGTACTTCAGAAGCCGTGTCGGCTGCTTTTGGGCGGGACCGGTTTTGAAGAGGAGCCGCTGGCAGCATGGGGAGGGGTTTGGAAGAGGACAAATAGGAAATCGAGAAATGCCATGTCGACTGCATGTGGGCGGGACCGGTTTTGAGGTGGAAGCAGGATGAACCAGAAAAGAAATACATATAAGAGATCCCTATCCTTTTGTGTCTATATTCCAGTGTTTAGTTTATGAAACTTAGTCTTGAATTCCCTGGATTCCGGATGCAGTAACATGTCTGCACTTTCAAGATATGACTTTAAACCTGTAAAGGATGAGCTACAAAAAAGCTTTTGCAGCATATTTTAAAATTGCATAGTTAATCTGTTTGAAACTTGAAATTCTAGCCCTAACATGCCATGGGTTTTTCTTAGAGTATGTAATCTACTGGCAGGACAGCATTTACTCTAATATAAAAGTGTTCTGTACAAGCCTTAAGATGTCTTTTTAACACAGGCTGCACGCAGAGCACTCCAGTTAGTCATTTAGCAGTTGCAGTGGGGGCTCATTTCACATAAAGCGGCTTATATTTTATTTTTTTTCATCGATGATGTTTTAAGTAGTTGGCTGAATAAGCCTTTACATTTTTTGTTTTTGTAATTTCTTTAACTTCTTTGTTATTGCCACCCACCTTTCTTAAAAGTGAACATATCAATTAGCACTGAATGCTTTGCTAAAGTATGTATTTGGGTTAAGTGGAATCATGCTTATAGTGATAATTAACTAAGTGAGACAACTGTCTTTTTCATTTTGTGTTTATTAATGAGAAATATTTGATACCCACACCCCCAATCTAATGGACCATTTGTTCAGTATTAAGTCCTATCTCAAATATCATTTCATATTTCTGCCATCGCTGAGCAACTCTATGTTATGCAATTAATATATTTGTCAGCCCTATGTGAATGCCTCTGGAAAGCAGTTTTTAATGGCTTTTTGGTGATGTTTTAGAGAGTAAACAAACAGTTGTTCTTTTAAGATGAATTGCTGTTTTTGGCTGGCAGTGGGCTCCCCAGGTAGAAGATTTAAATATGCTTGATATGCAGTAAAGATTAAAGAGATATGGATAGATGGACATAGAGATGAACAAATTTACACACACTAAAACTACACAGAAAACACTGAAGTCTAAATTGTAAAATAAATGATTCCCCTGTATTCTGTTAAACATAAATAAATATACCCTGACTGTGTGGAAAATGCACGCGTAAAATGGAAGCATGTAACAGAGATGCTTTAAAATCTAAAGGCAGCTGGTAAGAAAAGGCCTCAGAATGTGCAGAAAACTGCTTCTTGCTGAGCAGTCTGAAAATTTCTCTTTACATTAATGCAATTATGCAGAGAAAAGAAAAGATTATAAGAAGCCGCTTAGTATAGAATAAAAGTGCTGCCAAATGGATGTCCATTTTCTTTTACCTTGCACGATTGTGGTCAAAACTGCTTACTACCTGGAAATGAGAATTGCACTATAATTGTTGCCATTTTGCTGTGCTCGAAGACGATAATAACATAAAATATACTAATCAAGCCGCTGGGAGAAAATCATGTTGCTAACAAGAGATATTGTAAATTACAAATCCTGTGTAGCGTGTTCTTTCCTGTAGCCCTCCTTTCATTTATTACTTTGATTATTAGCAATCCTCTTGGTATCTTGCATCAGAAGCAATTTTAATCAGTCTCCCCTAACACGTTGCTCAGAAACACAGGGATGACTTGATAGTTTTGAATTTGAGTTTTCTGTATGAAAATCGTTGACAATAAAGGTTGTGGTTACATTAGGAACTCTTTGGCCGTTAGCCACAAAAACATTACAGACAAAGGGAGAACCACATTCAACTCGGTAATTTGAAAAGATTCCTACAGATTAGCTCAGTCAGAGAAGTAAATGTAAGATTAATGTTCAGTAGTAGTTTGGATAAAGAAAAGCTTGTATTTACAGGGTATTTATGTCATATAGTTCTTTGAAATACTTGTGCAGTACTTAATTTCTTGAATTTCTTTAGTCTGAGAAAGCATAGCCCTTTTGGATACTGATGCAATGGGTTTCATGCCTTTTTCTCTTGCCAAGAATACTTCATTAGTAGTCTTTTTTGAATTCATCACATCTGCTCTATATAGAGCCTTGAATATTTAGCTTAGAAACACCACAATGGCATGTAATCAATTACATTATAAATACCGTGTAAGTGGAAGCCAAATCTTGTTACTGTAAGGAATCAATTAATTCATCCATCTATTCATCAATTTAATTTCTTCACTTAAATGGATGATTCACTTTGAGATTTGTAATTCTGAAAAAACTAAACAGTACCGGACCATACTTTCTTTCATCAGTGGATGGAATGATATATAGGTGATCTTGAGGTAAAAGATGACAAAATGAAGAAAGAAAAAAATAACCAGGTTTTATTTTCACTTTAAATTTCCGATTGTATAACTTATTTAACAATCTCAAATTCACTTTATCCAGTCTTGGGTCTGGAGAGAAGCCTTTCCCTACAGCATCAAACACAAGGCAGGCACCAAAACTGAATGTTGCACCATTATAGATTCCACACACGGGCACTACTTTAGAGTCGACAGTTAACCTAAAGTGCATGTCTTTGTTATATCGGAGGGTTACACTGGAGTATCTGCAGAATTAGTTAAGAATTTGCACAAGGACAATTTAAACTCAGGACTGTGGACCTGTAAGTCTAACCAGTGTGCATCTCCCCTTCTAAGTAATAATTCAGTTAAGTGCTTCCTTTTTCTGTCTTGCTTTTCTCTGGGTGCTCATTTCCTCCCATACCCAAAAGATGTTTGTTAGGTTAATTAGTCACCCTGTCCAGTGAATATTGCTGTGTGAATGTAAATGTGTCCTGTGTTGAATTGGTGTCTTCTGTATTGACCATAGGCAACCTGGGAACATTTAAAAAAATATGGTTTGTCATGAAATTAACTAAACTGATAATTGAAAGAATTGTTGCGAGAAGGTTCTTCTACTCCAGGTAACATAATTGGAAGTCACGAGGTCCATCAATATGTCAGTCATATTTTCTTGAATGTTTTTACTCATTACATTCATTCATGTGCATTTGAACATTTCATCTTACAATAATACTATAATAAAAATAGTACAATACAGAACAAAAATTAAAAAAAAAACAAAAATGATCTGGATCTGAGGAGCACTGATTAAGGGTGACTGATGCTGCTTTCTCTGCTCTGCTTGAATATTTTGGTAATTCTGTGGCTAATGGGTTAGTTAGTCTGAAGAAGATAAGCCAAAAGTGAGTCACAAAGTTGAGAAAGTTTACAAGGAAGGCCAGACGTTCTTAAAGTAAAACTGGGAAATTGTGAAGCTTAACTAAAAATGATCAGTGGAACAAAAAAGTCACAGTTCAAACACTGTCATGACATGCCAAAAGAAAAAGTAGTAAAGAATGTGATGGCATCAGAATAAAAGGGCAACTGTACTTTCCAAATTTAGATTTCAAACACTTAAGGAAGGGATTGTTCTGAAGAGAAAAAAAGCAGAAGAGAAAATTTTGAGGAGAAATGGACCTTTGGCTTTGAACATTCCTTTCCAGGATAAAGCAAGTCAGTGAAAATTCAATTGCAAAGAAACTGGTTTTGTAAAGGGTATGTGTTTGTGTGCTATCTCGAAAAAGTGTAATAATCAGAATGTGCAGAGAAAGCTCTTGGTGCTCTGAGATGTTTTACTTTCCAAATTAGCTTTTTACATGTAATAAAACCTAGGCTATAAAATTACTGTTGGTGTGTTTTTGATGTCAGGCATTATGTTTCTTGTTCAGTAGTAGCCAGTGTAAGTGGACTAGTAAGGCTGACCCCCTCATTCTGTGCATGTCCTACCCCTCACCAACTATCATGTGTGAGTTAAGAAGAAACTTTGGAGTGCAAGTGATAAAAACCTAAAGTGGTTTGGGCATGTGGCACCAAAGGCAAAGAATGTTTGAGTTGCAGGTTCCCCAAGAAGAAGTTTAAAGGAGACATAATTAGGAGTGATGATATGAATAGAATGGGTCTCACCACAAAGACTATCCGGGACCCCAGACATGGAGGAAAAGTTTTGAGTGGCAACCAGATAACCTGGGTTAACCTGAAAAATGGCCGTTCAACTGTTGGGAAAAATGATGATGACTTTGATTCATACTAAAACACCACATAGTGTGTAATTATATACGACAGTGTGGATTCTTCTTAACTAACTTTAGTACTAGTCATGGGGGATAACATTTTACTTTTTTTATGAACAATAGAGTCAATGTCAACACTCAGAAATGAATGAAGTGTTTTCTCTGTAATACTTTGAGTAATAACAGAGTGAATGAACTTTTGGTACATTAGACATTGATATATTTAGCTGTTTCTGTTAGTAAGTGGCATAAAAGTATGTTGTTTCTGTAGTTGCTGTATACCTTATACAGATGTAGTGACAGACAGCGAATTTTGATATTGGTAGATGCACTTGAAGGTGCATTGTTATAGCTTGTACACTTTTGCACACATCTAAGATGCTACTGTTCTGTTTGCTCCCTTCAAGCATCAATACAATATGTCAGTGTTGATCAAACAATTATTATGACAGACTAAAAGTGGGTTTATGCTGTCATTTCCATATTTATGTTTATCAGCTATTCCTCCAGCTATACTTGGACATTTCAAAGCTGAACAGAGTGCATTTATTGTCCAGCTGTCTTTGATTAGCTTTGTGTCACTTGCTGTCTTATATACAGCCAGGTTGGGGGGCCTACTTGATGACTAAATTATAGGGTTTTTGGTGTTCATACTGTTGTTTTCTGTGCTGTTTCCTCTTTGAGTTAATTTATATATATTTATATATATATATATATATATATATATATATATATATATATATATATATATATATATACAATCCGGCAAGGTTCCCATAAACCTGACATTATGAGCTTTATCAAAACTATCTTCTCACCTTGTCACATTTCTTTACAAACCTGTATAGGTGGTAGTGTGGTAATCTAAGAAGTCCTATTAGTGCTCCAGGTTTGGCTAAACACTGAAATTGTAATTCTAATACTATGGAATATGCAATGAATTTGCTCTGGAAAAGCTGCTAGTACATGCATGTCTTAAGAAGACATATCACATTATACATGGATATCTATAACTTGCACTTATAGTCAGCATCATGCTGAGCATCAACTTTTCATAAAATATACAGATTTAGATATTGTGTGTGCAATATTAAAATGGCTATTTCATAATGCAGATTAAGGTAGTTGTGTGCTATGAACCAGCTTGCCACATCACCACAAACCAGTGCTGTAGGTCTAGTTAGTTAAAAGCTTGGAAGCAAGAAGTTCAGCATTTCATGGGTAAACCATTGTTATTCTGCAGTGTGAACATTGCAGTTTTATGACGTTATCAGCAATCTCCATCATTTTCTACTATTGCACTACTACTATTGTAAGAGGTAAAGGCTTACAGTTTTTTCCTGCAAAAGTCTCAGCCCTGTTTCAGAAGTTTCAAGGCTTCTCAAAGGATGCTGGACAGGCTGCTACCAACTCAAGCATCTTGTCCCGCTCGGCCTGACAAAGAGATGAGGGTCGGCTTCTATGACATTTTCTAGCAAATTTAGTAATGAACAATAAGTGATTTATAATACCTTAACATGATTTTAAAATGTATTTTTGGTACTCCTAAACAATTTTGGGGTCCAAAGGGCTAATTATTTCACCCCTTGTATCTAAGGCTTCAAAATTTTAAATACCAATTTTTTTTTTTTTTGTCCAGAATAAATTATTAGTAAAAATAAATGATACCTTTCATTTTGTGTTGACTGCTAAAGAGTTGTATGTTTACAGAGTTAAATCGCCTTCATAAAGGATGTGATGGCATCAGAATAAAAAGGCAACTAGAATGACATTAATACAGTATGCACCCAAGTACAGTGTTCGGCTCGGTCTTTCTTTATTGATATCTGAGAAAGTTAAGCACAATTAATAAAGCAAACCTCCTGCACATTTCTTTGGGCAGCCAAATACATGCTGCTTTTATAGCAAGTCAAACTCATGGAAGCCGGCCCTGGGCAGGAGCCTGCAACATGCAATTTTGTCAAATGCATTCTAGTTTCAATTAATAATAATAAGGTACAAGCATTCATAGCAATTCAGTATGAAGGCAGCATGTTTTTCCATTATATTTTAAAAATTGAAAAATAACTTTTTAAGCCAGTTCATGTACATGAATTAAACTTGCTAAGTAAGTTTAGAGGCTGCACCTATAGTATAATGAGCCCTGGGTTTGAATTACAATCTAGGTATTGCCTTTGTGGAGCTGATATGTTAAATACCATGTCTGCACAGGCTTTTTTTTCTGGTTATTATTTTTTTTCTCCCTTATCCCAATGAAATGCAACTATAAAGTCATGTGACCACTAGGGTCTTGATGAGGGAATTTGCCAAATCACTTAATGTGCACAAGAGAAGTTAATGTAGCTGTCCCTCACTGAAGCTACATAGGCCATTTGTTTACACCTTCACTCACTTTATGGGAGGTATTTTCTGCAAAAAAGAACATGAAAATTATCAAATGAAAGTGCAGTCTCTCTTTTAAAATTTCATTTTCAAAGTTTATACACAAGAACGCTGCATAAAATTAAAATGGAATAGCCCCATTTGCGATTTCATTTTCAAAATCTACATGCAAGAATGCTGCAAAAATAAAAAATAAAATTAAATAACTCCATTTGCAGTTTCATTTTCAGCCTGAACCACAATGAAGGTGCTACAATGAAAAGTAAAAAGCTTTTCTACTTTTCATTTTCATTTTCTCAACATGCAATTAGTGTGGGTCAATGGGAGGGACTTTGCATCTCGATTTCCCAAAATTCTTTGTGCTTCGTAGCTGTAGAGCCACTTCAGTCGATAAAATACTTCTCACTTCGACTGTGTTTGTGTTTGAAAATGAAATTGCAAAAGGGAGATTGCATTTTCCTTTTATAATTTTCTTTTTCTTTTTTGCAGAAAATACTTCCCACACTCACTGAGAATGAAAACAGTCTGAGAGCGAAAACAAGGGAGATAGAAATTAGATCAAGAGAAAGATGGGGGATAAAATCAATTAGAAGGCAAAGAGATAATGAAAGAAGATTCAAGTTTTAGGCAGAACTGGTGCAGATGATAGCAGGCAAGGCAATTAAGGAAGCCTTAGGTGGCATAGTTTTAGTCCAGGGTAGGACAGTAAGGTCACTCCTTCTGAGCAATGGATTGGAGCTGGAGTGGTTGCTCACTCCGGTGTGGGGCCACAGATGCTGAGGGATGGTGTGGGGGACAAAGAATCTTGTCTTTTAGGATCTGCTTGGATGCTTAAGGAAGGAAGTGGGAGTACAAGTCGAAGAGGGCTGACCTACATGCTGCTGTGACTCTGTCATCTGAGCAGATCACATGGGTGAGCAGAGGTGACAAGGTCAAGGAAGGATACATTGGGGCTTGTGGCTTGAAATACAGTAGCTGATCCTGGTTATGTGTTAAATTTTGATTTTAACAGATTTAATGGATTATATATTGAAGGCTTATAACCTCCACATGAACATTATTTTTATTGGACTATTTATTTACATACCGAGGAACTGACACTGCCCTTTCTGTATTTATTTGGACATTGTTTGGAAAAAAAAATGCACTGAACACATGTGCACCAAAACATGTTATTTGTGTCCTCATTGCCCTAGCCATTCCAGTCTTGACTGTAAACTGACTGGGATTCAAGAAATTGCCAAGGCAGCTGGCAACCACTAGCTTCGCATGCCCCAAAATTAAATTGGATGTAGGTTTGAAAGAATGGATGGAAGATGTACTTTCATACTTTACAAATACAGTTGCTATCATTTGTTTGGTGGTCCTGATAATCTAAAACTGTAATTAGACTGCAAACCAAAAGGACATGCATGTTGCTCTTTGGGGAAATTTCCCTTTCTAAACCAACCTACAATTTTTTTTTAACGTACAATCGATTGGAGTACATTAGGTACCAAAACTGCTTCTCAACTTATAAAGTTGACAAATGTCTCCTTCCCCTATCAATTTTAATGTGTTTGTTAAAGGCTTTATACATGAGCTGGTGCAGCTTTGAAATCATATGTACTTTACTAGTCCCTTGTGGCTTGAAATTTCCAGAGAAACAAACTCTACATTGTATCTCACCAGATATGGCTTCTGTAGAAAACACATCAGCACTGCCAAATCCTGTGTGAAAAATCAGATTCATAATTTAAAGTAGCTAATAAACCTTCTGAAAATCCTGATTAAAAAATTAAGATTCATTATTTCAATTATGTAAGCTCAATTTAATTAGCTGGAAGACAGCTTGTCGCAGTACGTGCCAGACCAGCTAAGAGCATAAGGGGGAAAAAGAGAAATAAGACATGAAACTGTGTACAGCAACTAATACATCAAGGAATACCAGAATGAAGCCAAATCTGTGTTCATCTCTATTCTCTGCATAGAAATAAATCTGTCTTTCACATTTTCAATGCTGCATACTGAATCACCCAGAAGAGTTCACAAAACCTTTTTATCCTTGGGAAACATGGTTCCAGGAGAGTCAGTCAGTCTTGTCTGTTAATCATGCTATTTAATATTTAACTTTTCTATCAGCAAGTTAAACATTACTGAAATGCCAATTATGTAAACAAGTCCTTAAATGTATACACATAGGTGAACATCCTTGAATATGTAAAGACATAGCATTTGTACCGGTGTTGTGTGGAGGCTGACTTTACATTATCATTCAAAAGTTTGTGTTTTTTGATAGAAATCTATACTTTTTTTTTTTTAACTTGACTTATAAATGTGGTCAAATATTACTAATGTTGCAAATGGCTATTACTGTTTTAAATGACTGATTTATAATGTTTTTATTTACATATGACTACAAAGCACTATTTTTAGCAGTCACTTGTCCAGTATTCTGGTGGTACATTCCCTTAGCTCACCCTTAATTAGTCATCTTAAAATACTAATTGGTTTTTAGAAAAAGTTTTTAATTGCATTAACATTGCTGAGACATATTGTTCTGTTCAATAAAGCAAGTAAATTGTCTTTCCTCAAGTTGTAAGGTACTGGCATTCCTAAAGTTACATTTTGGGTAAAAAAATTACCAAAACAAAACTCTATCAAGAAACAGATAAGATCTTTGTGGGCAGCATTTGATTTTGTCCGATTTGAGTTAATATAAATGTCACTTTCTCGCTATGTTAAGAAAGGTCAAATGAAAGCCTTGTGCAAGATGTGTGGTATAGGATATCTCAACATGTTTTTCATAGCACAATGATATTCCATCTGGTATACTCCATATACTGCTGGTAAAGCATTAGAAGTGATTCTGAAATCAAGGCTGTCTAAGAAACATACAAAAAATTTAGGCCAAAATAGTTTGAGTGTAGGGCATTCCCAAAACTTGTGATTTTGTAATGTAGACGCTTGATGACATTTCTCAAAGGCTTGATCTTATCATTCAAAAACATACACAATTTTAGGTGATATTTATAACATATATGGACAGTTTTAGTTGTGCATATATGCACTTATTGATCCGGAATGTATTTTGTGAAAAGCCAAATTAAATTCCTTTTCCGAAATTTTTATTGAAAAATTCCTTTGTCATTGTTCCTTGAGATCATCGGAGTTTAATGTAATGTGTCTTATCCAGGCGTAAGACCTCTTTGCTCCCATTTCCTAACCATGTTTTACATCATATGAGGTTTAATAGAATTGCATGAGCATCACAGTACAATTTGAATATGGTATTTATAGCTTTTAGAGTCTTAGAGATTTTTAAATCCTAATTTTGAAATGCTGTTCCAACGTCTTGCTCACCACCTCCATTAAATAAGGAAAACAAATTTAATTATCAATAAATTTGTTTGTGGAGTCCTCTTGATTTTGGTTGTGATTTATATTTAATATCGAAATACATACCACTCACAGAGGAGAGACAAGCTTGGTTAGCAATATACAATAACATTTAAGTTTCTCATTGGAATTTTCTCCCCATCCTGTTTTTTTAATTTTGGGAAATATTCACTTTTTCCCCAGGTCATACTGTAAGATTTGTCAATGGTGTTTACATTTGTAATGACAGAGTGGGCTATTTCAGTTAGATCACTAAACGAAGGCTCCAGATTCATGTATATTTTATGAAACCCACACAGTGTTCTCTGAGCATTACCTAACTAGTGATTTTAGGGAGAGCAACAAAAAATTACAAGCAGGCAGAGGATGTGTACTGGAAAAATAAATAAAACACAAAACTGCAAAAAAGTCAGCTTTATATGCTACAGTGTACAATTCGGCACCCCATGAGGATATTCCTGTCATTTAGATAAATGCTTTCTGTCTTGTACTGTCTTACAAGCCTCTACTGCAATGGCACTCTAGTTAGTGGTCATGTTTGAGGCTTTTGTGTAATTTTTGTATGTTTCATCTGCCACTTATTATGATTTAGAAATATTTACCATACAAGTTTTAACTAATGTTCAGGATTATTTCTCACAACACTGTGATTTTTCATTGCCCTTAAAGAACTTAAAAATAAACAAATTCAGCATAATATAATTATGATGCTAAGTTGGACCAGTTTAACTGTTCGAAATGAACAAAGTACCCCTGTACATCAAGAAAAGCAATCATTCACTTTTTCTTTAACACTAGAAGCCTACAAAAAAACTCATAAACCCAGCCCACCTTAAATCCCTTCGCACCTCTCCGTCAGTGTCTTTTGTCTTGTAAATGTGTCGATAAGTGTAAGCATCAAGGAGTCTGCTATACCATCACTCTACCACCGCAAAAGGGGCAAGAAGTTCTACCAGTTCAAGGCTTCATTATCTGTGAGTGAGCTACCTAGAGTTGTATTAATGAAATAATTTCATGTGTGTTGCGTGTCTACAATAATCTATGTAAACACATTGTTAAAACAGAAACATTTTTCATGTTTTAGTAATAAATGACAAAATGTAGACATGAACTGTACAGTGTGTGAAAGCTGATGATCAAATATCAAATAAAAACTTTCACAAAAGGTACAAGTGCAGTACGATAGCTTCCGTGGTTCTTTTCTACATTTTGTCATTTAGTACTAAAACTAGGGGGCTCCGCCTCCTGCTCGCTTTGCTCGCCCACCCCCGGGTTTGCTTTACCAGATATACAATTTAAAGAGATTGTTATTTTCATGGGAATTGTTACATATGCATTATTTTCACTTTTACTTTAAAACTTTTGTAAAAACAATACTGCACTTGTCCTTTATTTCTGGCCCTGGGTGTGGTTAAATCTCTCCCTTGCAGAACGTATAACTCTGCTCGCGTTGTGAAGGGGGGGGCGGCCTAGGAGAAGCGGTTGGATCATCTGCTGACTTGCTGCTGTTGCTGCTGGTGAGCTGTGTATTCTGCTTGTCGCGCTGAGCGTCGATCATTTAAAAGTCTGCACAGCAGCTGTCCTTTTGCCACTTCATGTCTCTGTCACTCGCATTGTGAATGTTTTGGGGGGGGGGAGAGGGTTAGGGTTGGCTGAATGCATGCTAATGAGAAGCGGTCGGATCATCTTCTGACTTGTTCCTGCTGGCGAGCTGCGTGTTCTGCTTGTTGCTTGTCGTTATTTTAAGAGCTGGGAGCACATGAAGGGTGTCTGCCAAAAGCATTCCAACAACTACTTGGTTAGATGTCTGTGAACTTTGTTTAAATGTCGTCTCACTGCCTTGTCTCGCATGATGTTAAAATGTCTCTCGCGGGACGTCAAATTGTCTTTCGAGAAGATCACGTCTCATCTCCCTAGTCTTCTTCCGAAAATTTTTTTTTATAATAGAGAGACATTAAAAATGTTTCTCTTCTAATGATGTGTTTACATAGATTGTTGTAGACACAGAACACACATGAAATTATTTCCCCTATACAACTCTAGGTAGCTCACTCCCAGATAATCAAGGCTTGAACTGGGAGAACTTCTTGCCCGTTCTGCGGTGGCGGTGGTGGGTAGGAATAGTATAGGAGGCTGCTTGCGCTTATCGACAAAAAGACAAACATGCTGACGAAGAGGTGTGAAGGGATTTAAAGTGGGCCAGAATTACAAGTTTTTTCGTAGGCTTTGGTAATTAAAGTGTTAAAGTGCTGTTGATTAAAACTGCCTAAATAATTATAGTCAATGAAAATAATCAAAAAACTAAAGGCAGTTTGTAAATCAATGATTAGTGATTATAACATCCTTAGATGATGTATGTGTGTTCTCTGAAACAGGCGTGTTTGGCATTCATTGAACTGCAATGTATTTTCCAGATTGTTGAATTCCAATTCTTATCTGAAATTTTAATTGAAGGGTACCTTAGAATATCAAGGGGTAGTAATCTAAGGGAATTGTTTTTTCTTTTTTCATACAGCCTGGAGATGCTGTCTGAATCCTCATCCAGATTAACTAGTATCACCTCAGGAATGGATATAGGGGAAATATGAGGAAAGTTGGATAGTGTAGATTGCTTTTATCTAAAGTTATAATGGGTTTCTAAAAAGTAGTGTACTGTGTTGTTTCAAGATTACATTTAAATCATACTAGTTCAAAAGATGCAAAAACTTTATAAATTTAGAGAACTGTAACTGTTGCAGTTCTAGCTTCTTCAATAGATTGAATTTAGCATTGGTTTAACAAGGTTGAAATGCCTGATTATCACATGTAAAAGGGCAATGGACAGAAGCTTCTCTGCTTTAAAATGTATTCTGTACTACATTGGCTCCATATCTTTACTGAATGTTGAGCCATATTTGCTTTTCTTGGTGTAACAAGCAATAAGCAGCCTTTATGAACTAAACTATATAGCTAAAATTAAAATGCCTTAAAAATATACACAACACCTTGAATGTATTTTAAAAGTAACAATTAAAAGTTATTGAATTGTAAAGGTACAGATAACGATAGGTGCATAATTTGTATGCCTGTAGCAGGGATTTAGAAATATTAGGGACATTTCATTTAGCTAAATTCCCATTAACTATAACTGTAATTTGGTTTTATTTTTATCTGAGTAAAAACCAAGAAGATTTGTCAAATAATACTCAAATTTGCATTCTTAGATATTTGTATATTTTATGTCTAATACAGCTATCTATCAAGTAGAAGGTGCCAAGAAACAGAATAAGAGTGTTGTGGCTTTAACTTTCCAACATTTTAAATACAGAAGTTTGGACTGGTGCTTTTCCTTTAAATCCTTCAAGCGGATGCCTCCCAAATACTGTTGAAGCGGCTGCACTATCGCCCAGCTGCACTATGCGAGACCAAGTCGTCAGGGAATTACTGTGTTCGTTCTTTCCACTGTTGAATAAATTTAAGCTGATATTTTCTATGTCATTAAACTGATTTTATTGTATTACACTATACTGTAATGAAAATAAAGTAACCTGAATGAAGAAGGTTCATGAATATTAATATTACTATACTATAAATGTCATTTCTCTCTGTGTCTGTTTTTCTACTTATAATTTTTAAATTACTTTAAAAATTCACTCTCAATAGCTATCTTTACATTGTTTGCATAAGCATTTTCAGCAATTTATTTCCTCATTTACTGTAGTGAACACACCACAGCTTCATTACCGATTTTTCCAGTTTAGGTTATTTCTTAGCTTTTCATTGTCTGTCTGTTTTACTTTATTTCTTTATTATTGACATCTCCCCAGAGACAAGTCTGACTAGATCCTGTGGCAGTGCAGACACTCTCAAAGAGCATGTCATTGTAGGGTGAGATGACAGGCCTTGTCTGTCTGTTTTCCAGCTGCAGACCTTTGTAAATGCAGAGAGTTTGCGTTGACAGGGTTAGCCAGGGCTTTTCCAAAGGTGACAACTTTTGTGCATTTACATGAGAAAGTTGAAGAGCACAAGGAGGCCAATAGCCCCACCACTGCTCATTTTTGAGACTTAATTAGACCTTATCTATTTGTGGATGACACTGACTGGAACACTGGCCAAACATGTCACAAAGTTCTCTCAAGTTTTCACTCATGCAGTTTCCCCTGATGCATTATTCCTTGTTTGTAACCGTCTGTCAGAACTCTGGCATTCGCCTACTTCCTTTCTGTCTTGGGTTCTTTTATTTTCCTTCATTTTGAGGTGCCCGGTTCAGGTAACAGAGTAAAATAGAGGCTCACAAAGTGCATCTAGTAGTTAGTCACTGCTGTGTAACAAGATATTAACAGACATTTTGGTTGGTCTTATTAAGACATACATATGGTGAATCTACTGATCACTTATTGCAGCATAACCAAATCTTAATCAAAGCTCTCTGTGTGTTTTAAAGCAATATGCAACTAAAGGATGCACAGTAGTAATCCCTCAGTTACCCTGTTCTAAAGTCTTATCCCTCTTTATTTATATTTTTTGTCTGTTTTAATGGGCTCTTATTAGTACTTGGTCAGTTTAAAAAGGTTTAATTTGTAATTTTACTAAAGACTGCATGTCAGCATTTATTTAGGACTTAAGGCTACTTATAGAAAAACTAAACGTTTTAAAGAGTAAATTAGTAAAAATAAGTGCAGAAGTATGTAATAAGAGAGAACATGTAAAAGTAAAGTGCTGGCGGAATATGTACATAATAACCAGTAATTTTAATGGGTCTGTGATACATGTGTGAAACAGTTCAGAACCAAGTTTGAATGCCATACTAAAGATGCTTGTATATTTGTTATTCTTGTAGCATGCTTCAGAGCTACTGGCTGTTGTACGCTTGCCTTTCATCCACCCCAGTTACCTTTTAAATGTTGTTGACAACGAGGAGCTGATAAAGTCTTCAGAGGCTTGTCGGGACCTGGTCAATGAAGCGAAGCGCTATCACATGCTGCCTCATGCTCGACAGGAGATGCAGACACCAAGGACACGTCCAAGGCTATCAGCAGGTAGGAGACCACCTTCCCTTCACCACCCACAGTTACTTCTTTAACTCTCTGTACAAGATTTCTTGCAAGATGGGATTTGCAAATTGCCTAATGGCTGAGTCTAACTGTTTTAACGCATTGTGTAAAATTTAAGGCAAGTCCAAGGATTACTATGCGTCTTAATAGCTAGCAGCTAGGCAATGTGCCTGGCATGGCTCAGTAACAGGAAGAGTAAAGCTCATTCCACCCTTTTCTCTTTTACTTTCTGCAGCCATTTACACATTAATATATTTCACTTCTATTAGTTGAAAACAAATGTTTAGGTAGAAATAAAATTCGACTGACTCCACATTCACAGTATGACTCAATGATAGTTCAGGAAAAAGAAGTACATTCTTTCCTTAGCTGTTGTTAATTTCATTTTGACAAAGCAACAACTTCATAATTACATTGGATAAATGATGTATTTGATGCATTTTGTAATGACTGGATTCATGTATATGACAATAATGTTAAAGCTGTATAGCTCAGCTCACCCTCAAAGAACATATGCACTACTTTGATAGAGATATATTGTAGGTAAGTATGAATTCTTAATGTGAATTCCATCTACCAATTCCCAAATAGTTGTATTGTTGGCACAGGTGGATAATATGTCAGTTTCTTGTTTATATACCAGCCTGTGGAATAAAAAAGATGGCACATTATAAATATGAATCAAAGTTATTATTATTTGAAATGGCTAAAGGCAGTTTTATCCCACACAGCTTTTGTTTCCCAGGGAAGATTATGTTGACACATGTAGTTTAAGATTTGGTGATCAGACAGTGTTGTCAGCATCATATTTTTTCAAATTTTAAATTATTTAGGTATAGTGACATTGATGTTGAGAATAAAAAATTTTTTTAAACAGCTTCTCATCCAAGCATATAGTATAAGACACAAACCTATCAACTGGTACACAATGTTAGAATCTGTCGTCTACTGATGAATTTGTCTTCTAGTGTTATCAAGGTAGTGGTGCCTTTGCTTCAGCAGCACTAAACACACTCATCGTTTCTGTTGTTGTTTTTTCTTTCTTTTTATTACATCTAAGTTGTTGGTGTGTGTTTCAATGTGTCCAGTGACAAACTATTGTCTAGTCCAAAGCTGGTCCATGCCTTTTGCCTAGTGCTATTTGTTTAGGCTCTAGCTTCCAATAATGCCTTTATGGAATAAGAGTTTATGGAAAATGAATTGATAGGTGTAATATTACAGAAGAAAAATATTGAGTATATTAAGATAGATACATATTTAAGACTCTTAATTATTGCATGCTTTTATAGTAATAAAAACTGTAGTTCTAATACTTGACATTTTACTCTATGTCACTGTATGACCGTAAGATAAGTGGTTAGCAAAGATGGACGTGTACTTGGCCCACAACAACCCAGAATGCCCCAGTTCCATTTAATTTGTTATGTCACTCCTGGATAATGTTAAAATATGCTGTCTCTTCAACAGAATCAGGAATAAAATAAAGCTGCCGATTCAGCTTTAACAGGTCTTTTACTTTGTGTAATAATGATTCTTATATTGATAAATGTGCAAATCAACAATTTACCCATTGGCCAGTAGGAGGCGTCACATACCCCTCATCCTCTGACACAATTACATAGACTACAATACCGGATTCAAAATGACGTTTCTTTATTAAACAAAATGCCTTCTCACAGGTCCCACAATAAGCAATACTCTTTCTTCTTCTTTTCTTCTCTTTTTCTTACCTTTCCTACTTCAGGCAAGCTTTGTCCACCTCCATTCCTGAATCTGACCCCTGAGTGGACGAAGGCAGTCCCTTTTATGCTGGAGCCGGGAATATTTCCGGTGTTAAGGAGGTAACACTCCCAGGTCAGCCAGAAACCCCTGAAAGTAGGGACAGCCCTCCTTAGTCCTCCCCTTGATAGCTACCCATGGAGCTCAGCAGTTCTGTACCATGGGACTGCAACTCCCAGCATGCCCTGCAGGCACAAGAATGGGCATACTCACCCAGGAATGTTGAGACTAAGTGTCAGGGGAGCCTGAACTCTTTGGAGACCAACATCACTGCCCATGCACTACACTGGCCTTCCTGCCATGGGTTTATCCCGGCTCGGATGTCAGTCCACCCCTTTTGTCCATCACAACCCAAATATCAGTCAAAGGTAGCAGCTTTCTAAAGGAATGTTTGACCACATCAGACCCTTATTAGAGCAGTTGTAGTATTGATGTAAAAAAAAAAGTAGAAGTCAGCTTAAAAATGATTTATTGAAAGACAAAGTGTAGGTTTCCTATGATTTTCAGTTTCTCATTTGCATGGTATTCTTTCATGCTATATACTGTAAATCTTTCCTAAATCCTTTGTTCATTTTAGTAGTTGTCTAAATCATAACATGCTGCATGTTGGTGAATAAACTTGGCTTGCCTGTAGTTTACATTTTTCTAATTGGTAATTTTTTTTTTATTAATTGGCCATTTGTTTAAGTACACATATCTTCTTAACACTGCTAGTTCTTAACAAAGCTATTTACAAATATTAACTTAAATGTAGTGGAAAACGTTTGCTTCATGTTTTACCTTTGAATACTCATACTGTCCTTCAATATGCAGATGTGAAAAATTATATGTGGGTACATGTTAATTTATCAGAAATAGTAGAGATGTTTTTCTGCAATACCCACATTTCTTCACCCTCTCAAAATATTGTGAAAATTGCATAAATAAATAACACCTGACAAGTGATAAACAATATGTGACAGTGGGTAATGCTGGTACTTGATGCCCATAGAAGTTTGTGAGATGCATGCTGTGTGCAATCTTATTTTCTGGGACTTGTAAGCAAGCACACTTTGTCTGGCAGACTACAGAATGTGTTAGATGTGCCCTGGAAGTAAAGTAATGAAAGATGACTAAGATATGGGGTAATATTTAAATATAGACATTCCAATGAGACAGAAAATGCTTAAGGATTTATAGGGAGAAAAATGTTTAACTGCTTCATAATCTTAGGTTAAAGGCCTTTTCTGCTGTTGAGACACACTATGCTGGGATGATTTGTTCAATTATAGACCTTCTTGTCTTATACAACTCTTGGCCACTCTTGTCTTTCACTGTTAATAGCAACAGCAAACCAGCACACAAATATGTACTGGTTGATGGACCAACGTCAGACTCTTCTTTGAACAGCATTCGTTTGTCCATTAATATTAGATAGACAGACCTTTAAAAGTATAGTCATGGCCAAAGGTTTTGAGAATGACACAAGAATTGGTTTTCACAAAGGTTTCTGCTTCAGTGTTTTTACATCTTTTTGTCTGATGTTTCTATGGTATACTTTTAAGTACAATTACAAGCATTTCATAAGTTTCAGAGGCTTTTACTGACAGTTACTTTAAGTGTGTATGCAAAGAGTCAATATTTACAGCGTTGGCCCTTTTTCAAGAACTCTGCAATTCCCCCTGGCATGCTGTCAATCAACTTATGGGCCAAATCCTGACTGATGGCAGCCCATTCTTGCATAATCAATTCTTGGACTTTGTGGACAATTTGTGGATTTTATTTGTCCACCCACCTCTTGAGGATTGACCACAAGTTCTAAATGGGATTAAGGTCTGGGGAGTTTCTTGGCCATGGACCCAAAATTTTGATGTTTTGTTCCCCGAGGCACTTAGTTATCACTTTTGCATTATGGCACTGTGCTCCATCATGCTTGAAAATGCATTATTAGTCACCAAACTGTTCTTGAATGGTTGGGAGAAGCTGCTCTCAGAGGATTACAATCAAACAAGGCACTCTCTAGCATAGGGTATAAGAGACAATTACAACACCTTAAGAAACATTTATAATGTTTGATTAACAATGTCAGGGTGCCTGGGGGTTAGAATCCTATAAGGCAGGATAGGCAACTTTTGATGAAGTCAGCACAATTGCTTGACAGTCAAAATGAAATATAATCTTTTGCCAGTACTCTAGCATGACCACCAATGGTTTTACACTGATACTTATTGTACAGATGCATTGAGCTAATCAATTTCCAGTAGTCACCAGCAAAAAAAATCACTTTGGACCTCTGCCACTTTCCATTTCATGACCTTAAATTGAGAGACTGCCTGTAACCCATTAACCTCAGAGTTGGAAAGCACCAGTGTATCCAGAAAAGTTAAAGAAAAGTCCACGTCCTTATGTGAGCAAGCACTCAACTGACTTCTAAACTTGAAAATGTGAGAGTGTCATATCACACAGCAGTCTGTGTCTGCAGCGGTCTCATACTTATACTTACTCTCACCTATTAGTGGCAGGCCTGGAAGTCACCTCTGTATTACCTGACTCAAGTGAAATTTTGTTGATCCTTACCACACACACACACACACATAGGACTAGTGGGTATCACCCACCAACAGCATCACAGTATGACCAGGACTGATACCTGATACTAGAAAGGCTATTGAGACACCACAAACAAATCTATAATGATTAATTGCATATTTTAAGCAGCTCCTTCTGATTAAAAATACATAGTTATTGGATAGCTCAATAATTTGTGACAAATTGTATTTTATAGACCTGTTCTCTTTGGTCTAAAATGTTTATGAAGAATCTATTGGTGGACTAGCCTCTGTGGCATTAAGTAAGTACGAGGTGAATTGTCTATGGTTTATGAATAAATTAGTAGGTAGCAATAATAAAACATGCTTTTAAAAAAAACAATCTTCTAAGGTTGAAAATGTGTCACACAATTTCTTTTTTGTTTTTGTTTTTTTGTTTTTTGTTTGTTTTTTTTTTCTTCAAACTAATACCTACGCACTTCATATTTGGCCTCCATAGCAAAGTAGAGCTTTTTTTATTTAATTAGTGAGTCTATTAATTAGTACTTGCCTTCTGAGTAGTGATGGAAAACATGCCAGTTCTTCACAGCTGTACAGGCACCATCATCAGCCTTGGAGGCAAAAGAAAGTATTTAAATTCAAATTTCTGGTCTTAACTGAAACTAAAAATAAAGACAGTAACTGAATTTGTGTTGTGCATGGCATAGTGATGAATGATCTCATTTGAAACTTCTTAAAGCAAGAAACATTTCACAGTACATCCCATAATAATCAGTCAAAATAAATGTTATAGAAAAATCTCCTAGATATGCTTAATTTTAGGACTTATTTTAAACCATTACAAAATAGCACTACCCTGTGTATAAAAATGCCTGCATTTCAGTCTATTGACCCATTTATATATTAAGAAACAGAGAATTTGCAAAGGTGTAGCACACAATTAAACTTATCACTCCCGATATTTATTGAGTACAAACCTTGTAAATGAATCTAAATGACAGCTCTTCAATGTAAATTTTAGAATGGCATTCCTAAATATCAGGTCACTTTTGACATAACAATTAGCCTTAAAGAAATCTCTGAAGGCTTTGAACAAAGCATCACCAATATGTTTCTATTTTATGTGAGATCCTTTAATGCTAATACCATTTTATAAACAGTATAGTACAGTTCTCGTTGTCTTGCTCATTGAGCACATGCATAGTAAATGATTTGTCCACACACTCACATTTGCTTTTGGAGACTTACAATTACACTGCTAATTTGAAATCCAGCAACTCAACATTTACATATGATTTCATCAATAATACCAATCAAATATTGTGTGTGTTATTACTGTAACAGAAAAGCTTATAAAAAAAAAAACTTTAAGACTCAGACTCTGTAGCTGTAGAGCAGAGCATTCAACTGATAAAAAGGCATTGTGGCCAAAAAGTATGCAATTGTTACTCTTCAGGTGTCTGTGTGAGTGTCTCCTGCAATGAGCTGGCTCTCCATCCAGGGTTGGCTGCTGCCCTTCACTCAGTGCTGCCAGGTTAGGCTTTTCACCCCAATAGTCTGGACTGGTTTAAACAAGTCACATAATACATTGACTATTGGTATAATTGAGAGGTTCATAAAGAATGGTGACAGTGATATTTAGTAAATTTTAGTTAATGTTCATATTTCAGCCTCTGTATGTTTGATTTTATGCTTTGTTCTATTTTTTGTGTGTTATTCTCAGATAATGTGAAAAGCACCTGTTGTCATTGCTATGTCTTTCTGTTTATTTGCATCAAAAAGTCACTTACTAGTAGGCTAATTCTTTTGAAATTTGGAGCATTTGTTATTTAAGGAAATTTGGTAGGATGTTGGCATATTTTGAGTAGATTGTACTTTGTACATTTTTTTATTTCAAAATTCCTATTGGAAAGCACTGGAATATTTTCAGATCTTTTTAAAGCTGAGAAACTTTCTGTGCAGTCTCAGTTGGGGCTTAGCTTACTGTTTTAAATTTCTGTTAAGTTACTTCAGCTTGTGGATGTTGTACCTGTCAGTCTACATTCCTACCTATGAGATGTGAGTAATAGCCAAAAGAACCGGAGCACTGATACAAGCTGCAGAATTGAGTTTCCTTTGTAGGATGATTGTGCTCAGCCTTAAAGATAGCGGGAGGAGTGCTGACATTCAGGAGGAGCTCCCTGTAGAGCCATTCCTTGTCTGCACCGAAAGGAGCCATTTTAGGTGGTTAAGGCTTATGATTAGATCGCTGTGGAGGTGTTTCAGGCATGTCGAACTGCAAGGTGACCTCAGGGCAGGCTCAGGATATACTGAATCATATATATCTCTTGGCTAGCCAGAGAACCTTTAGTATTTGTATGACATCCTTCATAATTACACACATATTTTTTCAAAATGATATGTATGTGAATGTGTGTGTGTGTATATATAGGGAAAGGACAGGGAAGGCATCCTGGCCTGGATGGCGGAGGATGATTTCTTACCAAACCGGGGGGCTGTAATGGATGGACTGAGTAGACATGGATGCTGGAACCAGTTTGTTTCCCCACACAGCAGATGGCAGTGATCAACAGGCTTGAACCCAATTAGGACACTTGCAGTTTGGCATAGGATTTGGAGTCGAGAAATGCATTCCTGTTGGGGTCCGTGTGGGTGCTGCCAGATAGTACTGTCCTGGTTTCCACATGACCTGGAAGTGCACTGGACGACTTGTGAATAACACCAGAAGGCAGTTCCCTTGTTTAGCTCAAAAGAAGTCTGCAGATACACATTGGAAAGTCAGAATTAGAAGGCAGCGGGCAACACATAAATGGAGGAAGGAAGGAAGAAATTGTTTGCTTATTGTATTCAGGTATTGATTTTGTCTGGTGATTACTGGAAACGTGTTGGTGAAACTGTTTTGCACCCAGAGTTGTCTTGGGCGATGTATATACCTGGGTGTTTTTGAATAGAACTCATCGTTGCACAATTTTTAAATAAATAAAAATGTGACAACTGACTTTTTGGAGAAAGTACATTAAAAAAAAAAACTCTTGTCTTTTAAACCCTGAAGTACATCCCTGCATGTACCTGCATGTTACGCCATGTGTATATTTTCTTACTTGTTTAATGTTCCATAGTCAGAAACCTCCACAAGCTGGCAGCTGCCTTGAATGAAGATGGAACTCCAGTTGTGCTACATTACAAGATAAATAGAGGCAGAGGTGTATTTCCCTCAAAAGCATGACAGATGGCCTATTGTGTAACACGCACCCATGCTTTATAGATAAATGCATCATCTGAGGACTGTTGCTGCTCAAAGTTTGCATTATTAACTCTGCTTCGAAACATCCGTCAATGACAGTTGCCTAGCCTTGTCAGCTAATTGGTCCCTTTCAGGATTTTTATTGGGTTCATTCAACATGCTAGTAATATTGCTTTTTCTTAGATACTTATGACTTTGAAATGCAATGAAGTTCATTTTACAGCCTCTGTAGACTGGTGTACCACTTTAGTTTTACACAGTAAAACCTTTTCTGGCAGCTCTAAATTTTGCTACTTGTAATCTTTTTTGTTACTGCATAATAAATATGTATTTATTTAGTATGTCCAAAATATATTTAGGATATAGAATTTTGTTACATACTTTTTTCTTATTCATATTTTAACTTCTCATTTTGCCATTGCAAATGAGAGCACAACGCAATGCACTGAGCACATTTACTTCCATCCATTCATTTTTAAAGCCATTTAAAGCAATTTTAAATATGATGAAGGCAAATAATATAGGTACTTGAAACAACTACTTTTATAAACAGTTTTGTGCTTATTGGTGTAGTGGATCACTGTCATATTTCCAAAATTAAAAAATCTGTCAACATCAAGATAAAATTGAAGCACACAGTATGATCGCCTATCGAGGGTTCCATAAGTAACTAAATTCAGCCTTGTCCACTTAACTTAGGTTACCATGCAGCTGAGGCCTCCAGTGTCCCTAAATTGATTTAAGCCAATTGTACAGTTTATTATTGGTGTCAACAATATACACATTTTATTTATTGTTGGTGTTTGTTGATATTACTTAAATAACCAACATGAATACAAATTCCAGTTTACTTGTTTAAAGTAGCCAATAAAAAGTAAATGCTGGTTATAAGATTTATTTTGCATTACACATTTGAATCACGAATAGCTTTATAAACTTTTAAAAAGAAAGTTGCTGAGTGTGCAACATGATGTGTAGAACCTTACAAGTGAGGTGGTTTGTTTGCAATGAGAGCTTTCCATTTTAGCATTTGAACATGTGCAGCTTTGTTGGTGCTGCATGCCACATACCCCTTTAATTTATTTTACTTTTTAAAAGTAGAGGACTAATAATTGCAGATATGTGGTTATGCAGTACTCTAAACTATACAAACAGTAATATTTCTTACTGAGTATCTCAGATGGTAGAAAATACCCATCCAGAGCTGTTCTTCTGAAGACCGGTTCACTCGATGCTGCCTCTTGCAGTTGTATCAACCATTCCCAACAATACATAATTAGAGTGTGGAAGTGAAGTTTGAAATATGCAGTATCATCAAACTGATATGAAGGCAGATCAAAGTAGGAGATGCATGGATTCATTATAGCAATAGATATGTGCTGTGCTCACTATAGATAGCTTCCATTAGATACTTGAACCAGTGCCCAGTGGATTATTAACCCTGCACGTTCAGTGGGAGATGCCGGGGGTTAGAACTGTTGTATTGTGCCGAGAGATGATGTCATCGCACACTCTAAATGGCTTTCAAATAAGCACTTTGTGCCTTTGTTTCCCTGAACACTCTCAGTCAATAATGTCTTACTAATGAATTGGTAGTGTTATTTTATGTAAGGCACACATTTAAAAAACATAAAAATGAAACATTTAGCATTTATTTTTTCATATAACAAACTTTCTTTGTAGAATGAATCAAATTATGCAATCAGTTATTGCACAGTTAGATAGAGAATCTATCAATTTGTTTTTACGTTTGCATGATAAGACTGCACATTTCTCATTTCAGTTTTGACACAAATGGACTCCCACTTCAGTGAGTTGTTATCAGGAATGTTCACCAGGGCCCTGTATGCAGTACCTGATGCAATGCTTTTCAGACAGTCTACTAATAGATGTTCTGTATCACTTGTCAAAGAAGAAATTTAATCAGAAAAATGTTTGCCAGTGCAGAAAGCTGCTGTAATTGTTACATTTATGCCATTATTACTATAAACCGGCTGCATCTTTTATAATAAAAAAAATAGTAATATCCATTTTTTTTCCTTTAAGTCTGGTATGGTGTTTGAACTTTTGAGAAAAAACCTTATTTTCATTATTGTATGCAAGTATTCAAAGCAGATAATTGGAACTGAGAAAAAATATACCTGTTTCTTGCAGTTGTGTTCTGTGGAGACTTGGTGCTTTTCACATTACATCACAAGTTATATGTCTTTACTAAATTTCTCAAGTTTGCTCGTTTTAATGAGTTCTCATAGTATGACTAAACTAAACTTTGTTAGATAAAAATAATATACATCTTGTCTGTAGGTAAGTTTTGGATTGTATTTTAACTTATTTATGATTTATCAAAAGTGCCTCAGCCTGGGTTCTCGGATTACAAAAAAAAGTGACAAAAACTTTAAAGACTTCATTTCTCAACAGGCAGTGTGTCCAGCCAGCTGAAATTATGCTTTAGATTATGTAGAAGGTAAGTGCACAAACTAAAGTAGGGAATATGAGACACATGGAAGAATATGCAGCCTACAGTTAGTTCAGATTTAATAGCAAGCTTAAAGTAGATAGCCTCGGTGGACAGTCTTTTCAAATAGAAGTGAAGTCTTCTTCAAAAATCTGTGCACACTGTTGTATTTAAGGTAAGACTATGGGAAACAGAAACAAAAGGCCAGTGAATTTTTCATTGTTGATTACATTGAAATTGAATGTTATTGCTGTGCACTAAAAAGTTAAGTTGTAACGGCCGACCCCTTACCCAGCCGGCAGCTACACTTCCAAGACCTGTGGCCTGGATAAATTACCGAGGCTAATCTAAATATCAAGCCGTACCTCTAACAAATGAAATTTTCCCCACAATCGATGGTTTAAACAGAAGTACACAAAAGCAGATATGTCAAATAAGTGAATATATTAAATGGATGGATCACAACAAAACACTACTGCACATTCCCCACGTAAAAATATATATATATATATCCCTTTACCAAAGCAACAACGTGACAACACCAAATATATTATACACACACACATATACAGTATATATATATATATATACATATATATATATATATATATATATATATATATATATAGTAATCCCTCCTCGATCACGGGGTTGCGTTCCAGAACCCCCGCAATAGGTGAAAATCCATGAAGTAGAAACCATATGTTTGTAAGGTTATTTTTATATATTTTAAGCCCTTAGAAACTCTCCCATACTGTTTATAAATATTCTCCGCACAGTTATACAGTAAACCCTTGTTTATCCCGGTTAATACGCTCCAGACAGATAAATGAATTTCCACGAAGTAGGATTCTTTATTTAGAAATCTAATATTTTCGCAGTTAGAGCATTGAAAACCTGTTTACGACCTTCTAAATACGTTTTTTTAACATTATTAGAGCCCTCTAGACATAAAATAACACCCTTTAGTCAAAAGTTTAAACTGTGCTCCATGACAAGACAGAGATGACAGTTCTTTCTCACATTTAAAAGAATGCAAACATATCTTCCTCTTCAAAGAAGTGCGTGTAGCAGAGAATGTCAGAGAGAGAGAAAAGTAAACAATCAAAATCAATAGGGCTGTTGGGCTTTTATGTATGCGAAGCACCGCGATAAAGCGGCCGCAATGAAGGGATCAATGTGAAGGTAGTCTTTCAACATTTTTTAAAGGAACGTCCGTATCTTCTAAGCCAGGGGTGGGCAAAGTCATTCCTGGAGGGCCGCAGTGGTTGCAGGTTTTTGTTCCAACCCAGTTACTTAATCAGAAGCACTTATTGCTCAAGTAACACTTCTCCATTTTAGTTGTCACGCTTATTAGGCAATAAGGGTTCAAAATCTTATTTTAGTCTTAAACAGCTGTATTCTTGGTTTTTAATTGCTCCTTATTAGCAATAAGATGCAAGTGACAAATGAAACTAGCATTTCTCCATTTAACTTGTTTCCATTTACACCTGTGTGTATTTAATGTGCACTCTTTGGTTTAATTAAATACTTAGAAGGAAAGTGAAGAAAAAAAAGTAAAGGGCTGAGAATTACTCTTCAATTTTAGACTTCAAATAATTTGGACAATATCCTTAGAAAGGAAAAAAAAATCTAGAATATGAGAATGACCTGACATGGCAGATTTAAAGCATTAACAAGTCATGAAATTAAATTATTGGCAAGGATTATTTTCTAATTAAGCAACTGGGTTGGAACAAAAACATGCAGCCACTGCGGCCCTCCAGGACTGAGTTTGCCCACCCCTGTTCTAAGCAAACAATCACTGTGCAAACAGTCCCTCTGCTCACACCCCCTCCGTCAGGAGCAGAGAATGTCAGAGAGAGTGAGAGAGACAGGGAAAAGCAAACAATCAAAAATCAATATGGGCTGTTAGAGCTTTTAAGTGTGTGAAGCGCCACATGGGAAGCACATCGTATATCATTGGGGAGTTTTAGTTAATATGTAATACATGCTCTGATTGGGTAGCTTCTCAGCCATCCGCCAATAGCATCCCTTGTATGAAATCAACTGGGCAAACAAACTGAGGAAGCATATACCATAAATTAAAAGACCCATTGTCTGCAGAAATCCGCGAACCAGCGAAAAATCCGTGATATATATTTAGATATGCTTACATTTAAATTCCGCGATGGAGTGAAGCCGCAAAAGTCGAAGCATGATATAGCGAGGGATCACTGTAATATACACACACACACAAAATAACAAACCCTCCCTTGCCCCTGTAACATATAATAAACAACAACGAATAACAACAATAAATGAATACGGAATGAATGATCGTGAACTTATGTGATGCGTTTGTATTTCCCGGAACAAATGGAACAACCTCACCGTGAATCCTCGGCTTGTGGTGGATGATGAAGTCCGACCACCGGGGTCTATAGCGATGAGGGAATTGAAGCAAATCCGGCAGAATGAAAAACAAACTGGTATCAAAAGCGTGATGTGGAAAACAGCAGGTACTGGTGGTTCATGGTAATGAATTGTGATCTCCGTCTTTCTCCTCTCCTCTCTCTATCTCTCCCCCTCTCCTTGTTCCCTCCTGATTGTTCAAATAGTTAAGAGCCGGATGTAACTCATTGTGATTGAAAACAGGTGCTTTCCATCTTGGGGCTGTGGTCTCTTTCCATCATCCGTCCCCCCTGTATTTACGGGGATGACATTCACTGACGCACACATAAACAGCAAACGGGACGATGAAAACAAAACGCACTTACTACTAACATTGACAACACTATTACTATGTAGCCTGCTACAAAGTGACATTTATTGTATTTTTGTGTGCTCTTGACACTTAATTAGTTCTGCTCTCATCAGCTTGGACGCTCCTGGTCAAGGCTGCTTTCTACATTCTGCATTTATTTTTAATTAAATATTCAAAAAGATGCAACACAAGTCCAAAAACAAATAAGCACTCAAAACAAGGAGCTTACAGATTTTTGTGATGATATTTACCCATTAAGTGCTTTTCTAAGATGTTTTAGGAGACTCAAGTGTGCAGCCTTTTTGCAAACAAGCAGAATAGAATTCATATACATGAAACATTTCAAAAACACTTGCTGTTTTATGTTTGAATTACTTAATGTGCAGTAAGAAAACCAGCATGTGAATTTTAAATAAGATGTTGTTTAGAACAAGCTTTCACTACTTAAGTGAAAACCCCAGGATCAGTTGGAAAAAGTAAGTGTTGATTGTACTCTTGTCCTGTACAGGAGGTGATTCTGGTGAAATCATTTGCCCATTTGTGTGGTCACACTGAGGCAGACTCAATTACTGTATCTGAATCTCTGTTTTTGAGAATGTTACAAAGTACAGCAAGGAGCATTTTTTTAAAGATCAATTTCTTAAGGTTAACAATTATACAATGTATTATTTTGCTTTTCTTGTGATTTGTAGGGTTGAGGCCAAATAGACAAATTCATAAGCTGATTGAGAGATTAGACAAATTAATGTGGCATTAATGCCTAATGTGGAACCAACTCTTAATCTGCAGCGAAACATTGTCAATAATAATTTCAAATATGTAATCATGTGGTCTTATCTGCATTATTGAGTATATTGTAATTCTGCTTGAAGAAGCAACGGCAACAGTCAACACCCTGAATATAAAGGTTCCGTGTACATCAGTTTGAATATATTGTTGTTGCACTTTCCTCTTAGCTGTTTCGATGCTTGGAAAGCACTTCTTCCCATAAATCTGTGTGCTTTCTGGGTGCGTATACATCATCCAAATGCACTTTGCATATCTGTAGCCCCACAAAGACTGAGAATGTGCAGGCACATGGAGGTGTGCAGTGAAGTAATGGCAGGTCTGCTAGTGTAGGTCTGTAACCTTTTTTATTGCCAGCATTTCATTTGTAACCCATTACTGATAAGTGAGACACACATACTTATTGTTCTATGGTTCTGTTTTACACTTATTATTACTCAGCAGTGCAATGTGCGCAGAAATTGAAAAAATGGACAGCAAGCTTTGCTGCGTCTAGACATTTGTGAGCTCATTTGATTAGTTATTTTAAAGCAAAGAAACCTAATTTACTATTAGTGATAATACAAAATTAATAGAACACCATATAAGTAATATTGTAAAATGTATTTATTCACAAATACTATATGTATTATAAATGACCTTGAGATATTATGATGTAAGTCCATCCATCCATCCTCTTCCGCTTATCCGAGGTCGGGACGCGGGGGCAGCAGCTTAAGCAGAGAGGCCCAGACTTCCCTCTCCCGGCCACTTCTTCCAGCTCTTCCGGGAGAATCCCAAGCTTCCCAGGCCAGCCGGGAGACATAGTCCCTCCAGCGTGTCCTGGGTCTTCCCTGGGCCTCCTCCCGGTTGGACGTGCCGGAACACCTCACCAGGGAGGCGCCCAGGAGGCATCCTGATCAGATGCCCGAGCCACCTCATCTGACTCCTCTCGATGCGGAGGAGCAGCAGCTCTACTCTGAGCCCCTCCCGGATGACTGAGCTTCTCACCCTATCTTTAAGGGAAAGCCCAGACACCCTGCGGAGGAAACTCATTTCAGCCGCTTGTATTCGCGATCTCGTTCTTTCGGTCACTACCCATAGCTCATGACCATAGGTGAGGGTAGGAGCGTAGATCGACTGGTAAATTGAGAGCTTTGCCTTACGGCTCAGCTCCTTCTTCACCACGACAGACCGATGCAGAGCCCGCATCACTGCGGATGCCGCACCGATCCGCCTGTCGATCTCACGCTTCATTCTTCCCTCACTCGTGAACAAGACCCCGAGATACTTGAACTCCTCCACTTGGGGCACTCCACCCTTTTCCAGCTGAGGACCATGCTCTCGGATTTGGAGGGGCTAATTCTCATCCCAGCCGCTTCACACTCAGCTGCGAACCGATCCAGAGAGAGCTGAAGATCACGGCCTGATGAAGCAAACAGGACGACATCATCTGCAAAAAGCAGTGACCCAATCCTGAGTCCACCAAACCGGACCCCTTCAACACCCTGGCTGCGCCTAGAAATTCTGTCCATAAAAGTTATGAACAGAATCGGTGACAAAGGGCAGCCCTGGCGGAGTCCAACTCTCACTGGAAACGGGCTCGACTTACTGCCGGCAATGCGGACCAAGCTCTGACACCGGTTGTACAGAGACCGAACAGCTCTTATCAGGGGGTCCGGTACCTCATACTCTCGGAGCACCCCCCACAGGATTCCCCGAGGGACACAGTCGAATGCCTTTTCCAAGTCTACAAAACACATGTAGACCGGTCGGGCAAACTCCCATGCACCCTGCAGGACTCTGCTAAGGGTGAAGAGCTGGTCCACTGTTCCGACCAGGGCCTAAAACCACACTGTTCCTCCTGAATCGTTCGACTATCCGACGGACCCTCCTCTCCAGAACCCCCGAATAGACTTTTCCAGGGAGGCTGAGGATTGTGATCCCTCTATAGTTGGAACATCTGTCTTTTTAAAGAGGGGGACCACCACCCCGGTCTGCCAATCCAGAGGCACTGTCCCCGACAGTCGGAATGATGTATGATGTATGATGTAAGTTATACTGTTAATTCTGTTGTCTTGCAAGTAGTATTTGTGACGAACAGTTTCCTTATAAAATGAAGAAATTAACAATACTAATAAAGCAAAGTGCAACTAATGCTGCTGTATTATAGTGGTAAAGTCTCAGAATTAGGCTTTATGGGGTTTATAAGTTCTGTCCATAGTTGCAGAGGTTTCTTCCAAATTCTTTTGTTTCTGCTGACAGTTTAAAGACATGCTTGTGTACTGTAAGTAAATGACAGTGTGGTGCAGGCATGGTGGTTAAATCTTGACCCAGTCACTGTGTGTGTGTGGAGCTGCTGGATTCTTTTTCTTTGTTTCTGGAGTTCCTCCCACATCCCAACGATCTGTGTGTTGGGTTGATTGGGAAGGGTAAAAAGGCCTTTTGGGAGTGACTGGGTGTATGAAGGTGCGTGTGGCCTGCAGTAAATGCACTGATGTACCATCCAGGCTTGGCTGCTTTTCTTTGTACCCAATTCTGTCAGGGTATGCTCTTGCGCCCTATTTTAGTTAATTTAAAGATGAATATAATGTATTGTTGACAAGTACAGTGATTGTTTTTGTAGTTTCTTTAAATCCAACTCCTTAGCAGTGCTTAAATCTGCATTTTATTCTCAGATGCATTACAATATGCTTTCCAACAATTTAAGGAAATGAATGAATATCTTTCTTGTCATTGCACAAGTATGATGAAATTGGATGATTTTGTTAGCACTGCTTCAGAGAGATCCCTTTGTCAAATGCTCTGTCCGTGTTTCATTTTGGGTTTGCTTAAATTTTTAAATTAGAGAAAGAGCTTAATTTGAAACATGCAGTTTGCAAGTGTAATCATTAAAATAAAGTCCACTTTACTGGCACACTATAAATGCAGACAAACTCTTTTACTTTGCCTGGCATGACAGGAGCGCTTGAGGGCTAATTCATACTGAGTCTAAAATTCACAAACTAATGTCATCAACAAGAAAGCAGAAATATTAGCATAAATGGTTCATTACGTTCACTTGCAGTCTTCACAAACCACACCAGATGCTTTGTTTGCACCTACCCTGATTGATCAAGCGTCATCATTGCATATTTGACAGTTTAATAGCGTTTGATGTGTTTTGTTTGTGTATACAAATTTAGTCAAGTATTTAGAACATAGTAGTTTAATAGCCAACATGTACCACATGACAGTGTACATTTTTCTAGCCTCAAAATATTTTAAATGCATTTTTGTAAACAATCAATCAATATTTTAAATCTGAGCCATCCTTATCTCACTTGGTTAATAGTCGGCACAAACACAACGGTTCACCTGTAAAGAACTCGCCTAGGATGTTGTGTACTGTAACAGAACATTCCCACTTTTCATCTGTTGTGACTCCTGAGAAATACTTTAAAACCATTTCTATGATTAAAAAAAGAAAAATAAGTGGGATAATTGAGGTATGGGATTTTCCTTTTAGGTATAGTAAATTGACATGTTTTCCTATAAGCAAAACCAAAAAATACATTCATAAATTGTATTATATTGCAGAATGAAATTACAACACTTTATGTTTTAAAGCATTAAAAAAAATCAGTATTATTGTATTATGACCCAGGATTTAGGATAATATCATACCCTGAGGTCCCTTGCAATTACACCCTTAATTGCTACTGTGATAAGGGTCCTTCAAAAGCTAAACTGAGTTGAGCAGGTTAAGAAAACTAAATGGAATGAAATATTAATAAGAGAGGAAGTTTAACAGTAGCAAAATGCATTAGCCATGTCTCCTTAGCAGCCTGAAAAGAGTCTTTAAGCTGCAAGGGTTACTCTTCAGTATCTGATTTTAACCTTCCTATAAATTGATAACTAATTTATTGGTTGTTCATTTGAAAATATTGAATTTTTTATCACTGCTGATTGTAAAGTTCATCTTATTTATGTTATACTCCTTTTTTAAATAACAAATTCAGGCATGCTTTTCCACCTTCAATCTTTGTAGGCTGCAGCACAATCTGCTGTTTGTTAAATTTAATACAATCAGTGGTGTTAAATGGAGTGACTGCATTAGCACAGCTGCCTAGGCTTGTATGTTTGTTTGTTTTTTTTCTTTCTTTCACTGACACTTTTTGCATTTCTCGCAAAAGATTCTGTATTTCCATGACATTCCAAAACAATGACTGTAGATGTTTATATATTGATGCACATGTACTGTACACATGTGTAGACTCTTTTCCTTTTAAATGCTTGCTGTCTGAAGTAGAGAAAAAGCATTTAAATATGTTGATGGATGTTTGATTAATGTAAATGACAGATGAAACTTAAAACATGGAAATATTATACTAAAAACAAAATACCTAGAATGCAGTATACTGTATATTCATTATATATACAATTCTATGCAGATGTCTTAAGGACACATAAAAAGCTTTCTAAATGCTTTGAAAAACTGGTGTTGAGACACATTAAAATGAATATTCCACACAGTCATGATCGCTTCACAGCATGCTTGCACATTTGAATAATAAAAATTGCAATGTCAGAGCCCTGCTTATAGATTGCAGCTCAGCAGTGTTGTACCAGCAAAGGTGACCAACAAAGTCCTTAATGCAAGACTCAGCCCCAACCTCTGCAACTTGATTTTGGCCCTCCTAACTAGAACACCTCAGCATGTGCTCATTGGCAACACCATATCCTCCACACATCCATTGGTTTCATCATTAAAGCTGTCATACCACTATCACAAGATTGATTACCAACAATAACGGGACAGCTTACAGAAAGGAGATCTACCTGTTGACTCAGTGCTGCCAGGACAGCAATATTGCCTTTAAAGTCAGCAAATCCAAGGTGTTAGTCATTAATTTTGGCAAGCAGATCACACTTCCATGTACAATGGTGTGGTGAGTGCTCAGGTAAGAAGGTTAGCAGCCTCAACTTCCTTGGAGAGCCCTTCACTGATGAACTGAAGTAGGCAAAACACATTTTAAATGTTTTAGGAAAGCTCATATTTCTTCAGCTGTTCACACTAACCTCTATATATTATATACACATACACTGGCCACTTTTTTTTAGGTACACCTATTCAACTCTTTGTTAATGCAAATATCTAATGAGCCAATATATGGCAGCAACTCAGTGCATTTAGGGATGTAGACATTGTCAGGACGACCTGCTGAGTTCAGATTGAGCATCAGAATTCGGAAGAAAGATGATTTAAGTGAATTTGAATGTGGCATGGTTGTTGGTGCCAGATGGGCTGGTCTGTGAATTTCAGAAACTGCTGAAAAAAATATACTGAGATTTTTCACACACAACCATCTCTAGGGTTTACAGAGGAAAAAGGGAAAATATCTAGTGACCAGCAGTTCTCTGGGCAAAAATGCCTTGTTGATGCCAGTGGTCAGAGAAGAATGTCTAGACTGGTTCAAGCTGATAGAAAGGCAACAGTAAATCAAATAGCAATTCGTTACAACCAAGGTATGCAGAAGAAAATCTCTGAATGCACAATACGTTGAATCTTGAAGCAGATGAGCTACAACAGCAGGAGACCACACCGTGTGCCACTCCTATCCGCTAAGAACAGGCAACTGAGGCTACAATTTGCATGGGCTCAACAAAATTGGAAGGCAGAAGATTGTAAAAACATTGCCTGGTCTGATGAGTCTCAACTACTGCTGCAACATTCAGATCATAGGGTCAGAATTTGAACAACATGAAAGCAGGGATCCATCCTGCCTTTTATCAATGGATCAGGCTTGTGATGGTAGTGGCGTAATGGTGTGGAGGATATTTTCTTGGCACACTTTGGGCCCTTTTGTACAAATTGTGCATCATTTAAATGCCACAGCCTACCTGAGTATTTTTGCTGACCATGTTTCCTCTCTTTATGACTGTAGAGTGCCCATCTTCTGATGGCTACTTCCAGCAGGATAACATGCCATGTCACAAAGCTCAGATCATCACAAACTGGTTTCTTGAACATGACAATGAGTTCATTGTACTCAAATGGCCTCCTCTGTAATCAGATCTCAATCCAGCAGAGCACCTTTGGGATGTGATGGATTTGAAGATTCGCATCATGGATGTGTAGCCAACACATCTCCAGCAACTGTGTGATGCTGTCTTGTCAATATGGACCAGAATCCCTGAGGAATGTTTCCTGTACCTTGTTGAGTCAATGCCACGACGAAAGACAAAAATGGGGTCCAACCTGATAGTAGCAAGGTGTGCCTAATAAAGTGGCCAGTGAGTGTATATTGTGTGTATACATAAAACTAAATGTTAAATTTATGTTATGTATGCTAGTGAGTGATTGCTCAACAAATGGCGGGTTCTACATTCAACATGTTCCCGCTTTGTTCCTTATGATGCTGACATAAGGCCCATCTCTCTCCATAACCTTGGAATTGGATTAAGTGGATTTTATATTAATGCATAATATTGTCTAAAACCACTTGCAGCTGTTATGTAAAAATTTTCTTTTGCCTTTAGTAATTTGTGCTAAGTCGGAGAAGGTAGGGGCTGACAGAAAGAGAAAATACACAGATACATGTTACAGTTACAGTTTCCTTGATCAAGGTGTAAGCATATCTGTCTGCACAATCAGATGAGAGACCTCTGTTACAGCTTTTAAAATTAAATTTCACTCCTTAATTCTGAGTGGAGAGTTCAACATCAAAAATGTCTGAGCGAAGCTGATAGTTGACTATATGATTAAGGCAGCTTGTGCAAAACGGGCAAAGTGAAGGGTGCCACATACAAAGATGTCTGATGCTGTGGTTAAGTTACAGTGCAGGCCTCATGTCTCATCAATATTTATTGTTGTCTTTAGTATTTCAGATTCACAGTAATTTCTTCTTACTGCATGATCAAGTGTTTCCTAGGAAATTGTTCAGCTGAATGAGGTACCCTGTGTTGTATTTTACTTACACTTAATCTTACAGATGCACTATAGCACTAATGCACTTTTGTTATTTCATTGTAAATCTCTTCATCATCATTCTTAGAAATCCAAGAAATTTCCAGTTTCCATTGACAAAAGAGAGAGATAATTGAAAGTCTGATTGGGCAGCACTGGCAATTAAAGCGAACAACTCATTTAATTTTTTAATATTTAGCAGAACCAAAAAGAACTGTTGGCCTTCAATTTAAAAAAGAAAAAAAATTGCTTGGCTCAAATGTTTATTGTACCAGTGAACTAGAATGTAAAGTAGTAGTCAGGATTTGTGTTAAGTGTTGTCAGGATTTTAAATAATGTGCCCAAATGTTTCATTCCTTTGCCTGTGCTCCACATATCAGATTTAATGCTTTTAACCTGCCACAATTGGAAAAATGAGAGAGAGATTTAGCTGCTTTAGCAAGATGCAACTTCAGAATTTTGTATTTCTGCTTTCATTTATGAATGCACAATAAAAAAAAGTGAATTTTCCTAATCCCCTTAACCTCCAGTAAGGCACCCTCAGGCTACATTTGTGATGTTCAAATTTTCTTTGTCTGCTTGACATCTCACTTCTGCTTCTTTCCCAGTCACTGCACTCTAAGACAGGTTCACATCAGTAGACTTTAACTCATATGCTGCTCTTTCTGCCTTTTTTTTTCTTTTTCAGACACTAAGCAGTGCCTCGGCTCTGAGACTGTAGCAGCAAGGTAGCTGGGCTGTGTTGACTCTGGGGTAAAAAGAATGGACAGTTGACTGTCTTTAACCAAGCACAATAGAGGAATTTATGGTTTAGTGACAAAATTTCTTTTCAAAATTTCTGCAACCTTCAATTAAACTACTATTTCTATATTACATATTAGCTTGTATATATGAATTATATAATCTCATTTTCTGCCAAATGGTCCTGTATCTGAAGTATTGTTGTCCCCCATGGTTGCAGACCTCTCTCAACCAGTGTTGTTTAACCTTATTTAAGAAAGCTTCCCAAACACAAAACCACACATACTTTTTCATTGCTTAGAACCATGTGTACTGACTCCCAAAAACTAACAGGCTGCACCCTGATAATTTGGTCTGAATTGATGGACTTTGTAAATGTTTTCATGGTGAGTGTGCAGCCACAGCGAGTGACATTCTGCTAATATCCTGACCACAAGCAATAGACAGACATGTGCCCTGAATACCAAGTGCTAGAGTAAAGCCCAACATACAACAAACCTGAACTAAAACCCTTATTGTAGCTCCTGTGCCCATCTGCTTGATTATTCTCACTAAGCCCCTCACATCTGACCGTGTGCATTGGTTGTTTATGTGCTGTTAGTCATGGAGTCAACACAGCCACTAATGTAAAATAAATGAACTGTAATCGGCATGGAAAGAAATTCTGCATTGCTCCTCGGTGCTGAAAAAGCTGCAGATGCTATTTTACAGCACCACTTTATGTATTGCCTGACTTCTGCTTGTTTATCATCAGGCATTAGAAAAGCTCTATGTTTAATTTCCTTGTACAGTAGCCAGGACATCCATAAAATTAAACCTGCTTTCTATCAGTGTGAAGTATTTTTCCTTAGACAGACGTTTTGAAAATTGGGAGCTTAAATCTGTCTCTTTTCTTCCTCCCCAGTACATAGAAATGCCAAGCTCAGGAGTGTCTACAGGAGAATAGAGCACTGTCTTTTATTTCACTTGAATTTTTATTTCTCTTTAGTCTAGTGAGCGCTGACAGCATCAAGAAGGATGGTTTCCTCCTTAAATCCCTCTGACTCATGAATCTGCATCAGGGAAACTAAACATAAAAGTTCTCATATTCTTCAAATAGCCCAAGTGCTATTTAAAGCCACATTGGGGAAGAAATGTTCTACCATCCTATACATAATCATTCTGTGATAATTGTAGAAGGTGTAGAATTTCTTTTTTTCCCCTTATCTGTTTTTCATTTGCACTATTTGCATAAGTATGCTGTGTTGTAAAATCCAAAAAGGATTCAAGTTGTTGGTTTGCTGTTTAGCTCAAGCAGTTTATGATATTAATGTATAAAGTACCTGCTGTCATTGGGGTGGTTGGCTTGAGCTCTGACTTGACCTCTACCCTTGGCAGCATAACTTATGTCTGAAACGACTTTGGAGGACATAGTGAAACAGTAATAACACAGTAATATGAGGCAGACATGGTCCTTGACCTTGGCTTTGTCACTGTTCCAGAAGTACTGCCGTTGGTCATAAAATCACTGACTGATGCTGCAAAACCTCCTCATTAGAGGGCTTTTATGTAAATGTGGAGCATTCTCAATACATTTTACTGAAATACTCTTTTGTTTTACCCTTGATATTCAAAATATCTTATTTTACTTTTTTAACATGCATTTAACCTCCCACCTTACCTCACTGACCCCACTCCTGTCACTTGCTTCCAGATTACCCTCACTTCTCTCCATGACCTTGCACTCTCAATGGAACTGGAATGTTCACTGCAACAGTCTTGGCACCAAACAGGAGTATGGCATTGCTTTGTAATCACAGGCAATTCCAATTGGACAGGATGAATTCAGATATGGTCATGCTTCGTATACACAAGTTCAGACCTCTTTGCTTAACTTGCCTGGAAATTTAAAAACCTTTCAAGCTTTTCTCAGTTGGGGTTACAAAGTTAATACTGTATATTGAAAGAAATACCATCTTTTATCATTGTATATTTTGTGAGTTAATAAGGCTCCTCTGTATGGTTCAACTGTGTTCTGTTTTGTGTCTTGTCACGTGCAGCAAGTATAACGAACAATCAGGCTCTGTCATCCACTTTTAGCCAAAGAATCAGTGCTTTGATGCTTATTAGGAGAAAACTGACATTGAGGTAGTAAATGTCTGTATCATTGTAGTGGAGTGTGACTTCTGAAGATACTAACCAAGAAACAAAGTGTTAGGTTTTAAAACATCTCATTTAGATTGAATGTGAATTCCAAAGAATAGTCTCTAAAGTGTTTGGTGACTATTGGATGGCTGTCTCATTTTAAATGTTTCTGTTTGAACTACCCAGTGCTGACTCAAAAGGAAGGTTCTTTTCTCTTCTGGTGTTCTGGCATGAACTGCCTGTGGCCTTTAGAGTTTTCCATGTTAGTCCATTGCTCTTTTTGTGCTGGTTAGGCCAGCTTAGGTTGTGTGCCTTTCCTTAAGCTCACCATTGACCTCTAGGGCTGTGCGCCTGATGCAGAGCAGCTGCATTACCATGAAGGAAGGCAGTTTGCTGTTGTATGTTCTTGCATTACAGGTGGAGGGCCAAGAACCAAGGGCTGACCCTGGCGTTACTGTTTCCTTTGTTTTCAGCTAGAATCTCACCAAGAAAGGCACATTTTCTGCTTCCCACTAGTGACCTCCATTCAGAAGTTTATCCTCTACTCCTTGAGTGACATCTTAGGTTTGAGGCACATCAGCATTTTCCACTCCCTAGACTGCTGTCAATCCTGTCACAGGGACAAAGGGCCCTCAAGGAATTTGTATTTTACTTTTAAACTTGGTTAAATACACAGCCTTAACACATCCAAGATAAAGGTATGACATGAGGCTCAAGCAATGGGAAAGAACATTTCACTTGGCTTGATTTTTAATGCCAATTTAACTTGCTGTGAGTAAACACCTATGGAGGGTGCAGCACCCTGTGGTTCTGAGTACAAATTGTCTACTGTCTGTCTAAATGAAAACCTGGTACAAGCTATATAAAGATACGATTAGAAGAAAGGCCAACAACATAAATAAAATTTTAAAAAATGGCAGATTACTACAACTTTAAAAGAGTTAGCAAATATGTAATAAATAAATGGGAAAAATTGTGAATGCAAAACAAGAATCAACTAAAAAAAACTAGTTACAGTGCCTTTCCAACAACAATAAAACAATGATATCTTTAAATACTTAATATAAATACAGTGTATATATGCACACACATACATTTAAACAGCAAATGCCAGCTAATGAGTTCAGAGCTGATGCAAACCATACATTCACTAAGGGAAAACACAGAGAACATTGTCAAACCAGCCAATAAAGGGGGGTGCCTTAGTAATCTTGAAAACATCTGATTATATAAAAGAGGCACAGAGGCAGCTTTCTAATACCACTTATTACTGAAAACTACAGGAGGACCCCACTGATATTTACATGAAAGAACTGAAGATATTGTTAAGCAACTTACCTGTTAACAACAAGGACCACATCAGTAGTCGAATCCCTGAGGATCCAAAAGTGGGATACTTCTACATACTCCTCAAAATTCATAAAGATGGGAACCCAGGAAGGCCAATAATCTCAGGAATTGGCACACTGATGGAAAATATTTCAAGATGGGTTGAATGCATTCTCCGACCCCTTGCCAGATACACACCCAGCTACAAACAGGACACCACCCACCTCCTTAAAAAACCTGCTGCCCTAGACAGCATTTCTGAGGGAGCCTTCCTTGTTACAATGGATGTGGAGGCATTATACACAAACATATCCCCCATGATGATGGAACTATGGCCTGTCAGACGTTCCTGCAACAACATGGTTTACAAACAGAGCCAGCGATACAATTGATAAATTTCATGCTAACTCACAATGTGTTTTCTTTTGGTCAGGACATTTACTTACAACTAATGGGAACTGCAATGGGATGTCATTTCGCACCCCATTACGCAAACTTATTCATGGCAAGATTAGAACAGGACTTCTTGTCAACATGTGCAATAAAACCAATTCTTTACCTTTGCTACATAGATGACATTCTTATAATCTGAACCACAAGCGATAAAGACCTTCTTTGCTTCCATAGGAATTACAATTCATTCCACCCCCAACATTAAACTTAAATTAAATTATTCACAAACTGAAATCAGCTTTCTGGACACTACCATTCACATAAAGGACAGTACCTTTATGACCTCTATTTTTCACAAACCAACAGACAGATGGACATATCTAAGATATAACAGTTTCCACCCAAAGCATATACGGAACTCCATCGTCTACAGCCAGGCAATACGTTATAAACGTATTTGCTCAGATCCAGTGGATCGGGGGACACAACTACAAAATCTCAGGACAGACTTCATCAAACAAGGATACACTTCCAAATCAACAGACCTACAAATCAGGAGAGCTACGGTTATACCCAGAGAAAACCTTCTGGAATACAAAGGTGTAGAAACCAAGAACTGGGGCCCACTAGTTGTAACTTATCATCCACATCTGGAAGCACTTCGTAAAATTATGAAAGCTTCCACCCATGGTACAGGAAGACAATAAACTGAAGGATATATTCCCAGAACCTCCCCTCCTTGCATACAGGCAACCACCAAACCTCAAACAACTGATTGTCCAAAACTCTATGTGTGGCTCGGCAGCAAGTGGCACATCTCCCTGTCTACAGTCCTATGCACATATCTACATGACAGATCAGGTAGTTATACTACATTGCCAGCAGGGGCATAAAATAAAGGGTTCATTCACATGCAAATCTGCTAATGTGGTCTACCTAGTCATGTGCATAAGGTGCCCCAACAATGGACTGTATGTAGGGGAAACTGGTCAGACACTGAGCCAGCGAATGAACTCACATAGATTTCATATTAATCAGCACAGTATTGATCTTCCGGTGGCAGCACACTTTAACAGTAATGGCCATAACATAAAGGATCTGAGGGTCACTGTGCTTATGGGTAATTTCAAGACCCAACAGGAGCGGAGAGAATGGAATACAAACTTATGCTTAAATTCAACACTCTACAAAATGGTCTGAATAGAGACAAGAGTTTTATGACCAGATATGTGGACTAACAGACTGACTGACCACATGACTACATCAGTGGCCTATCTTACAGACAATGCACTTCAAAAAAAACCTTATAGGACCTTCTCCAGTGATGGTTATCTTATCTCTACATTTTGTTAGTTCATTGTTCTCTTCTTTCAGGGTTAATTCATCTCAGATGTATTCATTTTGCTAACATTATAACGAAAAGGTGTTAAGATGAAAGAAAAAAATCACTTTGCTGTCCCATTATAAGCTAGGGTATTTTTCAGTTTCTTTGGTACACCTTGCCTGATGAAGGGGCCTTAGCTGCCTCGAAAGCTTGCATTTGTAATTTATTTAGTTAGCCAATAAAAGGTGTCATTTCACCCTACTTTCTCTCGTATCAATCTATGCCTAACACGGTACAACACTCTACTGCTATGAATCCATTAGTTGGAAAGTACCAGAAGGTTGCCATGCTCCATCTGCTTAATGATTAGAAGATGCCAGAGCAGTCATTCTTCATCCTATCATCTAATCTGCTTATGCAGTTTGCTTCGTGCTCAGCAGATATTGCTGCTCTTCTTTCTTTCATTCTTTCTTTCTTTCTTTCTTGTCACCTTCTCAATCAGCTTGCCTATGCAGTTTGCCATACCCCATAACTTTGCAACGGTTGCTGCTAGCCATATTTTTTTGCTTCACTATCACATCATATACCTCTAATTAAGACCAAGATCAAGGTTCCAGCACCCAGTGGTTCACAAGTAATCACATAACAGATGAACACAACCCTTAGCATTTTATATATACACTAGCTGTTCTACCTGTTCAAGGCTTGTTGAAATCTAAATAATCAGTGTAGTCCTCACCCTCAGCATAAAACTTGCAGTCTACCATAAACTGGAATGTATTTTTCAATGCATGTAGTAATAAAATGCATTGCACGTTTCATTCCAACAGATGGTACATCACAAACATTTGTATTAATAAAATGCATTACTGCACACATTTGTAATGCACCATCTGCTGGAATGACAATTGCAATGCATACGTCTCTGTTATATGCTATTTGGTATACAATTCTTAAGAGTAGTATTAATGTTTGTTGGAATGAAAGACGGACACATAGATAGAGTTTCCAGCGACTTGTCATTCAAATTTTAATCCTGCCATTATGCTGAACATCCCTGCTTAAAAGTCACAGATACTTCTTATGTAAAGCGATTACAGTAACATTGAGAACAGGGCTTCTGGTTCTGCTCCAAAGATAAATAAGCAGTATGTTGTTAAAGCTGGACACCTTGTGTATAAGCAGTTAAGCTATAGTGTGTGACAATGTTGTAATAGTTTCCATTTCATTGTTTCCAAAATATTGATCCAATTGAAAACATTTGCATTAGTTACTAAGGATACTACCAAAAGTATCTGTCTGAAAAACAAAATTTCATTTGCTTTCAAGCTCCCGACAAGGGAGATCTAAAGAAGATTGGTTTGCAATTTTGCGAAGGATATTTTATCTTTGTGGTCCGGAGAACAGTACCTGCCATTTGATTATTACTAGGGGAATGGGAATGGTTTTCTTAAAAAAGTGAATTATGAACCCTCGATAAACTTCCAGTCTAATTAAGGCTTACACTTCACATTTGACTTTGTATGGAGGCCTTGACAAGATGAATTGTACCTTGTGAGTCATTCTTCATAATGCACACCCCAGAAAATTGGCTTCCTTAATACATATCCAGTATTTTGTAGGATTGATGTCCAGTCCATCATTGTATGACATATAGTACCATAGGGCTTTAACACTGTATCCCTCAGATCCCGAAAAGTCACCAGTCCTCCATTTAATCCAAAGGGCACAATCAGCTATTACTAGTGGCTATTAGTGATTCTGTCAGTCATGTTTTCTTCTGCCTTATTACTCTTCAGCAATGCCAATTGTTGGGATGCATTTGACATCCCACCAAATTTTTATGAAAATCTTTTTGACTTTGGGTAGGAATCGAATTGGAGGCTTAGATGATTTTTGCAAGTCATTTCATTATTATGAAGAACAGTTTGGTTAGTTCCATGTCAAACGGAGAAGACTGTCAACTCATATGCAGACAATGGCAGCGCACTTAGACGCTGCGGTTGTTTGCTGTCCAACTCAGAGTTTGGTTTTTCCACCCTGCCTGGACAAATACACGTATAGCAGGCAGGATATTTTATCTATTGGCTTATGGAGCGAGAGTTGCTCGACATCCGAGTTTCTCCGAGTCCACAACATTCCGGACGACATCGCATGAACACCGGGCTCTCCATGGATTACAATCCCAGCTTCGAGGAGCCAGTGGTGGCGCAAAGAACATAAACAAAAGAGGGGGTGCTGAGGCAGCGTGCTAGTGAGGTTAAGGAAGCAGCCATACAAACCACCGCTTCCAAGCATTTTCTCCTCAAATGTGAGGTCACTGACAAACAAACTGGACGAGTGGAAGCTGCGGATTGCAACGGAAAAGATCATCAGGGACTGCTGCATCCTGCTGATCACGGAGACGTGGCTTAATCTACTCATACTGGACACGGTGATCGAGATAGCAGGTTACACAGAACACAGGCAAGACAGGACAGAGAGCTCCGGTAAGAAAAGTGGAGGGGGGCTTGTGCATTTATGTGAACAATAGCTGGTGCACAAATTCCACCATAGTCACCAGACACTGTGCTCCAGACGTGGAGTTTATGACAATTAAATACAGACCCATATACCTCCCCCGTGAATTCAACGCCATACTGCTAACTGCAGTGTATATAGCACCAGATGCTAATGCTAGCTCGGCTCTGGGGCTTTTGCATGACACCATCAGCAGTAAACAGAGCAAGTATCCTGAAGCTGTTCACATCATTTCTGGGGACTTTAATCATGCAGATCTGAAAGCAGTTCTATCCAAATTCTATCAACACATAAAGTGTGCAACCAGGGGAGTAAAATAACTGGACAAGCTGTACACAAACATCAGACAGGCCTAAAGGGCTAAACTCCCAGTTGCAGGAATGCTTCCAGAGAACCGATTGGGAGGTTTTCGATCACCAAGACTTGGAGAACCACACTACGGCAGTCCTGGATTACATCAGGTTCTGCACGGACAACGTCACCAGGGACAGATTATCCTAACAGGAAGCCCTGGATGACGAGGGATGTCCAGAGTCTGCTAAAAGCTAGGAATACTGCATACAGGTCTGGGGATGGGGCTCTTTAAAGTGTAGCCAGAGCGAACCAGGCAGCATACAGAAGGAGAATAAAGGACCATCTGAGGAGCAACAACACCAGGCAGGTGTTGTAGGGTGTCCAGCACATCACCAGCTACAAATCCAGCAACACCTCGGCCGCTGAGGGAGACGCTTCTCTGGCAGAGGAGCTGAACATCATCTTTGCCCGATTTAAAGTGACACCAACAGCAGCTCCATCACAGCCGCCTTTTCACAACAGCAACATACTCATGGTGGAAGAGTGTGAGGTGAGGCGGGTGATGAGGAAGGTGAACCCGAGGAAGGCTGCAGGACCCGATGGTGTGGCTGGACGGGTGCTGAAAAACTGTGCGGATCAACTGGCCAGAATCTTCACTAGGATTTTCAACCAGTCCCAGGCCACTGTCCCATCCTGCCTCAAGTCCTCAATCATTGTTCCTCTGCCGAAAAAATCCATCACAAACAGTCTGAATGATTTCTTCCCAGTGGCACTCGCATCTGTCATCATGAAGTGCTTTGAGAAACTGGTGCAGAGTCATATCACATCGCCTGCCTGCCAGCAGACCTGGACCCATCTCAATTTGCTTACAAAGCAAAGAGATCCACGGAGGGCGCTGTGGCCACAGCCTTTCATGCTACCCTGACCCACCTGGAGCAGCAGGGGAGTTACGCCAGACTGCTCTTTGTAGACTTCAGCTCTGTGTTTAACACCATCTGCCCACAGCGACTGGTGTCCAAACTGGCAGATCCGGGACTTCCATCACTCACCTGCAGTTGGATACTGGATTTCCTGTCTGGTTGCTCCCAGAGGGTCAGGCTGGGTCTCCACACATGTACTGCTCTCAGCCTCAACACCGGGATGCCGCAGGGTTGTGTGCTCAGCCAGCTCCTCTACACCCTCTACACATATGACCGTGCCCCCACTCACCATAACATCAAGATCATAAAGTTCGCAGATGACACGATGGTGGTCGGACTCATCTCGAGCAAGGAGAGTGAGCTGACATACAGGGACGAGGTGGAGCGGCTGTCAGAGTGGTGCACAGTCAATAACCTGCTCCTCAACACCACAAAAATGAAGGAGCTTGTTATTGACTTTAGAAAAAACAAAACTGACATCCAGCCACTCATCATTGGCGGGCCCTGTGTGGAGAGGGTCCCAGTATTCAGGTTTCTGGGCATTGAGCTGGAGGATGACCTGACCTGGAGCACCAACACCAAGGAGCTGCTGAAGAAGGTGCAGCAGATACTGTATTTTCTGAGGATCCTCAGAAAGAACCATCTCCCCAAAAATCTGCTCCTTGCCTTTTATCACTGTTCCATTGAGAGTGTGCTCACGTATGGACTGTGTGTGTGGTACAGCAGCTGCACTTCCTCAGAAAGGTAAGCGCTCCACAGGGTTGTCAGGACAGCGGAGAGAACAATTGGCTGTACCCTCCCCACTCTGAGACAAATCTACAACTCCTGATGCCGCAAAAAAGCAATAGACATTTCCCAGGATTCATCACATCCCGGTCATTGCCTCTTCCAGCTTTTGCCATTGGGCAAGAGATACAGAGCAATGAAAACCAGGACAAACCGTCTTAAAAACAGCTTTTATCCAAAAGCAATCATGGCCCTGAACTCAGAATAAAACTGCTCCATATCATTCTCCCAATGTGCACTATCAATCAATCAATCAACATTTATTTATATAGCACATATTCATACAAAAAAAATGTAGCTCAAAGTGCTTTACAAAATGAATAGAGAAATAGAAGACACAATAAAAGATAAACATAAGTCAACATTAATTAACATAGAATAAGAGTAAGGTCCGATGGCCAGGGTGGACAGAAAAACAAAAAACTCCAAAGGCTGGAGAAAAAATAAAATCTGTAGGGGTTCCAGACCAGAGACCGCCCAGTCCCCTCTGGGCATTCTACCTAACATAAATCATCATATTTTCATGGAAGGACCTGATGATGATGGTCACGTAGACTTCTGGCTTTCAGTCCATCAATGTTGGAGCATCATGATGCTTTGAGTAGGTGGTGGTGGCGCAGGCCGCCACCACAAAAAACCGAAAAAGAAACAGAAGAGAGAGTAGGGGTCAGTACGGATTTTAGAGCCACCATGAATAGTTATTATGAAGAATTGAACATACAGAGTATCAGTATTAAGTTAAAGTGAAGTTATAAAAAGGCCATGTTAAAGTAATGTGTTTTCAGCAGTGTTTTAAAGTGCTCTACTGTATTTGCCTGGCGAATTCCTATTGGCAGGCTATTCCAGATTTTAGGTGCATAGCAGCAGAAGGCCGCCTCACCACTTCTTTTAAGTTTAGCTTTTGGAATTATAAGGAGACACTCATTTGAAGATCTAAGGTTACGATTTGGAATATAACGTGTCAGGCATTCCGATATATAAGATGGAGCGAGATTATTTAAGGCTTTATAAACCATAAGCAGTATTTTAAAGTCAATCCTGAATGACACAGGCAACCAGTGTAGTGACATCAAAACTGGAGAAATGTGTTCGGATTTTCTTTTCCCAGTTAGGATTCTAGCAGCTGCATTCTGCACTCGTTGCAAATGATTTATGTCTTTTTTGGGTAGTCCTGAGAGGAGTGCGTTACAGTAATCTAGTCTACTGAAAACAAAAGCGTGAATTAATTTCTCAGCATCTTTCAATGATATAAGAGGTCTAACTTTAGCTATGTTTCTTAAATGAAAAATGCTGTCCTAGTGGTCTGATGAATATGCGATTTAAAATTCAGATTACAGTCAACGGTTACCCCTAAATTTTTACTTCCGTCTTAACTTTTAATCCTAGTGCATTAAGTTTATTTCTGATAACCTCGCTGAATCCATTATTGCCAATTACCAAAATTTCAGTTTTCTCTTTATTTAGTTTGAGAAAATTACTATTCATCCATTCAGAAATACCAGTAAGACATTGTGTTAGTGTATCGAAAGAGTCGGAGTCATCAGGTGCTATTGATAAGTACAGCTGTGTGTCATCAGCATAGCTGTGGTAGCTCACATTGTAACCTGAGATAATCTGACCTAACGGAAGCATATAGATTGAGAATAACAGCGGACCCAGGATAGAGCCTTGTGGAACACCATATCGGATATCATGTGTCTTTGAGATTTGATTACCACAACTCACAAAGAATTTTCTCCCTGCCAGGTAGGATTCAAACCAATTTAAGACACTGCCAGAGAGGCCCACCCATTGACTAAGGCGATTTCTAAGAATATTGTGATCAATGGTGTCAAATGCAGCACTCAGATCTAAGAGGATGAGAACAGATAAATGGCCTCTGTCTGCATTTACCCAAGTCATTTACTACTTTAACAGTGCAGTTTCTGTACTGTGATTTGTTCTGAAGCCTGACTGAAAAGTATCAAGAATAGCATGTTTATTTAGGTGGTCATTTAACTGCATAATGACTGCCTTCTCTAAATTTTACTTAAGAAGGGCAGGTTAGAAATGGGTCTAAAATTTTCAAAGGCAGAGGGTCAAGATTATGTTTCTTAAGAAGGGGTTTAACTACAGCAGTCTTAAGACAGTCTGGAAAGACCCCGTATCTAATGACAATTTACTATGTCCAGAATATTGTCAATTAGAACGCCTGATATTTCTTTGAAAAACCTGGTTGGTATTGGGTCAAGGACGCAGGTGGAGGTTTCAGTTGAGAGATTATACTATGTAATTCAGGTAAATCTATCCTGGTGAAAGCATTTAATTTGTTTATAACGGAGTACCGGGCTTTGGAGGTTCTGCAGTGTTGGGGAGATATACTATGTTATCTCTAATATCATTAATTTTTTGAGTGAAAAATACAGCAATGTTCTCACAGGTTTCACTGGAAGTATTCTGGGGCATTCCTTTGTGTTACCTGGGTTTAACAGACGATCAATTGTTGAAAATAAGACTCTGGGATTACTAGCATTGTTATTTATAATATTAGAGAAATAGCAGCCTCTCAAGACGGACAGTGTTATTGTATTCTGTTATTTTAACTTTTAATATTTCATAGTGGATAGTTAGTTTAGTTTTCCTCCATTTACGCTCAGCTCTACGACATGTTCTTTTTAAATCAGACACTCTTTGGGTCTTCCATGGAATAACAATGCTAGAGGATTTTTTAACTGTCTTTTCAGGTGCAACTATGTCAACAGCAGTTCTTACTTTAGAGTTAAAGTTTTCCACTTTACTATTTACATTATCCTCGCTATTATAGCTGGCATTATAAACGGACTGATTGCTTAGAATAGTTGTAAGCTTTAAAGCTGCTGATGAGTCAAAGAAGCGTTTTTTAACAAAATGCTTCTCATGAGCGTTTTCTATCTTTATTTCTATATTAAATAGTAGAAGGAAATGGTCTGATAGACCGATATCAATGACCTGCTTTATATCAACTTTAAGTCCTTTAGTAATCACTAAGTCTAACGTATGACCTGCTTTATGTGTAGGCTGATTTACGAGCTGCCTCAAATCAAAAGAGTCCAGGAGGTTCATGAATTCCTTTACCTTTTGGTCACACTGATTGTTGACATGAAAGTTAAAGTCATCGACTATTAAGAGTGCGTCATAGTTTGTAACTAAAATTGACATTAAGTCAGAGAATTCCTCCTCCACTATAGACCTTAGGTCAACCAGTGCAATTAGTATATTTTGTAAAGTACTTTTATTACTATTCAGTTTATTATTTTCTCTCTTCTTGTCTTTTTAACTCTTATGCCTCACACTGAGTCAACTGCACCTTCAATTTCGGTGTTCCTTTTTAAAAGTGACAATGACAATAAAGATCTATCTATCTATCTATCTATCTATCTATCTATCTATCTATCTATCTATCTATCTATCTATCTATCTATCTCATATGTTGAAAACTAATATTTTCTTGGCTTCTTTTCTGCTGCTATCCATTTGGCCTTGAGCATTCTGTATAGGTTTAGTCTTGCCTCACCACCAGCTTTGTTTTAATGGTCAATAAAGTGAACTGAATTTTTTGTGATACATGCTATCTTCAAAGTGCTTTAGCATTGTTAGAAACAGAGCTGAGACTCAGAAAGTAATGGTGATAAAAAGTGGAACGTTCTGTTAATTAATGAATTATTAGTTAATTTCACCTATTAACCAGTTAGCACCAATTGTTGGAAATGAAGGCCAAAGAGCAAAACGTCTCTGATTCATATTCAAGATGGATAGTGCTGCATTTGTGTGGCTGTTTCTGCTTTAACTGGGCAGCTTCTTTATAAGCTTTTGTTAAAAGATGTAACCCTCTAATAATCGCTTCTTGGTTGGAGTATTCGATTGCTGAGGCACCTGAGGGAGTCAGGTTGCTTCTCCCATATGTCTGTTGCAATACTTTGAATATTAAGATTTGTTTTTGACAAAAAAAAAATTCCAACAGAAAAAAAAACAAACTGTGCCTTTAGTATTTTCTTTATTACAGAAGGGTAAAGAGGAAAAATCTTCTCTCAGTTGTTCTGGCAACCATATTGCTATTTTTAACCTCTTTTTGTAGTGTCTCATTGAAGCATGCATGAAGCCTGTTGGGCTGAGGATAATAAACCCCATGTTTGCAAATGTACTTTTATTTTTGGTAGTATACAAATTTCTCTGAATAAGTCATAGTGCAGGTAGGAGAGGTGTCCTGCCTTACTATGATTAGTATGTCTACATGACCCAAGAAACCATTACTTCTTCAGAAATAATTTAACAGAAGCATTCTGTAAGGAGAAGCATCTGTATTTCTGATTGCACATCCTTTAAATACTCGTCGTGGACCTTTCAAGTGGGCGTATGATATTTTGTGATGTATTCCAAACTGTTACCTGTTAGAGAGAGAACACTAAAGCTCCTCAGGATGGCCTTTGCTGTCCTATTTTGTGATAGTCATGACATCAGGCAATGAATTTCTTCTCTGTGCATTTTTTCTTACAAGGTGGGAACTGAGCTTGTGATTGCCAGCTACTCACAGAAGTCGACTGTGGTATGAGGGTGTTGTAGTTTGATTTTTCCATTCTTTGTATCAAACTGCATCATGTGGTACAGCATATACAGTATAAATTTAATCATTTGTTTAAGTTACACTGTTCACGAGTGCCTTTCATCCTCTGCTCCCCCATGTGCGTTTTAGTAATCCAGTTTTATAAGTAAAGGGATTTCTTTGTAGTGAATTGTACAGATAAGTTGCAAAGTTAAATGCACAGTTTTGCATATTAGTTGTAAATGCGTGAGATTTAATCACACAAGTGAAAGTTTGCACTAGAAGGTACAAATAGGAGACCCAAAGGGCTTTATCACTGAACCAACCAGTTGACAGAAATGAACAAAACAGAGCTAATAGGATGTTGGGACACGTGGCACACTGTGTGCAGTAAAAGTCCAACAAGAGTGTGTTTCATGTGTGTGTGGCACTTGTTTTACAACATCTGGGGATGCTTTGGGAACTTTGGCTTCCATGTTATAAGAATGAAATGAGAGACGAGGCAGAGTTTAGAGAACTACACTTATTCAAGAACACCAGGCTTAGAGCTTCAAAGGGAAGGATTGTAGAAGGCAAATTTGTTTGGCCAAAGCCAATGGAGATTAAGAAAAGACATATTAATACATTTAAAAGTCAGAAAATAATAGCTAATAATTGATGACAGCTGTTGCATTAAAATATTGAATATCCCAAGGAGACTGGTGGCACTGTTGGAAGTTGGTTAGAAGTAATACTAACACAAATGTTAGAATATATTTCTTCATGCAGGGAACACTTACTTTTTATTTTTAATAAATTTGCACGCCTTTCCGAAAACCTGATTTCACTTTGTCATTATGGGTTATTGAATATTGATCAATGGGCCGATGTATCCATTTAAAATTAAATGTATAACACAGTAAATTGTGCAGAAATTGAAAAGAATCCACTGGACATGAGACCACGTTAACTAATGATTTAGTTGGAAGTGCTACTTTCCAGACCGTACCTTGACATTTTAGTGGAGTAAGAACTGACAGGCTATTATTAGACTCGAACTCTTTATTATCATTTTGCCTTTTTTCATTAAAAAAAAATCATCTTTGCTCGTTGGTGCTTCCTTGAAGTGTAACTACTGGCTGTTCATTCTGTTCTGCTTGGCTTGTATCTGGTTTTGCTATCACTCATTAATCATTTCTTGCGTGTCTCTCCAGAGATGTGTGCTCTCAATTGTTATGGTGCCCCCTAGCTCTTCCACAACTTGCACATGGAGCAAAAAGAAGAAAAAAACAGGAAAATAAAAACTCTGTCAAAGAGAAAGCAGCATTAATAGGATTATGCAGCTAATGAAATCAGAGGTTCAAGGGGGGCATCTAAGGTAGATTACAGCGTCTGTCCCTTTCTACCATATACTGTATAGTGCTTGGTAATCCATATCCTCCACCTGTGAAGTGCTGGTCCCAGTTTCCTAATGCCGAGGCACCCATTATATAACCAGCTCGTCCTGTCTCTGGAAGGACAAGCCGAGGATATTCCTAAAGGAAGTGGAGTGGAGTTTTTTTGTAATGAAAGCTTTATTCTTTAAATGTTTCAATGATTGTCCTCCATGAAGTAAGTGTCTAAATTAATGTTGCTCAATGCCGTTTTCAAGACTGCCCACATAGAATTGTTCCCTCAAGGGCCGTGCTTGGCTGGAAAGCAAGTCAGATTGCAGAACTGTAACAAATATATTGCTGCCAAGCCTGACAGTAGCACATTCTTTATAGCTCCCAAAACTGCTTCCTGCGTCTTGCCCGTTGCGTCCAAGCTTAGCAGAGCTAATGGAAATTAGTAGTCAGCCAGCATTACTAGTGAAGACTTCATAACCAGAGGAGAGGAAAATATGCTAGAATGGCTCGGAGGCTTGTAGCACAAAGCGGGCTCTCAGACTTTTATAAATTACACAACGCCAAAACAGATGCAGTTTTCTGGGTGTGATTGATCAGCAGTGAACCAAGAATAACCAAGGCAGTAATGCTGCCTACTACACCCGCCAAATAAATCAAAATAAAACAAAACAGGCTGGTTTCTGGCCTGTGCCTTTGTGTGTCCTCAACGAGCAAAGCAGAACCTGCTTTTATGAGTGAAATGGTTTATTTTTAATCAGACAGGCCTTTGTGCAGGCTTTTTCTTTACTTTAGATCAGCTTATGTTTTCCTTTATATAATCGCCATAATACAATCTTTTTTTCTTGACTTTTTCAATAACTATTTTTATGGTTATTGATGTTTCCTCTGTATTCCTCTCACAGATTTGTCTTTTGGTTTTGATACATGTACAGAATTGTTTTTTGTCAATGTGATTGCGTGACCACATGGCCCCCCTATATACAATCAGAAAATCTAACCTTAATTGGGCCATGGCAAAGCTAGGCAAGGCAGTGATTGGGACCGTAGTGAATCCTGTTCTTCTTGTGGATTAGTGCCTGATGGATTTTTTTTGTTCGGTCCACCTAGTGATGGCAGAGGAGTTTGCTTTCATGTCTCTAGAGCTGCTACATGAATTCCAAGTTTAATGGCATGAAACCCATTCTCTTAGATGAGTGTTCTGCTGTCATAAATGATAGGTGTCAGTGGCAATGCAGCTTTCAAGCAGTGCACTCAGGGTGAGTCTTGAGAAATGCATACTACCCCCATTACGTTGTCAGTCCCAGACAGCATTGTTCACTGATGACAGGAACAGAGGTGGAAGAGGTGCCAAATCCTGGTCCTCCAATCAAATTAATTACTAGGAACTGGGATTTGCCTTCCTAGCCAGTGCTTTTATTCAGTTTCCAGTTTTTGCAACTGTCATTTGTTGGGTTGTTGGCATTGACTTGTGATGAGTTATGTGGGTTTCAGTAATATAAGTTGTGCCAAGTCTGGGGTACTTTTGCTCTGTGACCAGAACAATGTGTTTATAAGTCAACTCTGAGGCCAAAGTTATTGAAAAAAGGCCATTTTATTAACTAAATAAGGCTACAGAGGTGGGATATACTCAGTGAAAATTTAAAAATCGCAAATTGCCCCTCTCAGCCTGCCTGCACAGGACATTTGACCACTGATTAGCATGTAGAGCATTCAGAACAATTGCTCACTCCTCTGTCTGCACAATACACCCTTTGTATCAGTTGAGTGTTCATCATCTTTTCTCCACCAAATCCACACAGAGGGGAGAGGGGTATCGGCCAGTTAGGGGCTTTAAGTATGAGCCATGTAACACTTCCAGTGGTGCTCTGTTATAGGGCCAGACCACCCTGAAGTCTGCAGCCACCTGTCGGACTGGACCATCATACGGTAGTACTGACTGGTTAGGTGCTGTTTTGCCCAATTAAGTGAGAAGTGGTTTCTTCCCGACAACAACCTCTCTTCAAGTACTGTATACAGTTTACACTGTTCTTTCATTAGTGGATTATTTCAGCATTTTTGAGTTTTAAACCCCACACAAACATAAAAGCTGTCTGTGTTGTAGTCTTTTAGTCGCTTATTGCATGGCTGAAAGTACCACAGCTGTATACAGTTTATTGGGCACATTTATTATGTTCATTAAGATTATTTTCTCTCCGTTGATAACTTTTCTATTCATCATGTTTTCTAGTGTTTTCTTTCCACATTTTGACTGTTGTTGGACAACTAAAATTACAGTAATTCCTTATTCTTGTGACCCATTTCACTTCTTTGTATCTTATTTTTTTTCTATTCCCCACCCAATGCATAGAAATTACCTTGAAATGTTCCCTTATGGAGCTTTTTTTTTATCATTACCTAATATTCCACTGCTGTCTATACTAGTTTTCCCATCGACTGTGTGTCTTTTTAAATCTCAAAGACTAGAGGGTCTATTGTGCAAGCAAACAAGAGGGCAGAGAAAAGGCAACCCTATCTCTCCTCACTTTCTATTGAAGTTAAAGAAGAATTTATTACTATTTAGCTTTGTGCTTTTGTATAACATCTCAAGCCCTTCAGTGAATACTAGTGAACACTGCATTTTCTTAAATGTTCTTTATATAAATGTGTGTGTTTTTTCAAAGTCAAGGTCAATTAACGCTATGTTTGTTATGCCATATCAAAGAAAGGATATTGATTGCTGTTACTTCCTTGTGCAGAACACTTCATAATTTCTTTATTTTTTTGTTTATAGTTTGTCAAATAATCCATTTTTCTAGCATTTATAGTAATTGCAGTTCAACTCACCTGTGTGGGTTTCAGCATAAAAAAAATATTTTTTTTATTATCTATACTAATAAAAGGCAAAGCCCTCACTGACTGACTCATCACTAATTCTCCAACTTCCCGTGTAGGTAGAAGGCTGAAACTTGGCAGGCTCATTCCTTACAGCTTAAGTTAGGCAGGTTTCATTTCGAAATTCTACACATAACGGTTATAACTGGAACCTACTTACATACATATATACAGCCATAGCCTGCAGCTCGTTCACTGTGTGAGGCGGAGTTGCGTCCCTCATCGTCACGCCTCCAACGTAATTGAGTGCCTGCCCATATAAGGCCATCCGTCAGCAGCAATCCAATAGACAAGCTGCTGCTAAATATTCGCGGGTGAAGGACTGTGCTTATGCAAACAAAGATGAGATGGTCAGGGAATAGACTAGTGTTTGGAACAAACTCAGAGAAAGTGTGAGAGAAACTTTTAAGTGCCGGGTCTTAGGTAACATTAAATAAAGCCGTGGACATCGCAAGATCACACGACATAGCACAAGCACAGATGAGAACCTTCAATGCATGTACTCCGAGCGGCTCACGTGAACTGACTGTGATTGCAGTACGCAGAGAACAAGCAAGAGCTCCAAAGAGCGCTGAACAAAAAACGCATTACACAATTGAGAAGGCAGCAAAAGAATATGAAGCGAGTGACGCATACAAGCATACACTGTGTGCACAATTATTAGGCAAGTGAGTATTTTGACCATATCATCATTTTTATGCGTATATTCCAACTCCAAGCTGTATTAACTTGAATGCTTATTGGATTTAAGCATGTCAGGTGATGTGTATTTGTGTAATGAGGGAGGGTGTGGCCTAAGGAGATCAACACCCTATATCAAGGTGTACAGAATTATTAGGCAGCTAGTTTTCCTCGGGCAAAACGGGCCAAAAAAGAGATTTAACTGACTCTAAAAAGTCAAAAATTGTAAAAAGTCTTTCAGAGGGATGCAACACTTTTGGAATTGCTAAGATATTGGTGTGTGATCACAGAACCATCAAAGATTTTGTTGCAAATAGTCAAGAGGGTCGCAAGAAACGTGTTGAGAACAAAAGATGCAAATTAGCTGCCAAAGATTTGAGAAGAATCAAACGTGAAGCTACCATGAACCCATTATCCTCCAGTACTTTCATATTCCAGAGCTGCAACCTACCTGGAGTGCCCAGAAGTACAAGGTGTTCAGTGCTTAAAGACATAGCCAAGGTAAGGAGGGCTGAAACCCAACCACCACTGAACAAGAAACATAAGTTGAAACGTCAAAACTGGGCCAAGAAATATCTGAAGACAGATTTTTTTCAAAGGTTTTATGGACCGATGAGATGAGAGTGACTCTTGATGGACCAGATGGATGGACCTGTGGATCAGTAATGGGCACAGAGCTCCACTCCAACGTGGAGGTGGGGTACTGGTATGAGCTGGTATTTTTAAAGATGAGCTAGTTAGACCTTTTTGCATTGAAGATGAACTCAAAATCAACTCCCAAACCTACTGCCAGTTTTTCGAAGACACTTTCTTCAAACAGTGATACAGGAAAAGACCATGATTTTTATGCAGGCCAATGCTCCATCACTTGCATCGAAGTTCTCCACTGCGTGGCCAGCCAGTAAAGGCCTTAAAGATGAAGGAATAATGACATGGCCCCCCTTCCTCATCTGACCTAAACCCTATCGAGAACTTGTGGGCACTTCGTAAACGCTAGATTTACGGGGGAGAAAAACAATACACCTCTCTGAAGAGTGTCTGGGAGGCTGTAGTCACTGCTCCACAAAAAGCTGATCGTCAACAGATCAAGAAACTAACAGACTCCATGAATGGAAAGGCTTATGACTGTTATTGGAAAGAAGGGTGGCTATATTGGTCATTGATTGATTGATTTATTTTTTTTAAATGTCAGAGATGTTTATTTGTAAATTTTGAGGTGTTTGTTTATTATTCTCACTATAACAGATGAAAATAAACAAGTGAGATGGGAAAATTTTCATTTTTCCTTTAGTTGCATAATAAATCTGCACACTAATAGTTGCCTAATAATTGTGTGCACATATGTATTCCCCTGATGATGTTCACACTCACATTTCCGTTATGAAACATTCAGGTTTCAGGTTTATTAACATTTTGGATTGACTGATAGCACTGTGTTTGTTCCATATTAAAATTAATCCTCAAAAATACAACTTGCCTAATAATTGTGCACACAGTGTATTCATAAGTGCAGCTACTGCGGAAACAAAGCACGGTGTAAACCTTAAGTTTAAGTTAAGTTCATAGACACGCTGCCGCTGGCGTTTGTCATGCCTATGATGAATATGATATTCGCTAGATATAAGTTTAATGAGAAGACGCAGGGTATAAATGAGACTTTTGATCACTTTGTAATGGAGTTAAAATTGCTGGTGAAGGACTGTGCTTATGCAAACAAATAGGAAAACGGTGTAAAGCTTAACTTTAAACTAGGTTCATAGACATGCTGCCGCTGGTGTTTGTCATGCCTAAGGCGAACACGATATTCGCGAGATACAAGTTTAATGAGAGGACGCAGGGTATAAACGAGACTTTTCATCACTTTGTAACGGAGTTAAAATTGCTGGTGAAGGACTGTGCTTATGCAAATGAAGATGGTCAGGGATAGAATAGTGTTTGGCACAAACTCAGCAAAAGTGTGAGAGAAACTTTTAAGTGCCGGGGTCTGAGCTAACATTAAATAAAGCTGTGGACATCGCAAGATCGCACAAGATAGCACAAGCACAGCTGAGATCCTTTGATGCATGTACTCCGAGCGGCTCACGTGAACTGACTTTGCAGGACTGGGAAAGGTAAACCCGTGCATGCAGTGTGTAATGTCTCAGATAAAGACGAAGACGAGCTGTTTATTGATGCAGTAAGAAAGGAACAACCCTCTGAAGCTGAACAAGCCTTTGTAGACATATCAATAGGAAAGCAAGGTGTAAAGCTTAAGTTTAAATTAAGTTCATAGACACACTGCCGCTAAATATTCACAGGCAAATCCACAACTTAATACTGGGAATGCCTGTTAAAACATCTTAGATTCATGAGTACCGATTTGGGTAGTGAAAACTTCGATGAATGAAACTGTTATCTTTACAACGGTTGATAAACACGGAATATAACTTAAACAGAACACATCCTCCAAATACGAACCTGATTGAAAGAAATAATGATAATCAAATCCTTGATGACAGCAACACTCATAACAATGACAAAACAATTACATTGACAATCATGTTACGTTATTTTTAAAATGTTTCCTTTTCTTTTTCATAACTTTTTTTAACACACTACTTCTCCGCTGCAAAGCATGGGTATTTTGCTAGTGAGTGATATACAGCAAACATATTATAATTAAAAATATTACTATAATTTTTTCACAGTATCAGTTTCTTTCATAAGGTCATAATAAGTGAGAAACACTTTTAGTGGGTTCAGACCGTATTCCTAATTGATCTGTCATTCATCATGAAGCTAATTCGTTCATTTGCTGCATTTGAATTTAGGTCTATTAGTATGGTGATAGGTTCTAGGCTACAGCACCATTTACTTAACAAAATTAACATACAGGTTAATTACAGAAAATCTTTGTGTCAGCTTTTCCCTCTTGTGTTTCAAGTTGGTTCGCATGTTGTTTTAGGAGGTGAATGTCTTAAGAGAAATATCTGGTTTTCACACCATTTTCAAGATTTAATATTTGAAGCTTTTTTATTACCAGTATGCCATTTCCAGAAATAAAGTACAGTATGTTACAATTCTGAGGATGAATGTGTTCGTAGCCTTGCAGTGGGCTGGCATCCTACCTGGGGTTTGTTTCCTGCCTTGCGCCCTGTGTTGGCTGGGATTGGATGATGGATGGATGGATGTATTCGTACCTCCCTATTTGTGGTAGGCATTGCTATTCATTTCAAGCAAAGGTAATAGAAAGCCTTACTGTAGATATTGTTTTTAAAATAGGACCATTAATGTTTTTCATAAGGTAATTTCTTTGGGCTGCCTTTTCCTTTTGTCAAGTCTAAGTAGTTATGTTTTTAAGCAAGAACTGTATTTACAAAACATTTATGTTTCAAATAAAATGCTCATTTTTTTAATGTTGTAATTATTGGAAAAAGTAGAATATGTATATTATAAAGAGATATAAAATACCATTTTGCATGTCTAAAATTACAACAGAGTTTAGTGTGTTATTATTTACATGTGCCTTCTTCTACTAAAACAGGATGCACTAAATAATGTCATGCAATTAATTTGTAAACGGGTCATCTTGTTTAATAGTGGTTGCTGGAATAATCAAAAATAGTGCACAATGATGCAATAACAAAACAGAAATACCCACAGAAAGAGATCTTTGTCAGATCAGGTCATGTTTGGTTTGGAGCTTCTTCTTTCACGAGTAGAGTGCCCAGAATAAAACGCCACCTTTTGTGGGCATCTCATTGTTGCGCTCTTTTGACCGGAAGTATTGAAGTCAATTGTCCTAACTTAATGTCTCTTCCTAGATGCTGGAAGAGAAATAAACAATACTGTTAGTGACAGCTCCCCCTGTCGTTCCAGGGTAGGACTGCTTACTTAAGATGAATCAGGAGGATAATCCATGCTTGATAATTATATAATTAACTAACAAAATACCTACGCTTCGCAGCGGCAAAGTACTGCCTTAAATTTTTTATTAAGAAGAAAATTAAACCTTTTTAAACTGAGAGAAAATATACCAATAATTATTTGTTAAGAATCTCTTTGCATACCACATTGTGAGTTCGGCCCTCCAGTTGTAATATGACCAAGCTGTGCGCTGAGCTTACTCTTGAGCATGCAACGTACAGCTGGCCATGTGAACAGTAATCTTATTTCAAATCTCACAGCTTGGATTGCTGCTGTCATAATCGGTTTTAGTTACATGGTTTGCTTCAATTACGACAGTATTTGCAGGACTTGTGTTGAAGTGACATTCGGCATCTGTCAAGCGTTGTAAGCATACAACCGGTTTCATCGATAACTTCATATCCAGCTTTTGAGAGTTTAAACATTCATAAACATCAAAGTGTCCACTACTGAAATTGTCACCTGTGAATCTAAGATGTTTAAGAGGCATTGGCGGTTGTCAAAAGGTGTAAAATATTTGGCCATTTCGGTACACTTGAAAGCGACAACTGAGCAATTCAGCGGCAGCCATCAACTCACATGCAGAACCATAGGTGAAGGGCTTAAGCATCCTGTGTGGTATAATTATCTCCTGTACCGTCATCAGTCCACACCTTGAACCTGTCCCAGTCATTCAATACATAAGACACAATGTTCCTCTGGGTATCAAGAGTGAGCCTGATATGGCCGTGCAATATGTAACAAAGAGAATGGAAAAGGCAGGTGCCATCTCCGGGCATGAAAACCACTCGGTAAGTGACAGTTCTTTGATCAATGGTGATCACCTCGATAAACATGTTAATGGGGGTACGGTTGGAACGATAAAGGAAATGGGTACCTGAACAATGTAAACTAAGTCTAAAATACCTACACAATAACTATAATTGTAATAAATGAACAATAAAGCAGCGGAGAAGCCATGGATTAAATAAAAAGGCAGCAGTTATCAGCAGGGAGACGTGAATCCCGTGGTGAAGCAAGGAAGGGAATGTAGAGACTGGAGCGACGGATGGACTTATATAGGCAGGCAGCCAAAAATGTGGGTGGCATTGGGATGGGGGACCAAACGCCGCCTCACTCTATGACCGAGCTGCAGGCTATGGACGTATATATGTTCGTAAGTAGGATTCAGTTAGTGTTGGGAACCCGCGTACCAAATTTCTTGAAGATGGGCCCATAAGTAACAAAGACCGTTGGAAAGTTCAATATGGCGGCCGACAGTAGTGTCATACCACCGAAATAAGTACATACATCAGTTTCGGTTAGCACAGGGAAGCCGCCTACCAAATTTCGTGAAGATGGGGCCATACATAAGAAAGTTCAACATGGCGGACGTTGCCAACCGTTATGACCGTTATGTGTAGAATTTTGAAATGAAACCTGCTTAACCCTTGTAAGTAAGCTGTAACGAATAAGCCTGCCAAATTTCAGCCTTCTACCTATACGGGAAGTTGGAGAATTAGCGATGAGTGAGTGAGTGAGTCAGTCAGTCAGTCAGTCAGTCAGTCAGTCAGTGAGGGCTTTACCTTTTATTAGTATAGATTATGGAAGAGAAGATCTGTGCTGCATTCCATGCAGTTCGTGCTCAGCGGTATACATTGGACAAACTTCAAAAAGAATCGCAACACGTATACAGGAACACATAGCGCCGTCAGAATAAAGGACTCACTATCATTGATCTATACGCATACTAAATCAACAGGACATAAATTTAATTGGGAAAATGTACAAGTAAAATTTAAAGCCAATACTAAAAGTGCAAGAGAGCTGGTTGAATCCTGGTTATCAAATGAGAATGCCATCAACAGACAGTTGGACATAAATCCAGCATATGCAAACTTAATCATAATAAACAAGACTTTACACCCAATAACCCCCTCCCGACCACACGGACTTAGCCACCCCTCCACGCAATTTATTGCTATATACAGTATTGCCTTTGATTCTTGTAAGTCTAAGCAATATCCTCTGATGAAGACCCCTGTTAGGGGTTGAAAGCTCAGGAATAAAAACTTTTTTATGATACGTAATTCATTTTCTCCCTTTGTGGATCTCCAGCTGCAAATAATTAATTATGTAAAATAAACCCTCACACACTAGGTGTGTTACCCAGCTTAACCCAGGAAGTTTTTTAAGACAGTGCCATCAGTTAATCAGATGTATCAGCAGATCGATGTAACTAACCTGCCTTTCCTAGTGTCTGACTTGACTTTTGTTGATGGCCATTGCAGCACACAATTTTACAGGAAACTATATTCTATTGAATTTTGATTGAAACTTGAGTATATATTATTATCATTATTAAATGTTTATAATTTTAATTTGTTTATGTTGTTCACTAATCCATTTCTTTTTGCCTTTTTGGTCATGTATTTTTAAGCTTCTGGTTTTTTTTTTGGAGTTTCTTTTTTCATTTGTATTAAAAAAGATATACTCCGAAAGCTTAAACCAGACAATTAAGTTTTAGCACTGAATCGTGTTTTACTTATTATGAATAGAAATGAAATTTACAGGCTATAACTTTGTAGGGCCTATTCAATGACTTAAACACTTTTAATTTTGGGTCTGTTGTCTCCCTTTAAGTGTATTGTAGTGAAGAGGAAAGAAGACACAAGAGACTCAAATGTAGAGAACCAGGGGAAGAAGTTTTCAGGAAGGAATAAAGCTCAAAACAGGGGAGGGGACAAGTAAGGCTTGTACAGAAAAGAACAGATAAAAAGAAAACAATATAGTGAACTAAGTACAGTGTCCACCCCCTCTCTTTTCAAGCTGTGATTCACCCCATAAATAAGCTGCACTACAATTTAAAATGACCATAGGACATTGTCACTACCAGCTTATTTTAGGCCTGAGAACACCACTTCATCTGTGCCTTCTCTCTTGCTCCCTGTTTGCTTCTAGTGAAGCATCGCCCCATTATGTGGTACAAACACTTGAGTTTTATAGTGTGTTTGCTAACCAAGCCTTCCTTGAGCTTTGTCAAAGTACTCCCCATTCCAGTTCACAGCTCACTCCACCTGCCAAACATGATCTTGTCTCTTTTTCCAGTGCAGGACAATTCCCCTCCTTCACTCATATGTTTACCCTATTGATCTGTGCCGCTCTTTGTGTACCCCACTCATCGCTTATGCTGATGGCTTTCATTTGCGTAAACTGGTAAGACCCATCTCAGTGCTATGTCAAGCATGCACATGGCTTGTTCGCATAGCCATCTCACAGCAGTATTATTATCAACAAAAGAAAAAAACATGGGTAAGCTAATAGGTTTCAATCAAATTGATCAAAGTGTTTTTGAAAATTTGGCATATTTAGTATTTCTGTTGTGTTTGGGCGTTATCCCAAAATATTGATATATCAAGTTAGCGAATACCTACTGGCCTAGATGTACAATCTTACCAAGTTTCAGCTTTTTAGCTAAACAGGATATAGTTAGTTAGTGAGTGAGTGAGTCAGACTTGCATTTACAGGTATATATATTATATATGTGTATATGATATATACTGTATGTATGTATATATGAATTGTATCTATATATAGAGAAAATGTTTTTCTTATAAAAGATTGTGGTGGTAATCGTGATGCAAGTCTTTCGTAATATGAAGTAAGGTAAACTTGGCCAAAGCACGTATGTGGTGCTGAACAGCATATCATTCCAGTTAATAAAGTGAGAAAGTAAATAAATGTACTTGATCAGTGATTCTTAGGAAACAGGAACATTTAAGCTAGTGTGTCAATCTGATGCATTATCTATGTTAATAAATTTCTAACATAGGAATATCTAATGCAAACATTTACCTTTCAGCACACATTATATTAAAGATTTAAGATAAGATCCCCCTGTAGATATTTTTAGTAAAGCAAAAAGATTGAAAAAGAACGGCAGATTGTTGTGATGCTATGGATGTGTATTTTACACTGCTAGTCCTTTGCTTGATGACTATTCCATGTCCTTTGGGTTTTTAAGGAAAGAGACTGGACTTTGGGCTACAGAGATGGGGCTTGAGGTGAGGTGATTGTTCTTCTACCAGTTTGCAGTCCTCTTTCCTAAGGGTGGAAAAGGAAAACATGTAAGCACCTATGTGACACCTAAATCCTTTTCCTAGGCTCCCCCAAAGCCAGTTCTTTTTTTGAGGCATTCTATACTTTTCCTTTTTTTATATTGTACTAAAACTGTTGCTAGACACATATGCTTGAATACAGTGTGAATATTAGGGACATGAAAGTACATTCCCTTGGGAATTTTGTTTAGTTTTGTTATTGTAAAATTTCACAATAGTACAATTATTATAAGTTATTTCTCCACCAGATCCTAGAAGTAAATAAAACATTATTCTGGCCAAATGCGACACAATGGTAAATTTTGGCATCATTTCATTTTTACTTTTTATGTGTCTTTGTTGATTTTTTGCTTCTGTAGTTTTACACATTTTCTGCCTAAATGTTACTTTCTGGGCATTTTTGAGTGTACCTGTCTTTCACTGTGATGTCTGCTGTGCCTTGTTTGAGGATATAACACCCACTTCTTTTTTTTTTTTTTTTTCCTCTGACCTCTTTTTCATTATTATAAATTATGTGAGCTAGTGGATTTAGGACACACTGTCTATTTTTCACAGAAAGGTGTATGTTTGAAGCCAAAAGCACCACTACAGTTTTCTCTCGGGTGTATGCTTATCCCTTATACCCGGTAAGCAGGTGGCATTTCTAGGATATTGCGCTCATTTATCTTGGCTTGTCAGCAGCGCTGGACAATTAACACTCTCCCTTTCTGTTGTGTTCTTGCAGGTGTAGCAGAGGTGATTGTTCTGGTTGGAGGTCGGCAGATAATTGGAATGAATCAGCGAGCCCTGACAGCAGTCACCTGCTTTAATCCGCAGACCAACAAGTGGTACCCGTTAGCCAGCCTGCCCTTCTATGACAGAGAGTTTTTTAGTGTCATCTCAGCGGGGGACAACATCTATCTGTCAGGTAACCTTTCCTTTCTGCACATTTCTTTGTACCTATTCATCAAAAAATACATCTTAAGGTCTAATTTTTTTCTTCTCATTTCTATACTTTTGACCCTCAGATGCTTTTGTTTGATTCTTTTGTAATGAGGTGCCCTGTGGCTTAATTGATTTTTTACCTTAAAGTCTAAAGCCTTTAAAAATATTTTCATATGTTTACTTTTTAATGATTTATTCATGTCGATAAATGCATTTGTGCATTAATGAAGCTTGTAGCTGTCAATAAGATTGACATATTTAGGTTCAGCACAAAAAGGAAAAAGATGTGTAAATAATTCACCCGAAAGTGCATTTTTATAAAGCAAGTACACAGAAAACCACATTCCCCCACATAGACCAAGATGACTATTATATGTCATTAGCTTAAATTTGTCTGTTTCCTGTGCTGCTTGATTGCCTCCGAGGTCATGGCTTCATCACTTATAACTTCATCATTTGTGTGTAAACCTGCAGGAGTCTGGTGAATGCACATCATGTGACTTCTGAATGGCAGGCACTATAAACTACATTACATGCAGTACAGGCTAAAGTGTCTATGCCAAAGACAAAATGTTTAGCTATAGAATTGTAAAAGGAATGGCTTCTGTTTACTGAATGTATGTTATATGATGATGTTATATAATGTCTGAAAAGTCCCCTTATGAAATTGACCCAGCTGCTGAATGTCATATACAGTTGTTGAAAACGTGTCACCTCCTGTTCAGATGTCTTTTACCAGCAGGGTGGACTCAGCATTGTTTTGCTATATACTGTACATCTCAAGAGAACAGCATGTACTTCTGCTGAGTTAGTAACTCTAAAGCATTTCTAGTAAAAATGTGTGACGATAAACACTGCACATTACAGTGAAATGATGCGTGAAAAGCTGAAGTTGGCGTTTCAGAGTAAGTGCGAGGAAACTCTCCAGAGATGTTTCTGTTAATGTGTGACAATCACAAGTCCCCTGTTACCCTTGAGCTTGAAACAATCCAGCAGCTAGGCTTTGCGGCCTTAGAGCATCCACCATTTAGTCTTGAATTTGCTTGTTATGACACCCTAGAAATGCTTTACTAGGTCATCATGTTGCCAGCAATTGGAAGTTGACAGACATGGTTCATACCTGACTTGTAACAGGACAGAAATATGTTTTCTTTTAAGCCTGTCCAAGAGATTAATTCTGTATGCTTATTAAATAAGACTGTGCTTCTGATTTTGGTGGAATAAACACCAACAGTATCGAACAATACTGTAAATAAGTCTATGGATGGCTGGCTGAATGACTGTGTGTGCGTTCTTCTTGTTGTATAGACTCTTTCATGGTTACATGCACTTTAGGGTTCACTAAAGTTTAAACTCTAGTGGAATGTAAAGTGTGCTCAGCCTCACAGAGTAAGGAAGTGGAGCGCTCTAGTAGTTACCATACAATCTGTACTTGCTGTTACTCTTTACTTCAGATTAGTCTAAAAGCAGAGATCTTCATTTCATAAACTGATGATTACCCAACTTCTCTGGTTAATTCCTAGATATTTCTTTTACTGGGAAGATCAGTCACTGACCATTTTTTTTAAACATAAGCTGGATATCTGCAGCTGTACTTCTGCAGAATGCAATGTAGAGAATGTGAAGGATAAACACCACTGGTGTGCTCAGAAGAATGTGAACACAAGCGGAAGCCACTCAAGTGCCCGAACAGCAGATCATGCAAGAATTCTGTTAGTTTTAAACTTTCATTGTGTTTTGACATTTTCTGCTCGTTAAATATGGTATTGCTTGTAGTATTACTAGTTGGGTGGAGTTGGCATGTCCTCCACATGGCCATCTCTGTTCAGTTCCAGTGCACTAATTTTGCATCACAATTCAGGGACATGTTGGCCTGATCATTGACTTTGAGTGTGATGATGTTTTTCCCCACAGTAGACTGGCATCTTTTTTTAAGGTTGCCTGCTTCTGCCAGGAGAGTTTCCAAACACTCAAAATCCAGTCTTGGATTGACCAGCACAGAACATCCAAGGAGAAATTGATAAGGCTATAACAAGTTCCACTTTTGTAATGCTGTGATTTACATTAAAATGGAATGTAATGGTATATTTTGATAACAGTTTGAACATTTTGTCACACATCCAATTGAATCAGGTTTTCCAGTACAAAAGAAATTATATTTAACCAGAGAGGTTCTTGAAGTGATCTGTCATTCTGCAGACATGGCTAAGCTGTGTGGCAGGTGAGCATATTTACATATAGTACTTCTAGTACATCAGATCAGTCAGATCTTGTCTAGTTTGAAAAGAACTGATGGAATTTGTGGTTAAATATACTGCGTTGTTCACTTTCCAAAAATTTGTCATTTTTGAACTGCCTGACAATCAGGAGACCTAAATTAGAGATGAGACACGTGGCTGTCCCAGGTGACCGAGAATGACTATTCAGTATAAACCAGAGTTTCCTTTAACCAACATCTCTCTGTCTTTACAGGCAGCTCCCTACTTGCTTTACCAAAATGTGTTTCTTTTTGTTCAGCCTCTCCCCACCAAAATATAGTAAGACCTCCATAGTGTGGCTGTAGACAGCTGCCAATTCCCATCATTGTAAATCTTTCTTTAAACCTTAGATGTAAAACTAAAATGTTCTGAAGCCCACAGTCAAACAAAATGTCTGCACTTTAATTTTATTTCAGCTTATATTATAAACACCCTTAGCCCATTTTGGAAGACACTATCCTGTGTACGCTTTTAAAGATATTAAGATGAGAGTTAATAACTCTCCATGTGAAAAGCTTGCTTATTTTGTAACTCTTAAACATACAAGCCTTCAGCTCCATTTTGTCATATAAATCTAACCGGCATACTGTCTTCTAGTAATGCAGTAATGTCATCAGAGGCTTCCAGAGAGAGATTCATATTCAGTTAATGATACCTGAAAGTCGAGCAGTGACAGTATCAAGAAGTGCAAAGTGACACATTCAGCTGTCCAGAGCCAAGGGAGGAATGGCTTTGAGTAACCGAAGCTGTGCACTCACATGGGCCTCCCGTTGCAGTAGCCTTCACCTGGCATGTCCGCTCTTATTTTGGTCTCAGGCTCTGCCTAGTCCATCATTTGTATTGACTCTTCCACTGCTGTGTTCCTCCATTTATAGCTGCACAGCTTTTCTCTGTCCTCTAACAGCTGTTGAATGAACGTTTTCAGTTAGCTGTATAAAATCATAGATCAGTACTATGATTAATGTTGGTGATTTTGTGATTCTTATAGGGAGTATTTTAAAATTTTGTTGTAAGTATTGTATAGCAGTGGAGGATCACTTTGAGTCTGGATTTTCTAAATAAGGCATTCATTCTTGTTTGGAAATTCTTTTAATTTGTATTTTTATGTAATAAGTAGCACTGCTTGTTGTTTATGTGAATAGTGTATGATGGCATAGGGTATATTCTTACATGAAAAACCTAGTGGGTTATGTTATGTGCTGTACATCACAAAGTGACACACCATTTCAATTTGAACCGGGGAATTCAAAGCTGGACCACTTGACTGAATTTGTCTTTCCCCATCATACATTGAATATCTTAGGGTGAGAATGTGACAGTTTTGAAAAGGGTAGTGTGAATAGTTGGATGGATTGACTTGGGAAAAAATAAATCAGTCAAAAAATGAATGAATCCGTGTAGATTATGTACAGCCGTTTGGAAATTTTCTGACACTCTTAAAGCTCTCAGTTGTTTAAAAGGCACGTCCTTCACACCACCAGTAAATTGAAATTTATCAAACCACTTTAAATCAGTTTTAGTCTTCCTCATCAAGGCACATTAAACTTAATAGGAAGCCAATTTTACAACTCAGTTAGATATTTGGATTCAATTTATACTGCAACTGCCAACACATGAAGAGGCTGGCCTGTCATCCTTGGCCAATGAAACTGTGCTTAGCGTACAACACTTCAATAACACTCTATATACTCTTCCACCACTCTGTGAAAATTGGTGCATCCTTGCATCACACCTGTTGCTCATTTTATAGTGTATAACGTTTGAGTATATTGTAAGTACTTTGTGTTGTTTTTGTTTTGTTTTAAACTGCACAGATGTTGGCTCTTAATGTTACCCTGAAAGTAGTTTCCTCAACTTATCTCTGTTAGTGTGCTGTAATTTTATTTCTGATATTAGGTGGCCTATCTCTATGTAAGGCTTCACAAATGCCTATTTGTGGTAGGACACCACCCATTGCTTAAAGTGTAGACTGACTTGTTTAGAGCTCATTTCAGTTCTTTCTTTCTTCCTGATCTAGGTGGCATGGAGTCTGGTGTCACACTTGCTGATGTCTGGTGCTACATGTCGCTGCTTGATAACTGGAATCTTGTATCTCGAATGACTGTCCCACGGTGTCGGCACAACAGTCTGGTTTTGGATGGAAAGCTCTACACAATAGGAGGCCTTGGTGTCGCTGGAAATTTGGATCATGTTGAAAGGTATAGCTTTCTTGAAAATAGTCTTGTGCATACTCGGATTGAGTTCATATTTTTATTTCTCTTTATGTTATAGTTCACAGAAGGTACTCTTCAAGGGAATCACATTATGGCACCTAAGCAATGTTCCTTTCTGTTATGTAGGCACCATTTTTTAATAGGAAACCAAGAACTATTTCACATTTCTTGTTTGTTTCTAACACCAGGGCAGATATGACCAACCTTATTTTTTTTTTTGCAGTCCCTGTTCATCTTCCTTTCAGTTTCACGCTCACAACCATGAAATCACTTATACTCAGGATTATGTTTTCAATCAGTTTCTTTCCCAAGGCTGAGCTCACACGGCCTGGAAACTCATTGGCAATTCTAGTTTCACAAATCAGACTGAGAAGCAGCTGATACAGAGTGGTCTGTTGATTACTTTACAGTTGAATGGCGGTCCCAAAGCAAGATATTTAAAATATTACAAAGCTTAGCATAATGAGAAGCATTTATTCAATTGCATTTTAAGCATGTGCACCATTTTGTTTGTCTTTTTCCAAGTATCCATTTATGTACACATGTGAATGTCCTTGGGCATAATGTTTGATTTGCTAATGAACAGAGACATCATCTAAAGTGTGGCTTTATAGTGCAGTGCAATAGCAGAAAGTATTTGTAAATTATCATGTTCTTTCTAATATTAAGGCATTGTGAATTATTTGGTTCAAGTTTTTGTGGGCCCCCTTATGCAAGTATCTGCACCCAGCCAATTTACAGCCCCCAGTGACCCAGACAAGTCCATGAATATGTTTTGCATTCCCAGTGAGGGAGGCTGCAGGTAGATGCTGATCTGGGGTACTTTGATAACATGAATTTCTGTTTTTTTTTTTTTTTTTACACCACTCTGGGCTGTTTGGTCTCTGGCTCTTAGACAGCTGGCACAAGATCAGACTATTTTTTCCATGCTGTGATAATAGTTGTGCCTCAGCTAGTGCTGGGCCATTTCACACTGACAAAAGCTCTCAAAGGTACTTTTGCAGTTGTGATCAAAGGTATCTGCATTAAAGAGGTGGTGGTATTTAAAGATGGCAGGACCCAGTGAACAGCCTCTCTTTTTATGATGGGTGGTTTTGGTAACATTTGCCAGATCATTAGTGGATTGTCATGTAGCTGCAGTCCCAGACGTCAGTGTACCAGTGGTCTCATCTACTAGTAGTACACTTCTTAAAGCGTACCCACTAACTGCTTTCTTCCACCAGAGCTATTACAGTATACATCGCCTTCAACATGGTCTCTAGGACTCTTAGCAGCCAAGGCAGTCAAATCCTTGCAGCTAGGAAAGGTTTATATTTGGTTGAATAAAATGGGAAGTACAGAATAGTGACTCCATATCATTTGTAAAAAAATTCATGGAGTCCCTTGCTCAGACTGGTAGGTCCAAAGTCCTGAGTATTACAGCCTTCAAAAGGTGCAGAGTGTGTGAGGAAGGGTTACAATGGTGTAACTTCACCAAAGTGTATACATAATGTAAAGAGGATCAGATGATGGACTAAAAGCAATGGAGAGTTGGGTGGAAGGGGCCCAAAATAGCACTATATTCTGAAGATTTTGTTTTTTTCTTACTACAAATTGATCTACTTAAAGATTGTGTGCCGACAACTCAGAAAAGAAAGCAGTGAATCATAATGTTTTGGGTGAAAGTGGCATGCCGCAGGTGCTCTTTACAGGAAAGTCCACCCTGTATTTACTTTTATACTGCAGCTTTATATTACATTATATAAAAAAAAATCAGTGTTTGGTGGTTAGCATGATTTTCCCATCTCCACATAATGATAATTAATAGAAGCAACACTGGAGATACTTTTTGGTATCTGTGTCACATTATTTTTGAAGGGATAGCTCCACACTTTTTCCAAACTTCTGTTTTTGAAGGAAGTCTGACTTAGCCACCACAGTGAAAACTGGACCTATGATCTTTTTATCTTTTTTTTAGTGCCTGAATATGGACAGGACATTGTCCATCACAGGGCCCTGGTATACTTGCCAACACAGTCAATCTGGATTTACCAGTTAGTCTAATCTGCATGTCTCTGAGGCTGTGGGTTAAAGCCACAGAGAGACCCAGTTAGAACATGCAGACTGCACATAGACACCACCTGGGTCTGGATGTTGAGCTCAGTTTTCTAGGTTCATGTTGCAGAAGATCTAGACACTGTCCCCAAACTTGATTATGTACAACAAAAATAAAGAATAGAAAATATAAGATGGAAGCAAGGCTGTTATATCCCACGCTATCTAAACACAAATACATTGGGCATTGTCTTCCAGAAGTGGTGTCTCAGAATGGATAAGGTCGGTTAATAAATGATAACAGCAACCCAATCACAGTACATGAAGTTATTAAAAATAAAAAGGTCTGTTAATTCTGCTTTAGAAACTTAATACAAAGTTTGAAATCACATTTTGGATGCAGCATTTTCAATCTTTAAAACTTTTGTCTTGATAAAGAAATAACAGCAATGCATTTCAGTGCCTCATGGCAGTCGAAGTACTCAATGAAAGTAATGAATATGAATCATCTCGGAGAGAGCAAGCATATGGTGTCACCCACAACTGCAGACACATATCTGTCAGCTTTGTTTTTTCAACCAGGTGTTCAAGCCTAACTCCATTACAGTGCATAAATTTAAGAAGATAGGAAGAAGAAGGGTGAAAGTTATTCTTTGTTTAAAAGTACAAGCTCTAAAAACATTACACTTGGACTGTTTAAAACTGCTGAAGGATAACAGCCAAAATGCAAATTTTCCAACGTTAATTTCAATATGAAATGAACATCTCATTTTTTCCTTCTGCAGATCAAGTTAAAGCAACTTTTTCCACCTCTACAATATTTGTGTTTGTGTTAAATACAATAAGCCATTTCTATTTATTTTCTTACTGAAATTCCTGCTTGATCTTATTTCCTGAGGATTTAGGTCACAGTACCTGTTTTTCAGAATCACTATGTCTCCTGTTAAGTTAGCCATTGTGTTGTGTTTGCTCATCATTGCCAACAGGACACAGCCCTCATAAGCTCCACCCCAAATGTGCCCTGTCAGGAAGTCAGAAATATGCCTGAACATTTACAGATACCAAAGTAATGTAATGTTTGTATGTGGGACAAAATAAGCATTGATCTCAATTAAAACAGAACAGTTTTTGCTGAATGGGATGTGATCTAAATATTTAATGTAAATCCTATGACTTTCAGCCCATATATCATAGTAAACTTTACTAGATCTGTAGTTTGAAATTGCTTATTAATGAGGGCTTTTAAAGAATGATCTTCATGCTTTGTGGTGCACCACACCAACTCTAAGCAGAGTAACCGGACCCTTTGGTCCTATGTGACATGAACAACAACAAACTGACAATCGGTCATGTAGAAGATTTTTCAAACAATAGCAAAGGCCCTGGAAATAATTATTAGGAAGGCAAGAACTAAAACAATGAGAGGAGTATAAAATAAATTAAATGAAAACTTGATCATATTGGTGACCACCATAAAATATTTTCTAGACTATCTTTCCAGTAAAAATGTACATTTCTTACATGCTATTGAAATGAGTGGAATGTCTATTATCAAGAAAAATTAGGTAATTTGATGGAATTCAGTACAATCACTTCACAGTTAAAAAAAAAAGAACATATATATGTAAAAAAAGAACAAAAAGATAAATATGTAAAAAAAAAAAGTCATAATTTATGCTTAAAATAATTTTCATGCAGTAACCAGAAAGCGGTCCAGATACAGGGCACACTGCCGTTGAAAGTCTTTTCAGGATACAGATTTGTCCTCGCCTTTTTGTGTGCCGTGCAGTGTTTTTTGTTGTAGGCTGCAGTAACCTTTTACCAAGTTGGTATTGTTGCCTGCTGATGAGATGCTTTATTTATTATTTCTGCAGTGGGACAATATCTCTGTTCTTAAACTCATTTTAAATGCACCCAGTGATCTCCTCCGCTCCACACGCAGCCTAGTATTTGTCAAGTGAGCATGAAGGCAAGTGTCATGCAGTAATGGCAGGAATTAATAGGTACACAGTGGGAGAAGGGACACGCTGCACTGTACTTCACATAGTCACTAACTGGCATATCTAGTCAAGATGACAAAATGAGAGATAGAAAACCTGCTGTTTATAATGACTTGCGCCTACTTTGGATAGTTGAAAGAAAAACAGAATTGTGTTGTATAAAAATTTTGGATTCTCTGCATTTATGTTTTTTGCAAGTTAAACTGCCACATATTCTTTTAACAATTTGCTGTCTTTTTCCACCCACAAGATGGTGTTGAGAGAACATTATTAGGAATTCTTAGGTTAACTGTAGGGTCTGACGGCTAAGTCTCTGTAGTCACCGGTAACCGGCTGGCACTTCGACTCACTGCAGCCTAAAGTGATAAAAGGCACTTTATTTAAACAGACAAAGCAACAAAGTGCAATGCGTCACATTCAGAAGGAGAACAGGAAAGTGTCAGAGTGCACTTTTATGTTTGCAAACTGCATGTGGAGCAGTGTTCACAAAATCGACAGATCTCGGTTTCTCCCATCAAGCTGAAGTGTCTACTTTTCTACTTTTATTCCAATTTATGTACATCCCTTCACTGCAAAAAATGCAATCTAAGCAAGTGAAAAGTATTTCTATCATGACATTAAATCTTGTTTTCCTTATTGTAAAAATTATTGACTTATCAAAAAATTTGTATTTGATTATTTAGCTTACTTTAAGAAATCTTAACAAGTAAATTATGCTTACTCCACTGGCAGATATTTTTGCTAAATAAAAGCAACACAACTCCCGTAAAGTTTTTTTTTGTCTGGTTTCTTCATAAGAATATGAACTTCTTTTGTAGACTTTAATTTCATAACAGAATTATATATTAAATGTTTATCTTTGTAGCCATTATGTGGTCTCATTATTATTTTTTTTTTATTTTCTGCATTAAACAGTAATGTTTCCATTAAGTTAAATCAAACAATATTCTGTATTTTAATATATTCCGCTGTCCTGGCACCAGAGAGTGGTGATGTGTTGCATGTCAGTTGGATACGCAAGTAAGACTTTATCTCTCCTCTCTGTACATATGACAATATCAACACTACAGTACTACTACATAAATATTTTCATTTAGTCCCTTTGCGTTTAGACAATTTATTTGAGTTGTTGTCTATCTAACAATGACAGATGAATTATTATTATTAATTTTATTTTAATCCTAAAGATTGTAAACTTCATTTACAAGTATTGAACCAGAACCTGAATTGTTTCTTCTGGTTTCTATCTGATTTGTATAAAAAACTGAAAGAGCTGGATAACTAGATATGTGGGACTACACCATAGAATTATTCAAAGTAAAGCAAACACACACCCACACACACCAGGGTTAACTTCTTCTTCTGTGTTTTTCACCAGGACAGTAGTGATGACAACACCACATTTGTTAGTAATTTCTCTCCTAACCACTAACTTCATCCTTTGTCCCAAACCGCCAAAAGGAGGTTGTGTGTTTAATTTCCGATCAATGATCAGGAACATGCTGGTACAGCTGTTAGGAATTCTATCTCATGGCTCCAAATCTTGTGGCTGCCTGTGTGGTGGTTACATGTTTTCCCTGTGTCTAGATGGACTTCATTTGTTCCGGTTTCTCTCTCACATCTGAATGTGCGGACTAAGTTAGGCATTGGGTCTAAGGCGGGTCCACATTAACTCCGATACATTTGAAAACACTTTTTGTTTTTTGTCCGCAATAACATTGTAAGATTTTTTTCTAAAAGTCTATGATCCATTTGAATTGCACAAAACAGCTAAATCCATCCATCCATTATCCAACCCGCTATATCCTAACTACAGGGTCATGGGGGTCTGCTGGAGCCAGTCCTAGCCAACACAGGACGCAAGGCAGGAAACAAACCCCGGGCAGGGTGTCAGCCCACCACAGAAACAGCTAAATCTTTATCGTTTATCAGCTTTGAGCAACTTTTGTTTGTGGAGCAAACCAAAGAAAATCAAAATGCTAAAAGAATGACAAGCATGCAAAATGGATTTCTTTGTGCAGACAGACAATGAAGTGCAACTGCTTTTAAAGGTCACACACGAGTTTAAGGTTGGCAACGCCTTAGAAAGTACAGACTGGGATTTCTGCTAAAATAAATACAGCAAAACATGTAAGTGTTTTTAGATGCTTAAAAGTTAGGGAAAGACAATCCGCGCATAGAATTCACACTAAAACATGGTGCACACACAAAAGTGGAAATGTACGTACTCACACAAAAATTCAGATGCACAAAACTGTGTGCATGCCAACTTCCACACACTTCTGCTCCATAAATCCCGGTCTGCGTGAAATGTAACTCACTTTTACATGCCTGCCACCCCATCCCAACTCCTTCCAGAATTACACCCCTTTGAATATGCAAATCAATATAAATAGCCCCTTAACTTACGTTCAAGATTTTGTGAAAAGCCAATGGCAAAAGCACAGGAGAAAATAAAAAAGTTAAGCAAATGCAAAGTGGGGTCCTACTCAGTGAAGTGAAGGCAAGGAAAAACCTACTTTTTGGTGGCTTAGGCAGTGGTATGAGCAACAAAAGGAAATTGATGTAGTGACACTCAAAATTTCAAGTTCAGAAAGCTGCACAGTGCCCAAAATAAAAAAGCAGTCAGATGTCAGTTGAGGTGAAAAGGTGAGTTGTAGTCCACCGTCAGAATGTCATATGGAACTGTATTAGGGCACAGAGAAAAGAAAAAGTAATTAGGGACACAGTGAAGAAAACAAGGTAAAATTTAGACTTTAAATCTTGATATTTCCATTTTAATCTTATAGTTTATTTTGTCATTAACATAGAACATCATAAACTTTAATGTACTAGAGTTTTTCAAATCACATCATAGCTAAAGTAGGATGCTATATGCTTCATATTGCATGTGTTCCCTGACCCAGTCATTAATCACTATGTGCTTCTTAAACTGGCTTTCCCTTACGCCAACAAGAGCGCGTAGGCAGTGATCGCCAAACAGAATACATTACATTCATGATATTACAACTCTCTGAACATTTTAGAATAGTAAGAACTATACTTGATATCATTTTCATGATGAAATGCACTAAAGCATATATTAAACATGTGGGGGGGCACTGTGGTTCAGTGGTAGGACGCGCGACCCAGAATGGAATAATTTAATGCAGCATTACTGTCTCTGTCAAACGTACCAACCCCCAACTCCTGTCTTTTGTTTTCTTTCTCCATGTAACCATTCACCACACAACGAGCTCTGTAACAAATTTAAAATCAGCTGTAAGCTTAGAACACAGATTCTTCAAAACTTTTATAGAACATTGAAAAATCGTTGTTATGCATATTTAATTATTCCATCCATCCATTCAGAATCACGCCAGTCCTAGCAAGCATCAAGCGCAAGGCAGGAACAATCCCTGGATGGGGTGCCAGCTCATCACTACCACTGCACCATCACATGTTTAATTATTAACAGTATACATTATTTAAATGAAGATATCGATTTATCTGTAAAATTTAATATTCATACTTTAATGGATTTCATCATAAAAATGAAATCACACAGCTCCAAGAGCATGTAAATATGTGCTGTCTTCTATTGAATTGAACTTAATTCCTTTATTGTCATTGTATAGTACAATGAGATTTAATGTGCAAATCCTCCATAAACTTATTTTCCTATAAAATTATAAAATAACAGTAATAATAATATAAAAAGTAATTAAATTATACAGTATGAAAGCATAAGTATAATAAACATGTACATATAGTGTAGATTGTGCAAATGGTTAATAATGTGGCTTGGGTTGTGCAGTGTTACAGTTGTAGTGCAAGTTTTCAGTGAGGTAATTTTAATTACAAGTACAAGCAGTTCTACCTGGACCAGTTAATGGACTGATTGAGTGCATTTAAGAGTTCTTGGGATAAAACTGTTTTTCAGCCACGAGGTCCGTGCAGGAAGGGCTCTGAAGTGTTTTCCAGATTGGAGAAATTCAAATAGACTGCAGCATGGCTGAGTGGAATCCATGCAGATGCTGGTGGCTTTTCTTAGGCAGTGTATGTTATAAATGTCTTCCAAGGGCTGGAAGCTGTATCCCAATAATCCTCTGCCCTCTTGACACAACCCATGCCATAGAGCTTTCCAATCAGCTGCTGTGCCGCTATGATACCACACACAAATACAATGGGTTAATACTCTGCTCTAATACTCTGAGTGGTGCGCTGAGAGTAACAACACTAAAGCAACTATGGTATTTGGAATAGTTTGTTAATTCCGTGCCCCATTATATTGTTACAGAATGATTACAATCAAGTGAATTAAATTTGTAAATGATATGCAATTAATTTCAGTATATTTGATAAATCCCACATCACTGATGCAAATCTAAAAAAAAAGGGAGACCACACAGAAACAGTAGCACTACTTTGACGCTGGGTGCCGGCAGTTTGTAAAGCAGAGCAGAAACGTTTGTATGCAAGGCTGCCGTGAGAACGTGCATGGCTTTATACTAAGTTTAGTTTTTACACATTGCGATGTGAGCATGGAAATGGGCATACACAACATTTTTGTGTGTACGCATCGTTTATACATGAGGCCCATGGTGTTTTTAAATTTACACTGTACTTGATGTTATTTTAGAAAATAATATGAAAATGCTGGTAGGAACAGAAAATTTTTAAAGCAAAAACATTTTCAAATGTACTTATATTAGTGTGGATTAAGCCTTAGTGTTGATGGGGCATTTTCTAAATGAGTACACTATTTCAGTTTGGACAGAAAGCCAGAAACACAAGCAAAAGGCACATTTTTAAATGTAGCCCTGTTAGCATATACTGGCCTATGGCTTAGTCCACACCCAAACAGATGCATTTGAAAACAGCCTAATATTTGCAGGAGAGGGCTCTGAGGTAGACTGGCATCAAGTCCAAGGTTACCTCCTGCATATGCCTAATGATGCAGATACAGGCCTCAGCCCTTCTACCCTCAAGTGTATTCCGCAGGTTTCAGAATGAGAACTAAGGTCTGATGTAGTGGGAGATCTTGGCACAAATTGAATAACCAGTATTAAAATTTCTAAATCTATTTGTTATCAGTGTTGTCCAATGCTATAGAGGCAAACAGACAGATTAGTATGTGTCTCTAAAGCATTTCTTTACTGCATTTCCCATATGCTCGGGGCACTGTGCTCTATTTGATACCTGCATGAGGTAAAACAAATCCATTCTGTAGCCGCCTGCTGCTTGTCTCTTTTAGCAGTTACATTTATTGTATTTTTTTTCCCTGCCCATTTTGTAATTTTCAGTTTTTGTGATGCAAGTTATATGCGTTCAGTTCTCTTGACAAATGTGGCTATATGGATACACAGACCCTTCATCATTCTTTCCTTTCTGTCATTTTTTTTTTTTAATAGTCAAATGTTAAATGTTACATTTCCTCAGAGATCATTGACACTTTTTCTTCACTGTTGCGTGTAAATGAAAGATCAAAGGTGAGATCTCTTTTAAAGGAGGTGTTCATGTGGTGAATGCAGATTCTTTATTGCTTCATAAACCCCACTTCACTACAGAGGCACTCACCCATGCTGCTGAAAGTAATGGGATCAAATTTGTAATGTGCCTGTTGTCCGCCCACTCATCCTGGATGTAGCAGCCACATGTCAGATACACACCCATTTGGCAGACTATTGATATATAAAGATTATCAGTCCAGGCCTGGAAAGCACTACAGAGATGGAGTTGTCCTACTTTGATCTTCACCAAAGAGAAAGTCTGACTTATTAGTGTAAATTGCTTGTGCTTTCATCCAACAGGTAGAGCATGTGTGCCTTTCTTTCTTTTTCTTTTTTTTTTTGGTCTTTCGTAACCGGGCTATTTCATGCACCCAGGTTAAGCACAGCACACCGAATACAACAACCCCCTCACTGATATGTCTAAACAGCGTCTGAGTGAATCAAAATGTGTGTGAAGGTGGAGGCAACAATGTGCAGTGTGCTTTCTGACAGCCTCAATAAACAGCTCGGACCTGAATGGAGTTAGTAAAGCAGCTAATGAGGTGAACTAGGTGCTTATCTGGCGCGGTCAGGGGGCAAGAAATGGACCCTTCAAGAATGTCTTATTGTGACTTACAATATGTCATGGGAAAAAGGATTAATAAAAAAATGTAAAAAAAAAAATCCTTAACTTAAATGACCAAATTTTTCTTGTCAATATACTTCTTGTGAGAGAAGGGAAACTACAAACAATACTTGCAAAGGCCTAGTCAGAAAAGTGATGGATGGATGAGGGTTTGTTAGAACATTGAGCATATAGTAGGTGACCCAGTAAAGCAGTGCTACTTCACAACTCCACAAATTCTAATCCCAGTCATTGCTTCTGTGAAGTGTTGATGTTCTCTCCTGATTGGGTTTTCTATGATGGATTCTGTTTTCCTCCCAGTGGTGTGCATAGTTCTGAAATTGGCCTTGTGGATTTGTGCCCTGATTTGGACTGCTGCCCCTTACAGGCCCAGTTCCTGTCTTGTTGCCATTGCTGCCTGGAAAAGCTCCAGGCACTCCCTGTCCCGGATTGTATTTTGCACGTTCAATAATGGATGAATCATGAGACCAGAACCCAAAGGATAATAAAAGGGCATTTCCTTGTGCATTTTGTTGATTTACCTTCTTGCCATTTTCTTACATGTTGTTCTAACCACACACAACCACCTTAATGCCAGTACTATTTGGTCATTTGGTGGTAGTAGTCAAATGGTCTTATGAGGAAAACGAACAGGCAACATTGCAAAGTACAATTGAGAAGTCTGGGATACAATGATTCAGTCAGATGGCAGTTTAGGTAGAATTAAAGTGGCCAGTCAAAACTGCTCGCAAAATGGCACATCATATTTTGGTGACAGGATTCTGTCTGCTATGAGAGGTGCTACACCACTAGACAAACATCAAATCACAGACTTACCTTGGCGGTCCTCCTTGAGGCCTGGGCGACAGTTTCACTAAAATCCGAATTGAGCAAGTGAAAGAACGCAGGAAAAGAAAGTTAAAGATGGCCATTGTGTCACAAACTGAAGTGAACCAGGTAATCCAGATCATTATAAAGACAGTTCCTGCCCATCTCTATCTTTGTGCATTTAACCATTGTGGACTTCAGCCTTACATGTAAAAAAAAGAAAGGATCCTTACACATTGTCTTTCAGCTATCACAAGGACATATCTGGGGGGGAGAGTTCATAGTGCAAGTGCGGCATTGAATTTCTGGGTTCTCTACTTCTGTATAGCATGAAATGAGCTCTGCTGGGACTGGTTTTGTTTTATGTGAGTTGGGTTCAAGAATGTTTGGCAGATCAGCACATTGGGGGCTTGGACTGAATAAGTAGGTTAAGGACACAGGGGAATGGAACTAAAAAAAAAAGAACCACCAGTACAGTAGAACGTGGTGTTTCGCAGAGGTCCACATCTGTACAATGGGAAGTTTGCAGAGAGAGTAATGAGGCAGATATTATTTGCAAAAACATAAAAGGCTTTGTAATGCACAAGATGGATTACAAAATCATTACAACTTAGTCCATTCATCATTTCTCTGGCAGCTCAGAAGAACACATCGAGGTCCATGTACTGGATTTATTTTGGAAGGTTTTTCCTATTAGGCTGCATAATTATGCCGCTTGAATGTTAAAGACCTGTGACAAAGAGGGCCACGCTGAATAATGAAGTGCAGCACCAGGTGCCAGTCTGCCAGGGAGAAACTGAATACTTCTCAGTTCTGGCTGCCCCCTTTGCAGCCTGTGCCATACAACACAGTTTGTAGTGTCTTAGTCATAACCTTGTGCTTATCCAGACAGCTTGTTATTCATCCACTGTACTCTTTTCAGAGTAACACTTTAACATGTAGCACCTATAAACAAGCCAAAATATGAACACATTCCATCATAGCCAAGGTTGTGAATAGTCAGAATTTTTCTTTTCCTTACTTCATTTTCCTAAATGCATTTCAGTCAGCCCCAGCCAAGGAGTTTAGGTTTCAAGTAGTGCATTTAACAATACAGAGTTGCAGCAGAACCCATGTGCTCTCTCCATCATTACTGGGTGTGTGAATAAAAAGGACCTTTCAACCATAAATGGATACACGCTCAGTGCTGTAAAGTTCAGCATGAAGTCCCACTTCATGTGTTTGCTGTTTGCTGCTATGTGGAGAAGAGCTTTGACTTGCAGCCTCACAGCTCACAGCTAGGGCTTGGACTTCAAATCCCTTTCAGAGTTTGCCTGTGTTCCTCATGTCACATCGCTCACATTGTGTCCCCTCCTTCAATGGCAGCCTTCTTATAGTCACTAACATTGGGGGAGGGGGGTTCATTTATTTATTATTTTTTGCCTGAACTGTTACTTTGCCACCAGCCTCAGTTACTGTTTCTAAATTATCTGGCAGAACTGTATTCTCACTAGCATCTGTAAACATTTACATTAATATTGAGTTGTGCTTGTGTATTCAAAATTATTGTGCTCTACATGACCCAAGTACGGCGGAACAACTTCTTATGACACATTTTTCTTTTATTGTTAAACATTTGAGCTGTGCAGACCCTGGAGTGCAGAGATGGTGTATTTTTGTTCATATTGTGTGGATATCACCTGCAAGTTGCTCTGACAAATACACATTGACAGTTACATCCAGGAAAATTGCACACTGCTAGTGGGTTGCTCTTTCCGTCTTGGGCATTTGCTATGGAGAAAAGTGGAGAAATTCCATGCAGTTTTTCCTCCACACTTTTGTCCAACATGCAATTGTTGTGTCACTTATGTGCTCACGCAAGGTAACCTTATGTTAATATTAGAATTTAAATGAAGGTCAAATACAAAGTTCAGCTCCATTGTTATATGTACATAGCACAATCAAATTCTTCCTTTCGTGTCTCTTTAGAGCCATAACAATAATACAACACCAACAAAGACATACACACACAGAATCATTTATTCATATGTTTATTTTCAAAATGAGCAGAGTCATGGTAAGCTGGAGCCTAGTTTGGCAGCATCATGAGCACAGCTGGAATGCACCTTAGGAATGGCCGCGGTACCCTTTTGCTCACACCATGTCTTTGTGACATAGAAGAAAAGTACTTAGAGAAAACCTACAAAAACACTTGAAAAACATGCAAACTCAGCCTGAGACTTGAACTTGGGACCACTGCAGTAGCAACCACTGTTACATTACATTAAAATCTACACCAAGATTCAGCAAATCACAAAGGATGGAGCTTTTTTCACATATAAAATGTCCACCTTATAAGGTATCTTTTATCATTTTGCCGGTGACAACAGGTGCCCTCTCAGACACCTTGGCTCCGTTCTTTGATTTTAGCTTCATACCAATGAGCGGTTTGGGCTGAACGCCTCTTCTAAGGGGAACTGTCCTAATGTTGGGATGGCATGTCAGTTCTGATGTGCTTGTTTAAAAAGCCTTATTAGCTGAAATCAGCCTAGTGCTCTCTGCTTGTGCATTTACTGAGTGCCTTGTGATTACCCAAAAGGCACTGCCTGCAGGGACACCCCGAGGAAACATTTTGAAAGGCAGCCTGACAGCCCGCTCATCTTAAAAGTGAGGAAGTAAATTTGGCTAAAATTAGCAATGTACTCTTCAGGCTGTTCGTTGCATATATGGCAGCAGTTGAAACAGATCAGGAAGGGATTTTTCAAGCATCTTTATTAACTGTATAAAAAATGTACTATATAAAGTACTGTATGTGATATATTTATAGATATAAATATATATAATGTATGTATGTATACTCTACATATGTGTGTGTGTATAAAAATACCTACGCAGCCAGCTTGTTTGAGATACACAGACAACATTGAGTATTTATGTATATCCCCACACATTCCCTTTCTTTTGTAGTGAACTCCCCCCGAGGCCCTTTTCAAGCTCACGTCCACAGTACGATTGTTGACGCGTGTTTTTCTTTTTAGAGGCTTATTTTTTGCTGGAGCCCTTGGCTTGTCATTATTAAGCTGAAGTGTATCATCTTCAGTTCCGGTAGCAGAAGATTCTCAGTTTCGACTGTTGATTAAGATCTGCTTTGTTGGCTGCCTGCTGCGTAGCAAATTTGACAAAGAGAGATCAGCATTTCATGGGGGCTTTTGAGGGCTACAGTGCAGTAGATGTGGCCTGAGGCCCCCATTCAACATAATCTTGTAATCTTGTGGCAGAACAGGAAGCAAAACCCTGCTGAGTTTCCCCGAGTTTGAAAATCTGAGCCTCACTATCTGTGTGTTAACTAGGACATTGCCAGGTAGCTGTTAATGGTCTGCTTTTGCGGCGCTTCCTCCTCCGCTGCTGTGTTTAGTTCCAGTATTGAGCCTGAAACATACACCATCAATGACAACAGATACTTTTCTGCATTTTTGGACTGTCAGTGCATTCATGCTCAAAAGAAAGGCATTAATACTAGCGGCCAGTCAGTCCGCCTCCATTTAGTTAATATTGGCAACTATCGCAAAGCGCTTCACCCATATAAGTACTTCAGAAAGCCCTTTCTAACCCCATAACAGTTTGATGGCACTCCCCGATGTTCTTGAGATTTCTCCCTGTTTCATGACATTTCTTCATTAGTAAGGCCACCACAGCGACAGTGAAGGACAGTGTGACAAATTGGACAGTTGGCCGAGGTAGAAGATCCCACATCATGATCAAAGAAAACTTGAAGAACGTGTAGGTAGTGACAGTCCCCAATGGCGCCATCCACATGTTATTTTCATGCACTAATAATGTCCTTGTCAATTTCAGTTTAGAGCTGCTTTTCTGCTGTTTCTTTTCTACTTTGTAAAACTATACATTTACTTTGTCATGAGAATTTACTTATTTGTAAACATAAGAACTACTTTGAAATCAAAATGGACGTGCAGAACACTCAGTATCAGCCAGTCAGATGCAGGGTTCAGACATCTTAATGGGAAGAAAAATGTGAGAAACAAAAAGTATAAGCTGCTAGCTCCTCTCTTCTTACTAACTTAACCTCCTTAACTTAAAAATGTACTCTTTCAAATATGTATGTCATTTGGTAATATAAAAGAAAGGCCAGAATAGGCTCTTAGGAGACTGCATTCCTTTAATGTGGGAAGTTGCATCATTTTCTACAACTCTGTGATGGCCAGTGTCATTTTCCACGCTATGGTTTGTTGGGCTGGTAACGTCACTTCAAGAGAGGCCCACCAAAGCAACATGCTAATTAAAAGGGCAGGCTCAGTAATGGGACCCCCTGGAGCTCATAGCAAAGGACAGAATTAAAACAAAACTGAGTGCCATTATGAACAATGCTGCGCATCCTCTCTCTGACACAAACAACAAATTATTCTGCAATAAGCCTGTATAATGCCTCACTGTGACTGCCAAGTCACGAGTTGTCTCTTCTTTTTAGCTATTCTGGTGTTTGTGTGTCTGTCTGTATATCTATCTAATTTCAAGTCATTTAAAAACATCCTGGCCAAAGTTTTTAATTTTCCTCTAATTCAACATTAAGTGGTCTTCAATCCTTGAAATTGAATCTTCCAAACCAAGTAAAATGCCTTATCTATAAAGTGCTTCTGTTATTGTGCACATCTTCCAATTTTAAAAAGCTTCATCCTTGACATTTTCCATTTTATATATATCATACATAACTCATTAACGGACAATGTATTATTGGATTCGTATTGATCTATACAAAGGGGAAAAAAATTCAGTTCTTTTGTGTGCAACATTGATTTCACCTTCAAGCTGCTGCCCTTGATAGTGAGCGGATGGCACTTAAAGGTCACTTGCTGTCTTTCTCAGAGGCGCTTGGCTTTTAAAGTGGGCTTTTGGGCAGACAAAAGAGCAAAGTGTCTAAAATACAATTTGAAAATCATCAGCTTGTAACAAAAATATCCTTACAGAAGTAAGTGACCTCTGCAAGTTTTAAAAGCAAATTTGGGAGCAGAATGGTCCGTTTGTCACCTAATGTAAGCTGTTCAGTTTTTCAGCAAAGAAAACTACTGCGCCCCTGTTTCTAATGTGTGGTCCTTAGCAGCACTTTTACTTTTAAGGGTAATCATTATTGCCATTCCTTCCCTTGCCAAAAAGTAAACCATTTATTATCCAAAAAGTCAAGATCTGTCGGGTTTTTAGGCTGCAAGGTCTGCTCATCGTTGGTTTGGGCTTACTGCACCAGTGTGGAATTTTCACCATCTATACTTGCTTCCTTTAGCTCGGCTTGTTGGATTTGAAGGTCTCAGCAGGTATGGAAATAATGTAAAAAAATAAGGTCACCATGGCATATTACTTTCCCACTTTACTGACGTTGTAAACCTGAAATACCATCAGTGAAAATCAGTCAAACACGTCTCACAGCACAAGACTTTTCATTGAGGCAAAGAATGACAATCATTGTGGTCGTCATAAAAATACAAGTGTAGGGAAAAGCAACAGTGATGGGCCGCATCCTAGGGTGGACTTTCTCACTTTTCACTCACTGGTCTTAGACTGGAGCATAATTTTCCTGTTCATTAAAGACTGGAATTTTTGCAGTTGGATGATTTCAACTAAAATTTGACTTCAGTTAAGCAGGAATTGGACATTTTTGGAATTTGGCCTTGTCTTTCCCTTGGGCTGTTTCATGTTATGTTTACTGTGTGCTCTAGATAGATAGATAGATACTTTATTAATCCCAAGGGGAAATTCATATAATCCAGCAGCATCATACTGATACAAAAACAAAAAAAAATATTAAATTAAAGAATAATCAAAATGCATGTAAAAACAGACAATAACTTTGAATAATGTTAGCATTTACTCCCCCGTGTGGAATTGAAGAGTCACATAGTGTAGGGGAGGAACGATGTCCTCAGTCTGTCAGTGGAGCAGGACAGTGACAAAAGTCTTTCACTGAAGCTACTCCTCTGCCTGGAGATGACACTGTTCAGTGGATGCAGTGGATTCTTCATGCAGGACTCTAAAGCAGAGGTCATTTCAAGTCTTCCACTTGAAGTCCTAAGTCCACCCCTGTGTATTATGTGAGAAACATTCCAACTGAATACAGTCCTCATTACTTATTTTGATAAATTATCAATCGGAAATAGTTGTTTATTTGAAAGTGTTTTGTTTATTGACTTCATTGTTTTAAATAAAAGAAGCAATAATTCCTTAGGCAAATGTGCTATACACCATCACTGAAGCCTCAGCCCAAGGTGATCACAACTTTAGTTATGCCCTAGCCATGGACATTCACTTCACTTCTAACAAGCTAAGCTGAACACATATGATTTCCCAGATAGAAATTACCTCTCCAGAGTGTGCTGGGTCTACCATGGGGTCTTGTAATCATGGGAGGCACCCAGACTGACCCATACTGCACTACATCCACCAAGTACCTGCTCTAGAATTTAGTCTCAGTATCCATCCAACTTTCTCTTTATATTTTTTCTGAAACACCCTGAAGGTCATTTATGGACTGTTGTTTGTCTGAGCTCCTCCCTTTGTCCAGACAGCATAGCTCTAAGGATCATTGAACCACAGGTCACACCATGGTCATTATCCTAGAAGAGGACATTAATTAAAACTTTGAATAAGGAAGCCACTTTCGAGGGGCACCGTAGACATGTGTCTAGATGTTTAAATGTGACTCCTCCAAATTCAGGTCTGTGGTGCTGAAAGAACTAATGGGACATACATTAAAAACACCACTAGCATGAAGAATCTATATGGACCTATAGGCCATTTCACATATACACACTGGGTTCTGAAAAATATACTGTGTGAGACCCCAATTGTTCCCAGACTACTCACTTTATGACATACATGGCAAGTCAGGTTTTAGGATTATTGGATGGATTCTTAGAAGAGGGAGATCTGTGTTTCAGGTACAACACGAGGTATGACTGGAGGCAGAAGCACCATGTGTGACAAACACACCCCTTGTCGCTAGTCTCATTCCAGGCCTGAGTCTGGTCATGTCTTGGCTATCATCGACCTAATCAGGTCTTCTGAAAACAGACATCTTTCAGGAAATGTCTTAGCAGTGTATTCTCTGAGCCTCCCGTCAATCTCAGGGTCAGTGTGGATCAGCATGTAGTATGAAAGTCACTTCTGAGCTATCCTTTCTTCACCTTAACCTTGACCCTATAGTCCCAGATTGTGCTCCTCACACAGGAGCCAAAACATATCCTTCTTTATGTCCCTTTCCACATTTGTGTTGTCCATTTACATTCCCAAAATGGATTGTAGAGGCTGTGCCATAACGCCTCCTTAACTGTTATCCCCAAAATCAAAGGTGCAGTCTTATGGCTCGATGTAAATAGGTGGCGATGGTTTTGAGGTCAGAAGCTTGTTAACAATTAGTTGGCTTTTGATCAACAGAAGAGGGAAACAAAACTGAAAGGACCCCCGACTTAAGCTGCCTGCTGGTCGATAATAGCACAAACACAGCAAACATATTTAAGGGATTAAAAATTTAATTAAAAAATACTCAGAACATGATAATGTCCTGTAGCAAGATGAACACTTCAGTGCGTCTCGCTCACCAGTAAACCAGTAAAAAAAAAAAAAACTAATAAACAAAATAGACTGGGGCAAAGTTTCATGTTGTTTCAAATTAGTTTTATATTTTATTCATTCAGATTAAGTTATTAACAATTAGCAATTCCACAAAATAAGTCATTACTACAGCATGAATTTAAAATCAATTTTCGTGCTTTAGGATAAGTGAGTCGTGTGGCATGCTGTGGCTGTTGCTGTAAGCGCCATGTCCTGTCATGGATTTATCTATTGGGGATCATTGTAACAGGAGGCTTCTTGCACCTACTGCTGCCCCCTATTGTTTGTTTTCTAAGTTACACCAATTTGCCATCTGTATCCCCCCCAGTTAAATAAAGGTACGGCTCACAGATTCATTAACTGCGTGCCTTCAGTATCCACAGTTGTATATTAAGCTCTTAAAGCTTAGCCGACGGTAATAACAGCGTGTGCAGTGATGGAAGACTTAAATGTGGCAAGGGACAACAAGCAGAAAGCTTGAAAACCCACGCAGAACAAAAGAGCAAGTCACATTTAGAAAATGCCATCTAGGAGTTTAATTCATTTACATTGCATTGAAACAAGTGTGAATGGTGGACACTGTCATGGAAATGATGAAAGCATCACATGAAAAAGGAGTTTAAATTTGAGGTAAGGCCATTGCAAACTTATCAGCTCCAGAGGCGAGTCAGCTTAGTTTGATTGCAGATTAACAGTACAAGACAGCCGTTAAAGACGATTAGAAGTTGAATACGGGAGCTTTCAGAGCAACACAAGGCAACTCATAGCTGGTGCCTAAATTTTAGGTGCATGAGTTACAAAAATAATGACAGCACATGACAAACTTGAGTGAACTGCACTGGCAAAGACAAACAGCATTTGCAAATTGAAACTCACTGACAGTTATAGTTGGGCTTTTGCCAGTATGGCTACTGAATGCCACAAAAGTACTGCACAATGCAGACTCCAGCTCTTTGACTTGGTGCCAGCTAGAACTGTATGTCATGAGCGTCACAAAGCTTGAGGACCCTCGGTCGGAAACGGTTGTATCCAAGGTCAGCACACAACGACACATGACCTGGTGGAAGGAGCACAAAACCTGAACCCAAATCAATGGAGAAAAGTAATATAGTCATCTCTCATTTTAGCTCTTGGATCTAGATGGGTTAACATTTGGATGAAATTAATGGGTGCTTTCATCTAAACTCTTGAACATGGAATGGACAGCCATCTTGTGGGAGTCATTCTGTCTGGTGACATCTCTGTATGGGTGTATAACAGTCAAAGAATGGGAGGCCCTAATGATGTCCTGCTATTTCTGAATGATAGTGGTCCCATGAAAATGGCTGAATGAATTCAAGAGTACTTTCATGAACACCAAGATGAACTCAAAGTATTCCATGGCCTTTCAGATCATCAGGTCTAAACATCATTCAGCTTTTATGAGATGTTTTGAAGAGCCAAATGCAAAGTAGATTTCCACCCCCTTTACCTCTCAAAGACCTCTGGAGGCTTTTCTTCTTGAACAATGATTCCAGTGCACAAAATGCTAGCCTACTTCACAGCATTTATTGAAGGCAAATGGTGCCCCCCAACTCATTATTTCTACACTGACTACATATTAACTTCAGCCAAATTCTTTCCCGTTCACTTCAATAAAGATGCAAGTTAATAAAACAAGGGATACTTTTCCTAAACGTTAAATGTAGTTCACTTCAGTAGTGCAGGAGACATTCAATTAATTGAGAGCTTGAGTGGAGCTTATGAAGGGGTACTTGTTAGAAATAGGCAGATGTTTAGACTCGCGTGTTTGAGTGTTACAGATGAGGGTGTGGACACAATTAAGCGTCTGCCAGCTTAAGAAGCATGCGCTGAGGCCGATAAATAAGGAGAGTGTGAAGTTTTTCAGAGCTGAGCCAATTTTACTCATTTATGATATTTGATAGCCCTGACACCTGCAGGTTTGTTATGCACACAGGGGGCTGTTATAATTTGGCCTATTCAGCCTCCCATGTTTGGGCTTTTCTAAAAGACTGGCTTCATCAGTATATGGCCAGAGTGGCTGAGGTTAGCCAGTACATAGTAACCGAATTATTTTACAGTCCCGAGTTTTGATGCAGTACAGTTACATATGCTGGTTGTGTGTCATGTGGGCAGCAGAGAGGTGGGCTACAGTGACAAGGTGCTGTTCTTTGTTTGGACGTTCTTTCTAATAGTAAGCCATTGTTTTCGTAAAGAAAGATTTTGGAATTTTAGGTGTATTCTTACCTAACTCGATTTGGGGTAGCACATCCTGGAGCCTGTCTTGTCAGTATTGTGGTGGGCGCCCATCCACTGCATGGCCCACTGACGCACACACCCACGCAGACACAGTACTGGTGTGAAATTGTCATATGTGGTTATGGACATGGATGGAATGAATGACCTTGTAGACATGAGCAGTCTTGAAATACCACCTAAATGCATGTGTGTGGATGTAATAAATATAAGTACTGTAGTTGTATATGACATGTGCCACACATGTATTTGTATATGACATGTGCCACACATGTATTTGTATATGACATGTGTAAGTGCATTATGTATATTTATTATACTCGCAGGTTCAATTTCAGTAACAGTTAAGCTGATTGAGACTTAACCTCACAAACACAGAGGCCGTCAAGTGTCATCTCTGGGCCTCCCCTGGATGTTTGTGATTCGGTCAATGTGCTTTCAATTAATTCCCCACTGTGTCTTCATCAGTACAACTTATTATTTCATAAGAAACACTTCAGAATTGTATTAGCTGACATTTTTTTGGTTGCCTGGGTAATCAAAACCCCACTGTTTAATCACACTGTATTGATATCAAGTATTTGGAAAGCCTTTATGGCTTTAGAATACAAATCAGTGAAATGCTTTTCATTTCCCAGAAATGTTAGTTATCCCAGTTACTTTTGGAATACACACAGGCATTTGTTTGAATTGGTTAAAGATGGCATGTTTTGTTCTGTTATACACATAAGCAGGTTTTGGCTCACACTTCCCAAAGGTTGGCTTTATGGCAGGAGGACGTTTTCCACATGGCTGTGATGGAGCTCGATAATGTCTTAAAATTAGATGTCCTGTTACGCACAGCTTTTACTGGTTATGTCACGGATTGCACAGATACCAGGGCACAAACGTTAAGTATGGGAAATGGTTTTGCTATCAAAACAAGGGACCCAGCTCACAACTTGCCCGGGGGCCTGTGATGCTATTAAGATGGCCCTGACAAGAACACTGCATTGTGTGTCATTGTGACAATGCAAGTTCCGCTCCATGCTCCCATCTTGCTTCTGGGAGCTCTGAACCCGACACCATCGGTAATGTCACAGATGAGCTGGATAGTGAGGCACAACAATGAAGCAAGGGCATGGTGCTTAAAGTGCAAAAGTGCTCTTATTTAAAATTAACAAACCAAAAGCAAAGTGTCCAAATTAAAGTGCAGTGCATCAAAGTTAATAAATAAATAATCCATAAAAATCGGTGAATTGTGGAGGTTAAAAACACACTAGAAAAAATCCTTTGAAAACAATGAGGTTAAAACAATGTCTGGAAGCAGTCTTTTAAAACAAAGCCCGGTGCATTCTTTTACTGGTGACTCCCCTGTTTCTTCCATCTAGGCTATGCGCCAGGGGAGTCACCCTACATGCAGCTGACCTTCTTCCCTTCTCTGGTCTGGTGGCCTTTCCAATCCCTGGCTCTATTTCTGCTCACCCAGACTGAGACTTGGGCTCCCCAGCGACCAGGACGCTCACACTGGGGCTTCCACTTCCCAAGTCCCCTTCTCCCGCTGCCTTTGCTGCAGCGAGCCAACCTTCTCCCGGCCACTCCTGCTCCAAACAAGCGCTCAGCAGCAGCGATCACTACCGTCAGCCCTTGGGTGCCGGCCAAACACCCCACTCAGGCTCGTCTCACCCAGCTGCTTGCAAACAGCGCAAGTCTGTGCTCGCACAATCACTTTCTCTCTCTCTCTGTCACTAGCTTTCTCCACCCTTCTCCTTTCTTCTCCATTAACCTCCCATTCTTTTTCTTTTCTTTCCTCTCCCCTCTCCTCCGCCTTGCTCTTCTATTATAAGATCCGGTGACGTGGATTAGGTGTGGCAATCAGCAGCTCCCGGCAACAAATATGGATGTGGACGACTCCTCGCCATTGCACTTAAGCGAGGACACGTCCGCATCACGAATCACCAGGGAACCGCTCCGGTCACACTACCACGACCCCACTCTAAGCTGCGAGTCCGGCGAATTTATTTAAAAAGTAGCCTTTTTGACTTGAGCTGTGGACCCGCTACACCACAATCATCTAGAGAAATGAACTTACAACCTGCAGGTCATTTTTAAGAAATATTTATCAATGTAAAGTACAATAAACTGTAATTGGGCTTCTCTCATGTACATCAAAAATGCATTCAGAGTGGACTGCTCGCCTATCTTGCTATTCCAAAGCATTGCCAAGTGAATCTGACAGCACAGGGTCAGTTTAGCATTTAGGAAATGCAAAAAATAGAGAGAGGGAAAGACACACACAGTGCAACATTAAAGGTAATGAACAAATTAAATTAAGAGGGAACAATAAATGTCTGTTTCTGTTCAGGGAGCCACGTCCTCCTCAGACTGCAGGCAGTGTGACATGGTAGTGACTCTGAGGTCATGGGTTCAAATCCCACTCCTGATGCTGTGTGACCTCTGTGCATCAATTATAAAAACAAAAGAAATGTTGCCAAATGCATCTCAAATGTTGTAAGTCACTTTAGATAAAGGCATCAGCCAAATTAATACATGTAAATCTCATGGCAGGGCTTGTTTTTCAGTTTATTGTAGCAGGTTGCTATTTCAGGTTAGTGGATCTACTTCACAGTTCCAGAGCCCTGAACTCCAAACCTATGATGGTCAGTGTCAGATCCATGACCCCTGGTTGCTTCCAGGAGTATCTTGAACCCTGAACTGCTAGTCGTACCCAAAGATGAGCCTCACACAGTCAGCAAGGGGTTGTTGCAAAGTATCTAGTACTTTTTATTACATCAAAATAAAGTGTCCATAATATGGTGCAGACTATCTTAAATAAATAAAAAAATAAAATTCATGAAAGTCTGCAAGTTAAAAAAAATATATATATATATATGTTTATATATATTCTCACTTTACAACCGGTGTAAAACCACATAGCCATCTGGTCGTTACTCTTCTTTCATCTGAGCCCAGCACATCCTCTAGCCCACCCAGTGGGTTGCTCAGCCGTTGAAGACCCCAGCAGCTGCGGTCCTCACTTTCAAGTCCCATCTTGGCTGCCTCTTTTGGTGTCTGCCAGACCGCTAAGAGCCAACTGTGTTCTTGTCTTCCCCCATGCTCTCCTAAGGTCTTTGAGATACATAGGAAGGGCACCTTCACCATCGTACCCACTTCTCCATTAAATCTGTGGGTAATGATCCATTCCTGGAGCACTGAGCATTTGCTTCTCCACGGGGCTGCCAATCACTCTGGCTGTTCTTCTTTGAGCTGGCTTGGGCACCTGATACTGTGCTCACTCACGGGTCTGTTCTTTGTATTCTTTTTCTGTTATGCTTTCCTCTCTTGAGCATCAGGTCCCTTTTTAAAACTCCCTCCAGCTAATGAGGGAAAAGGTTAATCCCTATTGTGGATGTGGGATGCCTGCCACCACATCTGCCTCTGAAGCCAGTCCACTATGCTACCTATGCCCCACCTGAAAATGTGAGCTCATTATTTATTTATGTAAAATGTACTTGCCACAGACCCTCAAGTCACAAATCCCAGCCTGTCATTGTGGACTTTCCCTGTTCTCCCAATTTTTCCCTAGGCTTTTGATCTAAATCCCAAACACATGAGGTGGCCTTAGGTTGACCCATCATGAGTTAATGGGGAATTGTTGACCCTTACAGGGTTGCTTGCCCCTTTGTGTCCAGGCCATATCACTTTGCACCTTTGAATTCAATTAAGCAGACTGTATAAATGATGGGTTCCTTGTTGAGGTTTTATTATTATTTTTAAATTAAAGAAAGGCACCTAAGCTAAGCATCCCCTCTGAACTGCTCCTTAGGTGGTCACCTTGGCTTCCCTCTCAGTTATATTTAGGAGTGTTAATTAAGTAACTTTATTTCCCCACAAACGTTTGTATAAAACTGCAAGAAGTTGCGGCGTCCACTGGGATAACCTGACAGCTTTTAAGCAAGCATCTGGATGAGAATTGGGGACAGTGTGGGCATTAGCTGACCAAACAGGTTATTGCTATTTGTTTCTTATGATGTTGCAATACCTACTTTGACACCTAAATGATGTCTCCTTCTGGACTGCACATCGTTAAAAGTCAAGTGTAATACTAGGCTCGTGAAGTTTAACTTGGGTAAATAGTAATGCGTTTTTGTCTGTTTGTCTTCTTCTAGGTATGACACAATCACTAACCAATGGGAGACAGTGTCACCACTTCCTAAACCTGTGCATTCTGCTGCAGCCACTGTATGTGGTGGAAAAATCTACGTGTTCGGGGGTGTGAATGATGCCGGGCGACCTGCAGGGGTTTTGCAGTCTTACATCCCTCAGACAAACACGTGGAGTTTCATCGAATCTCCCATGATAGGTAAGCCCAGGGTGATTTCTTACCTTTATGGTCACAATAGTCACATGGACCCCTGAGAGGTCACATACACGCATATGGAGCTCAGCTTCAATTGTTACGTCTCCTGAAAGGAAATTGCATTTTCAAGCCAGCCTAGTGGAATATTTGCTTTTTGTGCATGACAGTTGTGTTAAAATTAGTGAGACTGACGCTGATGCATTCTTAACAAAGAGAGGCCTTTGTGATCCTGACGAAAACAGACCCGCTCGATTTAATGATGGAAATACTCAGCGAGGGTCCCGTGTGGCTTGTGTTATGAAAACAAGGCACTGTTTTTCAGTCCATCTGCTGAAGCCGCGAGTGTTAGATGAGGAGTGTGGCGGACGTGTGGAAAGCAGATAATTAAGTGCATTGGTAGCGTTCTGATGGGGAATGACACACCACCACTCCTCATAGATTTCCTGAGTAATATGTTTACTTATGCACGGAAGTGTTTCCACAGGTATAAAAAAAAATAATAATTGAATTCCCTGCTGTATGCTGATCATCTTGGCCATGTAAGCTAGACAGGCCAGGATTTGAAAAACCCTTTAATTGTCAACTGCTGCCACTCAGAGGTTGGCTAAAGCTTTTTGAGTTTTAGATAATAATTTGGTCTTTTTACTTGGAGTCACTTTTCTTTTTTTCATCTAAGATCAGAAATCCTCAGGTTTGTTTAAATAAAAACTCAGTGGAATAAACAAATTAGCAACAAAATAGCTGACTGTCTTTCGGATATTCTGTTCATTAGTTTGTGGTCCACCTTGCCATCTCAGTGAAAGAGCTGAACCCCAACGTCTCTGTCGAGGAGTCATTTTATGGCCAGTTTCCATTTATTGTGGATTATCAAAAATGTTAACGTTGGATACATTTATTTAGCGGTTTCCCTGGTGCATTTGATGATGGGTGGAACATCAATATTCCACAGGAATGCGGGCTCGCTATTTCTTCTTGTTGTGTTATAAGTTTTGTCATAACTCCAAATTTTGTTTTTCTTGAAGTTGTGTTTCAGGGTTTTTCATGATATTACCCATCCATCCATCTAGCTTGATATCTGTTGTCCTGCCTAACCCTTTTCTAAACATTGATTTGTTTTCTAATGCACTTTCTTGCCTTATTACATGACTGGTGTGCAATCTGGTGCATGTAAAATAATTGAAAACACAAAAGCTATACACTTTTTACAGCAATTAAATGTTTGAAAATTGCACGCAATTTTTGATGTTCATCCTACCAAGCTCTAGTTCTTTAGTCCTTGGCTAGAAGTGTGCTGGTCTAGTGGTCAGCCTCACAGCTCCGTGTGCCTCACACAAACCAAAGCAGAGCAGGTTAAATCTGAGATGGACCTGTATGGGTGAGCGAGCATGACCTCTAGTGGACTGGCCATCCATCCAACAGTCACTAATGCCAGGCTCTGAAACCCTGAATTAGGTGAGTGGGTAAAAACAATATAAATGGACTGACAGTAAACGGAGCGGGCAAGTAAACATTTTACAAGACTTTGCAGTTTTTACATACCATCACATTATAACAACTGTGACGAGAACAGGCCATTGAACCCATCCTATTCACCTACAAAATGATCCACTGCACTAATTCCTGTCACAATTTTCAAAATTTCAATTTCAATCTTTCCTTATAACTTGTATCTGTCAGTCCCAGAATCTCCCTAGTTACTTTTTTTTGGACTTTCCCTAACTCTGGCATGTCTTTGTTGTAATATGGAGAGTAAATATGCCCGCAGTACTTCAGGTGAGTCCTCACTTAGTGTGTTTTATAGCTTAAATGTAACCTCCCTTGACTTGTACTCCACACATCATGCTTTATAACTTAACATCTTATTGATTGCTTCAGTACACTGAATGAAGACAGTGATGAGTCCTCTTTGCCTCCCAGGTCCATCTCATGAGGTCTACTATAAAGTCTGTCTGTCACAATTTACTCTCCCACTGCTGAAATTTACACTTAAACTAATGGATTTGGGTCATTTATGGGATGTAATCCCGACTTTGGAAACAATACTAATCTATTTTCCCATTATCCCAATATGAATATGTCCGATTTATAATGCATCCCTAGAAAATACCCTTGTTAGTGTAGCTGCTTAGTTAGGATGGGCCATTTATAGAATCAATTCAAGTTAAAGTCTGGGATTTGTGCTCTAATAAGCCTATTATTTCTTGCACCACCATACCTACATTCAGGGATGCTCATAAAAACAGAATCTTATACATAATGGCTGGCTTTTGGTGGCGTACATGGAGGGTCATCTAGAGGGTGAGCCTAATCCTGTGCAGATGGAGCTGAAGCTGGTATTTTGGGGAGCACTACTGTTGGTCTTAATTTCACACATCACACCAGTGCCCTTACTGCATCGTAGTTCTCGCTGAGCTGTGTTCAGATTCTCTGGTGGCTTCTTTCTGGACTAGAGCTGAATTGCTCGGTGGGCACTAGGTTCTCTTTCTAAGAAAACAGTTATTTCATCTGTGAACACAAAGTGAAATGTTGCAGGTTTTACATCATTCCAACACTCAAACACATACAAAGGGGGGTGAAATGCACAAAGCAACAGAAAAAATAAATCTGTGAGCGAGCCCAGAATGCATTAGCACGGTGCCTGTCTAACAGCATAGCCATGCTGTCTGCTAAAGTTTGAGACTTCGTTTTTATTTCAATGCCAAATGTATTTCTATTCTTGTGTTTGTACATTAAGCAATTATTTGCATGGCAAGATGCTATTTTGTCAAATATGGACTGTGTACTGAGCAAGAAGGTTAAATCCGTTTTAATTGCAGTGAACCATAGTGCCAGATGTGTTCATTTTTCCGTTTGGAGGATTTGAATATTCTTGTCATAAAAGGCAGTACATGCTGAAATAAACAAGGCCACAGCAGGGCTAAGCAGGATGGCGGCTGTACTTACCGACACGTCTCTTGTAGGCTCTTTCAGCTGCACCCACCCTTTGCTGTACTCACGAGTTCACAGAGGAAGCAATTATCTTTCAGATGGCAGTGGTCTTTTGTTTGCTGCGTTTTAAGGCCTTTTGGGTAAGCAAGAAGTTCGGCTGTTTGCATCGTTTCTACTCCTGGGGCATGGCTGCATGCTGAAACAATTTGCGATCGTTTGTAAATGAGGTTACCTTCAGAAGGATGGCAGTGTGGATTAGGATCAGCAAATTGGAGTGTCTCCTTAATTACAACATAGGAAATAAGAATCCCGTTTCTTTAGAATTCTAATTAGCACTTCAATTTGTTCCAGTGTCTAACTATGAGACACCACCATCTTTGTGTGCATTCAAAGTAATGTGTCAAGCTACTTGTGAAGTCTGCCACATAAGAATGCTTATTTTGAGAATGCTGCCTAGCCTACATGTCCATTAGGCCTGAGACTGACCCACCAAGCCAGACTTTGACAAACGGATTCCTGTTCCCTCTGCTGCTCATTGGAACCTCAGTTGTTTTTTCTGAATGGCCCTTTAACAATTCACTGTTTCAGACATGGTTGTTTACATTCTTTTACCAAATAACATCCAGACTGCCACTCCTGGTCACCCTGGGCAGTTTTTACTGTTTTGAGGTATCCACACGTGAAAGTGAAGCCATTAGCATTACTTCACTCTGAATCTTAAGTTAGATTTTGAGGATTTTGTATTTGAGATGTGGTAGAAAAGAGTGGTACAGCTACAAATCTATAATATGGTGTAATTGAAAATTCTGACGATTGTATTAGATGCCAGTTATTTGTATATAATATATATATAATGTTAACATATGCATTACTGATTAATTGTGCACACAGATCTCCCTCAAGACTCTGCCGATCAAACAGATTTGGGAGCAGGCCTTTTACAGGAGATAGCCTCTGCTCACCTGTCAGGGTAAACTACACAGCACTCTGGGAATATTTCTAAATGGGCAGGTTCTCTCATGCTGTTGTATTATGTTTGAGACCTGTCACAGTTCCCATTTGTGACGTTTCATTTTGTTGTGTTCACATGAGTTTCTGGTCACATTTTTTGGGAGAAATAAATGGTCACAATAAGCTGCAGGAGTGTGTAGAAAGTCATGAGAAAAGTCCCCTGAATGTGTACAATCTACCTTGGTACTGACGAGGGTTAATTCGAGCGCAGTTTGGTTTATGGGCTGCCGTTGGTTATGAAGCATGAAGTCCATTTCTAGTGAAACATGTCAAGGAAGTCATCATATTCACCCTATTAAACAAAAACATATCAATAAGGAAGTAATATATTTGGATATAAATTCAATTGAGTATGCCTTCCAGATGCTGAAGGGAAACCTTAAGAGGCTATCCCCCAAAACAAGCAGGAGCTGAAGACAGCTGCACTGGTGGCTTGGCAGAGCATCAATAGAGAAGATACTCAGCACCTGGTGATTGTCTGTGATTTGCAGACTTCACCTGGTCATTGCATGCAAGGGATATGCAACAAAGTATTAAATATGACTGTTTTAATATACCTACCATTGCTATGTCCCATACATTATGGAGTGTACAGCAATTCTTTAAAGTGTTTAGGAGTGTCATCAAGTAGCACACTGTGGGATTAGTTACAATACTTCTACCTTTCAACATTTCCTATATATACATTTTATTTTTAATATTTATTAATTTATAGTATGTTTTTGTATATTTTATCAAGCTGTTCATGTGACTTTCAAAAGAGACTCTCTGGCATTGATGGCTAAAGTTTATGAAGCTATGTGAGAAGTAGTGTGATACTTGACTAATACAGCAATTACATGGCATGAGAGGAGAGTGAACGCAGAGTTAAGAGAAACACTTGGTGTAGAGCTGAAAGGTGATATGCTGAGCATGGAGATTTGGATATGTGGAACAAAACGCAGAGGGTGACAGGGTGAAGAGGTGGAAGGAGTGAGACCAAGGGTGTAAACCAAAGATGTGATTGGAGGATATGAAAAACATGGGTGTTAACCCAATAAGGGGGCAACTGGCTAACTCAAGTAAAGTTTAAAAAAAACAAAAAACAGCCGCTACTGAAGTGATGATGATGGTGGTGATGGTGGTCTGGCGTGGTGCCTTGCTTGAGTTGTCAGTAAATGTATCCAGTGCGAGCTAGAGGTTACAGTTCAATTTTTAGATTATTGGGATTGCAGCTAAGGCCATTATTGTCAAAGGAGAACAGACATAGTTTTATTTCCATCCATCCATCCATCCATTTTCTAACCCGCTGGATCCAAATACAGAGTCACGGGGGTCTGCTAGTTTTATTTCCTTCATTACTTATTCTGTCATGAACAACTGAAAACCAGATAGCAAAAGTGCACTGCTAATGATAGTGCAAGTAGAGGAGAAAATACTGTAGGATAGAGCACTTTCACAAATGTATCACTCAGTAACTAAGTAGCATATTAAAGTAGTACACACCAAGTTTTGCAGTTATTTAGCATTTTCTTCTGCAGATTTTGATATTTGAGGAAATGAGGGATCGCATTCTAGCTGCCACGTCAAACATCGATAGTGGTATAATACAAGGAGTCTGGAACGAAAAGATTGCTGTGTGCTGCGTGACAATAATGGTGCATTTGTAAGATTAAGAAAAACTGTGCGAGTCCCTTCAGATTACACATTCATGTGATACTCCATTACTAAGGAATACATTTTTGAAAGTGTGCAGTTCTTCCCCTGTTCCCTCATCAATAACAGGCATCCATCTCGGGTGTGCCGGCCTCAGCATAATGTCTTACTGCGTGGCTGCTGGTCCTCACTCAGTGCTGCTGTTGCTTAGCACTCTAACCTTTGTGCTAAACAGTATTAACTAAACTCCTGAAAGCATTTTTAGAATAAGGCCAAAGTTCAACTGCACCAGCCATTTACAGAGGCTGAGGTGGTGAAATGCATGTGTGCGCTAGCCGCTGTTTACTGTTTTTGGAGATGCTGTCTGTTTGGCCACTGTATTCTGCTCTTCTTTTTTTCATCAAGTAATAAAAATAGCTGTCAATCAACAAGGTCCCAAGCAGAAGTATGGTCTTCCAAGTACACGATGCTCATTCTTAGAAGTGGTCCTCCACCATGGCCAGGTATAGAAAAGGAGAGAAAACAAAATTTCAATCCACAAGGAACACAACGTGCCTTTCATTGTTGGTTTCATATTGTAGGTGAGAATGAACACAGCTTCTTTTTTCTCATTTTTTAGACACCAGCTTTTCATCAGCTACCAATAATGCAGTTGGCATCCCACCTTCATCTCAGCCTTGCAGCTTCCTTTACAGGTTAAAAAATTCAAAGTGCAACTCGGAATTTTTACAAGGTGCTCCACGACCTGGCAGTAGTCCTTGTGACCGTTAAGGCCAGCTAGCAGAAGTCTTCCCTTTCTTTGTTCATGAGAATCCAGAAATATTTTTAACAATGTTCAGCCAAATCATATCCAAGGAGTTCTGCGTCCCACTTGGGAAAGACCACTTTTTAATAGTGACACCAACATACAGACGGGGCTTCTAAACCCATTTATTCAAGCCCAAATTATTTACTCATATTTTTGATGATGTGAGGTGGGAACCAGCCAGGAATGGGGGCTACTTGGCAGTTCAGCGTTTGTGGCAGCAGTTGGACTGTGAAAAGTATGGCCATATATACAGTTAGGTCCATAAATTTTCTAATTTTGGCTCTTTACATTACCACAATGAATTTTAAATGAAATAACTCAGATGCAGTTGAAGTGCAGACCTTCAGCTTTAATTCAGTGGGTTGAACAAAAAGATTGCATAAAAATGTGAGGCAACTAAAGTATTTTTTAACACAATCCCTTCATTTCAGGGGCTCAAAAGTAATTGGACAATTGACTCAAAGGCTATTTTATGGGCAGGTGTGGGCAAGTCCGTCATTATGTCATTATCAATTAAGCAGATAAAAGGCCTGGAGTTGATTTGAGGTGTGGTGCTTGCATGTGGAAGATTTTGCTGTGAACAGACAACATGCAGTCAAAGGAGCTCTCCATGCAGGTGAAAGAAGCTATCCTTAAGCTGTGAAAACAGAAAAAAACCCATCCGAGAAATTGCTACAATATTACAAGTGGCAAAATCTACAGTTTGGTACATCCTGAGAAAGAAAGCAAGCACTGGTGAACTCAGCAACGCAAAAAGACCTGGACGTCCATGGAAGACAACAGTGGTGGATGATCGTAGAATCATTTCCATGGTGAAGAGAAACCCCTTCACAACAGCCAACCAAGTGAACAACATTCTCCAGGGGGTAGGCGTATCGATATCCAAGTCTACCATAAAGAGAAGACTGCATGAAAGTAAATACAGAGGGTCACTGCAGGGTGCAGGCCACTCATAAGCCTCAAGAATAGAAAGGCTAGATTGGACTTTGCTAAAGAACATCTAAAAAAGCCAGCACAGTTCTGGAAAAACATTCTTTGGACAGATGAAACCAAGATCAACCTCTACTAGAATGATGGCAAGAAAAAGCATGGAAAAGGCGTGGAACAGCTCATTATCCAAAGCATACCACATCATCTGTAAAACACGGTGGAGGCAGTGTGATGGCTGGGTGCATGGCTGCCAGTGGCACTGGGACACTAGTGTTTATTGATGATGTGACACAGGGCAGAAGCAGCCAAATGAATTCTGAGGTGTTCAGAGACATACTGTCTGCTCAAATCCAGCTAAATGCAGTCAAATTGATTGGGCGGCGTTTCATGATACAGATGGACAATGACCCAAAACATATAGCCAAAGCAATCCAGGAGTTTATTAAAGCAAAGAAGTGGAAAATTCTTGAATGGCCAAGTCAGTCACCCGATCTTAACCCAATTGAGCATGCATTTCACTTATTGAAGACTAAACTTCGGACAGAAAGGCCCACAAACAAACAGCAACTGAAAGCCGCTGCAGTAAAGGCCTGGCAGAGCATTAAAAAGGAGGAAACCCAGCATCTGGTGATGTCCATTAGTTCAAGACTTGAGGCTATCATTGCCAGCAAAGGGTTTTCAACCAAGTATTAGAAATTTTATTTATTTAGAACATTTTATTTCCAGTTATTTAATTTGTCCAATTACTTTTGAGCCCCTCAAATGAAGGGATCGTGTTAAAAAAATGCTTTAGTTGCCACACATTTTTATGCAATCTTTTTGTTCAACCTACTGAATTAAAGCTGAAAGTCTGCACTTCAACTGCATCTGAGTTGTTTCATTTAACATTCATTGTGGTAATGTACAGAACCAGGATTAGAAAAAAGTTGTCTCTGTCCAAATATTTATGGACCTAACTGTATGTGGCCAGGTCAAATTGAGTGGACTGCCAGCAGCAGAGGGTGCTGTATCTCCAAATTACACAGGATGCCTGGGACATAAAATAGGGAAGACTGTCATGGAGATAGGGGTGAGCTGTGGGGGACATTGTGAGGTGTGTCAAAAGTCCCTAGTTCCATATCGGACTACATTATCTGCTGGACAGGCTGTGTAATTCTTTAGTTGGAAGCTGGGGGCTCAAGACTACAGAGTCATGGGACACTATTGGGAATTACTAGAAAAGCACACATTTCTAGCCTGGCTGAAAAGTTCCTTCTGTCCAGTCCAGTACTGGGTGCAAAGTCAGGAGGAGGGCCATGGACAACCACTTGATAGAGGAGCCAGTGGAAAGAGAAATGCCAAAGGTGTAAGCAAATAGACCTGCCACCAGGCCCAGAACTTGGCACCAAGTGGCCGTAAAATTTGACTTGAGCAGTTTATTTGGACCCTGGCTTCCCCAAATACTCGATACCTGGCCATTGTATTTCTTTTTGTGAATAACCCTTTGTTTTTGTTTTTTTTTCCTGAGAGCTTATGGCCTTGTTGCTGTCCTTCTAGGTATGAGGATGGCACAAGAGCACCCTCTAGTGATCACAGTGGTTAAATGGTGGCCTTGTAAATTGAGTCGGATTTTCTGTAATGTCTCTCGTTTATTTGTAAATGCCTGAAATGCCTCAATGTAGCAGTAGCTACATACTGACCGGTTGCTAATACACACACACTTGAGCGGTTGACTACAGAAGGGCTGATGGGGAGCGTGTCTGCTTTGCTATTGAGCACTATGGTGCACCTCAACATGCTTCATTAGCTGACCGGCTCACATCACCAAGTGCCGGTGAAAATGACATCCTGGCCCATTTGAACAGACCTCTCCTAAGAGCAGCTCTACAGTGTACCTCAGAAAGACTGCTTCAAAGAAAATTAAACCATGTCCTAAAAGACCTGGGAATTTGCAAATCCTTCTGTCTGACAGATTTTATTTTTCTGATTTGTTGGAAAAATCAGGCCTCGGTGGATATTAACCTGAAATCATGCATTCTCTTTTAAGTATTGTTAAGAGCCAGCAAAGCAGCAGGAGTGTCGCCTTTCAGTTCATTATGGGACTGGAGCAGACTGCCAAAATGCAAATAAACCATAACTGACATACAAAAATGATAATCAAATGGAAGAGAGGAGTGGAGCAAATAAAGCAAAGTACTTTAGAAATGCTTATAGTGAGACCTACAAAGCAGTACGAATGTGAGCATGGCAATATGCAAATTGTTTGATGTATCTAATGAAAAAAATAAAGTCTTTGTTTTTTTACACATCCTCATTCAGAGTGTGCAGTGACTACATGAGGCTGACAGTAAATTACAATTCATATCCCCACACACATGCTAAGCAAAATAAATCCTTGCTTGTAATGTGTTGCGGGTTACCAAGGGGTGTTTTATTAAAGAGGCCTGAAATGAAAGCCCCTCCTCAGCTCCACTCAGACAGTATTTCTTCTCGAGTGCTCCAGGATATGCCACTGCCAGTCTTGGCTAACCCTGACTGGGAACTAGGAAGTGTTTTGTTGTCGCCATATTATCCACATAGGCGTATTGCATTCTTTGTGACCTGCTTAGCAATACTGAGACTGGCTTTGTTTTCAGTGACAATGTTGGCCAATTCCAGCACCCTTTGAGCCCTTGTGATGTTTTTTTTCTGACTGATAAAAAGGCTGCTGCCAAACAACATGCTTGGAATTGTTTGTGCTTGGGAGTTTTTATAAACGCATCAGTGAGACAATAATTGAGAATACGTGAATGAATTCCAGCATCAGCTCCTGTTTCAGCAATCCACACTTAAATTTACCAGCATATACAAAGTAACTTCAGTAGCCATTTCATGGCAGGATGTCCCACACTAGAGGAGCCATCGTGTTCAAGTCGGTGTCTCTGGTAGAGGGCAGTCTCTGCCTCCACATTGAACTTGATGGTAGTTAATAATTTATTAAAGTTAATCAGTGATTGGCCCTGCTTGAGAGTGGGCTGTGCCTGAATTCACTTGTTCATTTGGGAATTGGTGCCAGTCCTGTAGGTATGTTATATGGCAGATTTAAAATGAGCTGAACTACCACACATTTAATACTTTGGAGAGTTCATTCACCCTGACTCCTTAGTTATCTTGAATTTTGAATCCCGTTTTAGTTAAGATGATGCCTCTTAAGTTAGCAAAGCTAACTAGATAAGCTCTGCATTTAGGGCATGACAGGAAAACCATACTTTCTGGACTACATGGCAAAGGTGAAGGAGGGACTGTTTTTCAGGGTTTCGGCTAGGCCCTTTGGTTCCAGTGAAGGGTTTTGTTAATGCCAGAGCATACAAAGACATTTTAGACACATCCAACTTTGTGGCAACAAAGCCCTTTCCTGTTCCAGCATGACTGTGCCCAGTGCACAAAGCCAACTCCATAAAGGCAGGAAGGAACATGAGTGGCCTGAACAGAGTCCTGACTTCAACCATATTGAACACCTTGGAGATGAATTGAAACCTCAATTGTGAGGCTTCTCATCCAACATCAGTATCTGACCTCACAAATGCTCCTTTGGCTGAATGGACACAAATTCCCACAGGCACACTCCAAACTCTTGTGGAAAGCTTTTGCTGAACTGTGGAGACAGTTCTAGCTAGAAAAGGAGAGCCAACTCCATATTAATGGCCATGGTTTTGGAATGGGGTGTCAAGCAAGCGTGTGATGGTCAGGTGTCTAAAAGGCTTTGGCCATATTCACCACAGATGGTTGTTTCTTTTGCATTTTCTTGTGTGAACCATGTTTACACTGCTTTGCTGTCTTGGGCTGCTTACGTTTAGTTTAACCTCGGCTTTCACATTCATTCTCGCCTAACTGCTGAGATGCCTCAGGATTTTAGTAGCAGCTGGCTTTTCTAGTATTGACCACACTTTTGTCTTTTTCCTTTTCCCTAACACAACAGCAGCTGAGGCATTAAGAACTGAAAGGTAATGGTGTTGTTATCAAGCTTATTTGTAGGTCACCATGTTAAGAGACTGAACGAGTGATAATTGCTCATGTTCTCCAAACCAGGAATTATACAAACAAGTCAAAATCAATTACATTTTAAGAGGGTGAGAGCGATAGTTTGATCCCATTATATTAAGCCATGTGTTATCAAGTCTACATACATATGATAGAACTATATATACTGTACACCTTGTTGTTTTTGGGTGCATTGTGAGTGAACTTCAGTACATTCATTGCCATCTTGTAAAGACAAAAGGGTTCTTTAGAGCTCAGCTGCACTGTCAAGACGCCTCTGTTTAATTCCTTATAGTTGTCCTCACCATCCTACCTGATCATTCATAAGTTTATGATCATCTTCAGCCAGTCAATCACCAAACTAGACATGGATGGTTGGGAACATCTCACATCATAAAACCTTGTGGTTCAAAATTTCTTCTGCTAAAGACAGCAGCTGCCCTTTAACCTTAAATTGATCAGTTACTTTTATATGATAATGACGCAGTCCCAAATTTGAAAAAGTGTGAGGAACATCTTCAATATTTCAGTGCCTCCTGCACTGTCGCCACAGCACATGAAGCCAGAAGGACATAGTGTGCTAAATTTATTTTAGCATCCTTACGTTCCTGCCCTTATAAAGACCCTCATAGTATGACTCCAATGTAAGAACTTCAAATGTGAGTCTTGTGTGATGAGTTCAGTGTCGCCCAAGTGCAGCTGCCATCAGATGAGAGAGTAATCGATACTTTTACTAACCCCAAATACTCTCAGTATCTGAACAGACACCATAATAGCGCAGATCGCAAATAATTGTCGAGTACGCCTCTGTCAGCTCAAAGTTAACTCTCTCATCTTCTTTCACAAAAGAAAGAAAATAAAAGTAGTACAAGGTGTCATTGTCGATTACATTGTCTCACGCTTTACCTTTCAGTCCTGTCATAAACCTGAACTGCAAAATAAAATGAGCAGATTTCAGTTCAGATGTCACACTGAGTGGCAGGAAAGAAAAACACAATGAACCCTTACAAAAATAACAGGCATCCTTAGGGAATTTAGATCCAGAGGATAAATAAATTATCCTTAATATTTAGTAAATAATATTCCTAGTAAGGTTCCTGTATTCATTTCATATTAAATTGTGCTTCTGATTCACTTATTTTTTTATTATTTCTTCTAAAGCTCTCCTCTGTGCTCATTTTTTTCTGTCTCCAAAAAAAAAGCCTGCAGCCTCATAAGTGAAGCTTAAGGGGGATTCTTTTGTTTTATTCTACACAACGCAGTCTTCCACACTTCTAAGATACAGGCTATGCATGCATCTGAATGTTTTTGGTGAGTTTACCTTCCTCTTCACCTGCAATACTTAAACAGAATTTTGAGTTCTTCTTCTTAAATTCTATAAACCGGATTTGGTTTAAGCGTTAGTCATCCTTACACTAAAATGAGAGAAGACAGCAGGGTGGAAGCAGAGTGTGCACAAGGGCCGGGCTGATGAATCCCCGTGCTGTCGTGTTCACAGTTCTCCAAAAGCACCTCTGGTAGCATATATGAAAAGGCGGTTGTTAGCCACTGCATAGTCCTCCCTGAGAGTTTGTGTGATACAGTGCCTCCATCCCAAGGCGTCTCTGAAGCAAGAAACAATTATTAAGAAAGTTTGTACTGTTTCCTAAGTGAATAATACATGTTTGTTAGTTAAAGTCCAACAATGCCGTCTGTGTTATCATTTTGTTTCAGATTTGTTTTTATTTCCAAATTTGTTTTATCTTTTATTGTAAAGTTTGTTAACCCTTAAAAGCCTGAATTTTTGCTTTAAAGGGTACAGCTAATCACTTTGGGGTATTCCTACATTCTTTATTCGTATATTGAGAAAAATGTGCCTGGCAGTTTCAGAAATACCCATTAACAGAATACACTACTTAGTTTGCACTCTGCCATTTCAAAGATTTCCTAGCATGGCCTGACCATTGTTGTATTAAGTTGTACCAAGCACATGTAGGCCATACACTGGTGTTAGCAGAGCATTAAGGAGGCTAAGGATTCTGTTTGTTTCACAGGAGACACGGTGCAGCTCCCAGAAGTTTTGCCTCTGTTGAGACGTTTGGAGTTTGCATGTTATCCCTGTGGCAGTGCTGTGGTTTGCACCCCTGAGGTGAATGGGTATCTGTAAATTGGCCCAATGTTTGTGAGCATACGCTCCACTGGACAGGCATCCCATTCAAGTCTATGTGTCACTGTGTAATGGAGAAGGGGGCGTCAGAACGAGGGGGAGGAATTATGTCATCTCATAATTAATAAACAGTGTTAAAACAGGAGGGACCTTGTTCGAATGAGCTCAAAACAGTCTGTCCAGACCCGTCGGTGACTCTCAACTGAAAAATGAAACCTTTTTCTGCTTTGTCAGACCACAGACCATCTAGACTTGCTTTGTTTCCCTTAAGATTCAAAATATTGTGTTGTAAGCCTGGTTTATTGTCAATATTTTTAGTAGGCTAACCAAAAAAATACAAAAAAGAATGAGAACAATTTGATCCTAAGATGTGGTTTCACTTTGTCCCTCCACTACAAACTTTTATTTGACCCTTCTTTACAGAAAAACCATTGCGTGCAAATTGCTGGTGCCTGTGTGCTGATTATCCCTTTCAAGTGGTTTCAGAATGTCTGCTGCAAACATACGGAGTATGAAAAACACTGGCTGTGCAGGATTAGATTTCATTAAATCAAATCAGTGGGTTAGACTTGGGACGAAAACTCCTTTTGGTTGTTTATTTTGGGACAGTTTAATATTGTGGTACAGAAAGAATGTAACACATAACTTGTGTGGTGTAGGACGTGTTCTGCATAAATTCATGTATTTATCTAAATCCTCAGTTCATTTTCAGGAGTCATGTATGTGTGATTTTTCAGATGGTGGATATTTTGGATGCAAGTTTGATCATACTCTAATGGGAAAATGAGGCCCGTTGCTGGGTTCTTTGACCACATTATCAAATGAAAAAGCATTTTTGACATCCCACTTGCTATTAGCCCCTATACTTCTAAGTCAGAATGCTGTAGTTATCCACATAGTCCTTCTGTGCAGCAGATCAGCAGACATTTTAGTCGGTTGACATATTTAACTGACAAACTATCTCAAAGAGGGCTTGACACAGTTTTCAATAAAGTTGATCACTAGCCAAGTTTGGCCTGTTTACACATCTAAATGGCAGGGTTGTTGTGGTCTGAGTGGACAATGTCTGATGCTCTTTCAGGCTCTAGAGCAGGGGTGTCAAACTCCAGGCCTGGAGGGCCGCAGTGGCTGAAGGTTTTCATTCAAACCCTTTTCCTAATCATTGACCAGTTTTCACTGCTAATTAACTCCTTTTTCCTTCATTTTAATAGTTGTGTTTTTAAGGATTCAGCCTTTTGAATTGATTCGCTTCTTCATGAAATGGCAGCCAAACAGAAATGAGACATGAAACAAGCCAACAGATGAACAGCTAAAGTGGGATTTCAAACTCCAACCAATTTCACTCCAACCAGTCTATTAATGAAATGCTGATTCTTGCTGTTAAATAATTAAGCCTGTTATTTAATTTTGTGGTCTGTTTCTACTCTTATTCTGCCACAGCAGACATTTCCAAAACTGTTGATTTTCTGTTCATCATAATGTTTTGGTGACCTGAGAGATCAACCTTACTGAGACCTTCACTTTTCTTTATTTTAAGATATTGTGTGAGGTGAGCTGGTTGTGTGGCAGCTCGTTTTGTGTCTCATTATTGTTTGGCTGCTAATTAAAAAAAGAGACAACTAAGGCAGCTGAGTCAAGTTAATTAAAACTAAAGCAAAATAAGTTAATTAGCAGGAAAATCTGGTCACTAATGAAGAAGATGGTTAGAATGAAAACCTGTAGCCACTGCGGCCCTCCAGGCCTGGAGTTCGAGACCTGTGCTCTAGAGCTTTCGATTTAAAATTCTACTGTGATGGTGCATGGCCTTGTAGCTTACCAAAATGGACTAGGATGATCAGATCTTTACAAAGAAAAACGTAATCCATGTTAACTGTCCATGTCATACATTGAATGTATTGTTTGTACTAAAGACACATTTGACTAAGTGGAAAAGATTGTTTTGTTTTAGACATTTGTGATATGGGATGAAAAAAAGATACAAACTCAACTGTCCAAGTGTTGGGCAATATCAGATCAAGAGACACACACACAACTTTAGCCAGTGAGGTATCATCTTTTATCACAACTTACCATCAGTAGTCTTCATATGAAACTGTACTGCATTAAAATGCATATATTTATACTTATACTTAGACTTATTAAGTTAACAGCATGTTCATCGCTGCAGAAATGCCTCAATTCATACTTTGTCTTAGTTCACACAAGTAAAAGTTCAATCCATGCTGAAAAATAAATTAGCTCTTGTCAGGTTTGATGAGCCATAACTTTGTGTTTCTAATTCTATTTTTATATGTCAACATCAAATTTACTTTGTTTTCACAGATAAAGTGCAACCCAGGCCTACTCTTACCCAGTCTTAGTCTGCTAATTAAAAACAGAGGCTGTCACTGAAGCACATACTGTACTTTGAGAAGCAAAAATATACAACAGAAACTGGCAGATTGCTATACTTAAACAAGTTCCTTTCATGTTTTGTATCACTGCCATTAGTAAAAAAGCTCTCTCTGTTTTGTTCTTTGGGATTAATCAGGTCAGGTCAAGTTGGGGAGCATGCACCAGTACAGCATACTGCCACACACACCTCATGACAAAACAGCTCGGGATCCGGGATGGCGACCCCCCCAAGGCAATAAGTGGTCCAGACCCACCCTCTGGAAATGACCATCTTTCTGCTGTAGCCAGGTGTTACATGGGCATCCTCTTGGCCTGGTCCAGCTGTTTGTGTCCTCAATAATGAGGACCCTGTCAGCCAAATCACTCTCGGGGAATCTGTAGTGCTGTAACCGATGCTCCCTTATAATGCAAGTAATGTGCCTCATTCGGGACTCCGTGAGCAAGTGCTCATTTTACACAAAGTCAAACCAGATGTACCCAAGGATTCTCCATTGAGACATAGTACCAAAGGAGTCCAGTCTTCATCTCAGGTCACTGGATAGCATCGACGTCTTGCAACCATATAGCAAGACAGGAAGCACAAGACTTGGAGCTTTTTCCTTTTAGAAAGATATCGGGAGTGCCGCACAGCCCTTTCCAGTGACCTCATGACCATCTTGCTCTCCCAATCTGTCTACTGACTTCATAGGAAGAGTCAAGAAAAATGAAGGTCATTGCTGAGGTAAGCAAACCTCTCAACAAGGTCGACACTCTCCCTGCAAACAGACACACTGCTCATGGTTGTGCCCAAGAGGTCATTAAAGGCCTGGATCTTGTCGTGACAGTGATGACAACAGACTCCAGCACTTTCCTTTGAGACATACAGAGTTGGTTTTATTGTAAGTCCCGATTCTAACATAATGCTAATGCAAAAGTTCTATGCCAGCCCCCAACTAAAATCTCTTTCTAGCAACCTATTTCAGTGACACCCATGAATCTGCACCTGAACTTTGTGATTTTCAAGGAATTTTCTTAAGAAGTAAGGAAAAAAAAATCTGAATTTGCGATAATTTTAATTAAAACGCCATTCTAACTCTCACTCTAAGATCTCACCACAGCAAAACATTATACTTGTCATTTCAGAGTGTACAGCAGGCTTAAATTTTCCAACCAAGAGACATTGGAGTCACACTGTTGACCATTTCCCATTTTATTTTACTTTATTTTATTTTTTAATTTCTGTTGTTACGCATGTCACTGACTATCAAAAGCAACTTATTCACTCTCAACTGACTATATTTTTAAATCATACATTACATAAATAAAACCTGAAGATTTTCTTTTACCAGATTTTATTTGAGTAATTGTCTTGGAAAAAGTAAAAATAAAAAACTGGGTTACTTAATGTAAATCGAGTGATCAATGTCGCTTTAGAAAACCGACTAGTGTAACCCAGGTCATTGACAGATGACAAATGATAAGACACATGGTATAAAATAATCAGTTTGTATTTTTGTTTCCTCAACTTTTCATGCCATTTTGTGACGGTCTATGGAAAACTTTTCAATGCTAGGAAATATTTTCTTGCTGTGCTTTCACTTTCATGTAATAATAATTATCTTTCAATTTCAAAATCGCTCAATGCCTCAAGAAACTGATGTAATATTTGTAAGTAAACCTACTGGATCTTCTTATTGCATTTAATCTTGTGGCCCATGCCATTCCATTAATGAGATCTCTCCGTGTGAATGCACTTTTTCTTTATTTTCCTTTTTTGGGAGACTGTTTGTTTTCTTCCCTCTATCAAATATGCTTAACAGTTAAAAGCTGTAGGATTGATTGTACATGTTTGTGGTTCCCACCGTGGTGAAATTGGAACTGTTACTGTGGGGCTGTGACAGATCTTTTATTAATTTGTCTCTAGTTTATGTCTACTCTTATTGATAGTTATTAGTCACCACTCCTCTGGGTATGATAATCGTGGAGTTTTATTTACTAATTTCACATCATTATTGCTTGTATGTCTCTGCAGCCGAGTACAGCATGTGCCGCTACCAATACCCCTTTGACTGTTTCTACAAAGCTTTAAGTATTATCTGTTCTGTTGCTTAGCTGGTGCTACAGACACAAATGATATCTATATCCTGTAGTCAAGATAAGTGGCGTCTAGAACGCCAGCTCCAAGGATCATATCTCACTCTTGCAGAAGTGCTACCAAAGATCATCTTGAGGAATTTTACACAATGCTCCCCTGTGTGGTCTTATCAGAGCCAAAGGTGTCTGAATGTGTTACTGATATCCTTTAGCAAGCAGAAAAAAATAGTTAATTAACACGTCTACCGATGCATATATGTCACATGGAAGTAGGAATACTTTCCATGCAGATACACATACAGAAAATTGTGAAAGAAATTAGTTTAGAAATCTTTGTTTAAAAGCGAGTTTCATCTGCTTTATCCAGGTTGCTATGTTCATTATTTTATGTGTGTGAATTAGATTAGGTAGGCTGCTTTCACAGTTTTATTAGAGCTTAGCCATTTGTTTAATTAATATGCTGACTTGATAATATGAGCAGAGATTAACAGTTTTGCCTCATGAAAATGGTGTTGGTAAAGCAGCATGCACAACTGCTCTTTTGCAGTTACAACTGCTTCTTTGCCCTGCCAGCCCAGGGTCACAACTGCGGGTGACTGTCTTGAGCCCCACCTCCCAGTTAGGATGCCCTTTGTGTGTACTTTGCATGTTCCCGTCGGCTTTAGACCTTCTTCCACCTATTGTCTTTTCTCATACTGTGGTATCCGTGAAATGTCTCCAGGTCAGTCTGCGTAGGTGTCTGTATTTGTGGGCCCTGCAGTGGCCCTACATTCTGTCTTGCATTCCACTTCCAGTATGAGTTCTGATCAAGAGGAAGATTTAAAATGGATAGAGAAATATGAAGTAAACATTACTCTTAGAGCAGTTCAAGTGTAATTTCCTCATTGGAGTGGATCGGAGTGGTGGCTCTGAGGCTAGGGATCTGCACTGGCAAATTGGAAGGTTGCCTGTTCGAATCCCACAGATGTCAATAGGGACTCTGCTCTGTTGGGCCCTTGAGCAAGGCCCTTAACCTGCAATTGCTGAGTGCTTTGAGTAGTGAGAAAAGCGCTATATAAATGCAAAAAATTATTTAAAAAAAATATTAAAATTATTGTGCCCATTGTTAATATCACACTGAAAAGGTGAAACAATATCATTTCTTTCACTGTGTATGTGCCATTCATAGTTAGCAAAGTAAGTGAATGTGGTTGTTGTTAGAACATTAATTTCAGTTCAACCAAAAGTTATGATGCTCACAATTTTGAGCTGAGTCTTCAGCCATTAGGCAATAAATCTGATCGGATGGGTATTCATAACAGCAAAACATTAGAAAGTAAAAAAAGGAGCAATACCTCACACATCTACAGTCTCCCATCTGTTACTGGTGGAAGGTGGCCATGGTCTAGGATTATTAACAATGCCATGCAGACATGATTCATGCACCTTTGATCACAGCCTAAAGAAAATATCTTTAATAGACTTTTTTAATTCTCGACTGCACAGGTTTTTACTTAATAGATTAGATCGTTTGCATCAAGGCCACTGCATAAAATATTTCAGCACACTCAACTGTGTGAAAGACAGAAAAAATGTAGAATTAGAAAAGCTACAAAGTTTACAGTAACAAAGAACAATTATGTATGTTCAGTTGAAAGTTTAATGAGGGGTGGACTATACAGCAGGATGACTGAAGAGCTAGAGGGTCAGGGGGCTGTCTGATTATGAGCTAGAAGAGAAGGCCCATTGAGACTTGCTGTATTATGACAAAATTAACCATAAGGCATAATAAATAGTAATAAGTGGGACGGCAGAGCAGAAGCTACCACTGGTGCCGTGCCATCCAGGTCCAGACTGCTGGACTCAAGCTTGAACTTTCTTTCAAAAACACATGGGCTTTCTATAGGTACTCTGGTTAGCCTGCTTTGCGACTCTAAATGGGTCTGGTATGACGCAGCATATGACTGTGCCCTGAAATAGTGTGGCTTCCTATGTTGAGTCTGGATTGGCTTTCTGAAACCCTGTACGGAAATAAAGTGGCCTTGAAATTGATTGATTCATCTTTCATATATTTTAAAGACATGAAGGAAACAGCGCCTTTTGTATCGAGAAAGCCATTGTCTATTCATAGTGCTGTTCCTTATTTTGCTACAGTTGGAACACCAACAGGTGATGGGATTTTTCTCAGAATCACATGGCAAGTCAAAAATGAGATCTGCAATTTTGTGATGTAAAGTCTAGCACTTTACCCAGAAGGATATGATTAGTGAAGCCCAAATGATCAATTCTAAAGGTTTGTCCAAACAGAGCAAGTGTACGGTGCACATTGACATAATCACTTTAGGAAGCCAGCTGCTAACTAAAACACTTGAATGTTAATTAAAGTAAGCAAAGAAAAAAATGGCCCAAGAGAAATCTCCAATTATGTTTTATACATGCCATCAAAACAATTGTGCATATGCAGCATAGTCTTTTAAATCTTTGATTTCATGGTGTGTTAATGTTAATTTAGTTTTGTTGCTTAATGTGAGAAATATATGGTATAACTACAAGATATGTTATATGTAAAAGCGTTAAAACTAAAACAAACACACAAGAGTGTCCTGCTTGTATAGTCAATTCAGATAAATACTACAGTAAGCTGCTGCCTGGTGAGCTAATTGCAAGAACTGAGGCAACAAGGGAAGGTGAGAGGCACTGATGCCTACAACTATAAACAGATTGTTACATTTTTCATTTTTTTATTGGTTCTGGAAAGCATGGATTTTGAGTTATTGTTCAATTAGCAATGTTTAATTTCCATAGCTCTCTCAGTAAAGTCAAAAATCTCTGAATGAACAGAACATCAAACTGTATGTAAAATAGACTCCCCTTCTGATTGCAAGATATCTTTGCGATCACAATGTGTCATAGATGATAATTGTAAAAATACTTTATCATGATAAAAAATATACATGCAGAATATCGTTTTTGCAAATGATCTCTGTTATCCATCTGGAGTAATAATTTCATCGAGTTTGAGGATTACAGAACCAGTACGATCACCTAAGTTGAGAGAACCTATGATAGACAGACTATATAAAAATGTGCTGTGCATGTTACTGCCAGATGCAGGTTCCACAAACCATCAGCTGCTTCAGTTATTTCTGTTTCAGTGATCCACCACCAAGATTCTTTGGATAATTTGAAAAGAGAGTTCAGTGAACTTTCATTATTGTTTTAAGAGGTGAACAACATTATGCTATCCAAATTATAAGGTCAGGCTAGAGTACACTTGTTTATGTTGTAGACATTTTACATTTGATGCCCAAGAAAGGTGAAGTGACATTTTCAGGGTCACAGTGTTGGACTGAACCAGCTGAAAGTTCAATGCCCTTACCCACTGTGCCACACAGCCTGCAGTTGCAGAATTGGCAGAAGAAAAAAAAAAGAGAGACACCATGCATGTCCATGACATCGCACAGAAAAAAATAAAAGGGCTAGGTGATCAGTACTGGGAGAGCATTCCATGATATACCATTGAGCAACAACCATTAATTTTCCAGCATAATAAAATATACAGTATACGGTGTGTATATTAGGACACCTCCATTTTTCCAGTTTCTCTTCAATTTTAATAATTTCAAATGCAATGAATAATCTAAAATGGTGAAAAGATAAATGGTAAACTGCCAAAGGTTTACATTTAAAGTTTAGCTTAGAAAAAACTGAAAAAAATTTCAGAAAATTACAAATGGACCTTCTTCATGGAACAACTAAAAGGTCACAGCCAACTGCAGCAGTTCAAGTAAATTATGCCTCGCAAGTTAGAGCAAACTGTTTGCACTGGTGTCTCATCCTCTGTTCATTACTTAAAAACCCTCTGTCTTTCTTACCAATGATAATGGTAAGAAATCAGCAATTAACAAATGAAATAACACAGAGCATTATTATCCATAGAAGTGTAGGCCTTTTATTTAGAGAAATTGACACAAAAAAAATCAAAGTGTAGCAGACTAAAACCCAGCTAAGATTCACACCAATGACATGACAGCCTAACTCTCACACACTCCCTCACAGAGACAAAAAAGCAACCGGTAATAAAACAGAAATTAAAGAATATATTAAACAATAATAAATGAAATGTAGGAAATCTACAATGATTGCACCCCACCTGCCTTCTGGCAATTATACAATAAACGCAAATTAAGCAACCACAAATTACTAACCAAAACCACGCATGATGAAGTCCATGAAAACAGGAAATCATGGAAGTAGATAGTCCAGAGATCAGCACACCATATATGAATGTAAAGGTCAGTCCTACTGGTATTTCCTGATGAGGTGATGTGTGAATGGGATCAGGAGCGCTCCTTTCTTTACAGCATGACAACAAATCCTCAGACAGTCCTAATGCAGCAGGAAGACACCAAGACAGTCCATACACCCAAACCAGGGGATGATCCAGGACAAAACAAGAATCCACAGGTAGCAAAATAGGAAGCAAACAAACGGGCAACTTCAGACATGAAATACAAAAGACTTCTCCTTCTCTGTAGAACTGGCCCCCTTTTAAATCTCGTGCCACCTCCATGTCCCCAGCAGCCCCTGCACCTTCAGCAGACGACTAATCAGAGCCACTGCAGGGAGTTGAAGTTTCTTCACCCAGTAGCACCACTACAAAAGTATCACTGAGAATGGCGTCCTACATGATCCAAAGGCAACTGGAACAGATCCGGCAGAACCAAAGTCACAACTCAATCAGAAGACAAGCTTGTGAGGGTCACCTGCTTGCATGATGGGCGCCTCACAGCACAACAGCTTCAAGCACATCTTAACAGTGGTCCAAAAAAAGCAAGTCCCTGTTTCTACTGTGAAAAGGAGACTTTGTGCTGCAGGTTTGACAGGGCAAGTGGCAGTAAGAAAGCCATTCCTTCAAGGACAAAATAAGGCCTTGAAATACCAGCTGTGGGCTAATGTTGATGGGAAATAAAGTCTTATGGGCCAACTAATCAAAGTTTGAAATCATCATGCACGGTGCTTGCATGCCATCGAGTTGGTGAAAGGAGTTTGTGACACCAAATGTTAGACATGGAGGACGAAGTGTGATGGTCTGGGGTTTCTATTGTTGGAAGAGTTGGTAACTCCCACAGACTGACTGGCATTCTCAATCAAAAGGGTTACAATAGTTTGGCTGTTATATCAGCCAAAGGTGGATACTTTGATTAATCAAAAATTTGAATAACATTTTGTACAACTAAAGATTCCTTGGCCTATTTTTTTATTTGCCATTGTTTATTTGATCTGACTTGATTTCATGAAACATTAAGACATTAAACTGTACATTTCCATGAAAACTGAAAAAAATGAGGTGTTCTAAAACGTCTGACTGGTAGTGTATATAGTCTACTGTATATGCTGTTGCTGTAAAATGTGCTGTACAGACCAAGAATTAAAAAAAAAAAATTAAACAATTAAAGAACCCTGAACTGAATTACGCAGACTTTATAGGTGAAACCGCTGGCTGAAACAGCCAGTATTATCTAGTACTGCCATATGTTGGCACAAGTACTGTATGGGTGGGTGTGAGCATGAGTGGAACCAGCAGTGGAATGGCTCTCTGTAAAGAGCTGCTCCCTGCCTTGTGTCCCACGCTGCAGGGGTTCGCCCTGAATTAGATTACTCAGGTTTACAGAATGTTTTAAAAGTTTATGAAGGGCACCATCATGTGGAAGAACTCTACAAAGCACCCAGAATGAAAAGTGAAGGACCACGGGACTGAAGGGAGTTGATTAAATATTGAAATGCAAAAGCAATAACAGGCAGGTGGTGAGTGTTACTACGTTTCAAGTGTCCAGACATCAATTCAAATTTAGATACAAAAAGTAAATTAAAACCAGACATCTTGGATTAAGATGTCACAGTTACAGTATGTATCCCATCATGCAAGCTTAGATTCACTTTTACTGTTCAGTGCTGTACAGTGTGTGTGAGTATTTGAAAAGGAGGAATATAAACATTTTCTTTTTCACTGTATCAACATCATTTACATTACCTTTCGTGTACACTGATCTTTAGGGACTTTAAGAGTGCAAACATCAAAAAATATTAATGTGAATGTGCCAAGATATACTCATGGACTGCTATTTTCATTTAGCGATGTATCGAGCTCTCTAGGAAGTTTGCTAGGTATAAATAGTCTGAACTGAATTCCATGCAGTGCCTTTTCTTATCCAAATACTCTTCACATCTGTAGCTGAGCTTGAAAAGACAACGTCTGTGTCTGGGTCTCAGAAGCATTGATTGTTTCAAATTATTTTTTACGTTTTTTTATTGAGTTGCTGTGAGCTGCATTCAGTGCACCACTGGTTGTCCAGGAGCTGTCCCCTTTAATCCAAGCAAGTTTTGATTTAAGACAAGTGAAAGCTAAGGTTGTGTTTTATCTTGAAGCCTTTCATTTCTTTGTCTTTTTCTGGCTGAAATCAGTCAGCGTCAAGTGCCATAAATCTTTCCAATAGCTGATGTAAACGTTATCACATTTGTTGTGCTGGGATTGCCTGTGGTCAGCAGCTTGTGCTATAAACCTCCGAATATGATGGGTTAGAAATCCGCTAAACTCAACAAAATTAGATGAGGAATTCTTGATGTTTACACACAGGGACGGAAGCGTCAGTGACAAGAATAAGAAACTGCTTCATCTTGGTAGCTTTTACACAGTCTCTTGTTACAGACTATTACTACTATTGCAAAATTCTGTTCCAAAGGAAATCCAGGACACACCACCATTTTGTACTCTTACGTTATCCCAAATTTTAAGAGCTTCCTTTTAATGAACATTAAACCCCTTACCCTTTGCCCATTTTAGGTAGAAAAAAAAAAACAGCCCTAACGCAAGTGCAAACATGGCTAAGCCCACCTTGTAAACTTCCCTTTCCTCACACGGCCTTGAAGCTGCAAACTTGGCCTTACAGTGCGGCTTATTTTCACAAAAACAGCCGTTATGTGCTTCACAAGAACCTTTTATTTTGCATGTAAAACTCCTTTAAGGCAAACTATGAACCTTTCTGTTTGTTTAACCATATTTAAATAATCACTCTGAATTACTTATGTTAACTGAGTGCCAAACTGTAGGATAGAGCAGATTGTCATTACCAATTGTGTATTCTGAATGTGAGTATTAATCCACCAACATTTCTGTATACCGTAAGTCTTCGGTTGTTTAATTACAAAGCACTTTGTACGCTGTCCAGAACCCACAGTGATTTTTGTCTTGCACATTCACTTGGTTGCCAGGGTTCAACTGAACACTTGATTTTAGTCTGGACTGCTCAGTCACACTGGATACAGAGCAACCACTTTAGAATGCACTGTAGTGACAGTAAGATGATTTGTTAAAAGTAAAACAGCATTGATTTATTTAGAAGTGGCACAGTGGTCTGTGCTGCGGTCTTCCAGATCCTGCAGACATGGTTCAAATCCTAAACTATGTAGAGTTTGCAGGTCTCCCTATGTCTGGTGCCCTGGTGTGAGTAAAGTGTGTCCTGCCTCAGGCTGCACTCCTTCTCAAGGGTTTAGTGCTGCCTTACATCTCATGCTGCTAAGATTGACTCTTAAGTGGAGCAAACAGGCTCAGCAGATGAAGAAATGGATGTAGATACCCATTAGTCCTATATCAGTGATATGCAGAGATTGTGCAGCTTGCTGCGTTTTATCAGTGATTGCATAGACAAACACTGAGTGCATGTTGTCTTGGGCTTTGTTTTTTGACCCTCAATTTAATGTCATCTTTCCTACTACTGTTGAAATATTCATTTGAGCTCTTAGCCCTTTTCTGGTGACCATACAACTCGCAAGACTTTGTAGACTTTGCAATTGCACTAATGTGTACTGCCTTGTAATTAAAGTGGTCCAATGCTGACATCTAGTGGCTAACTTTAGAACAGTTAGCATCATTTCAACAAAACTGACGTATGTACTTGCCAGGCTCCTCATTGCCTTTGAGTCAGAATTTCTGAAGGTGATTTTAGCCTGTTGTTCCTTCGTGGCCATGTCTAGTTATGAGCAAATCTGGTGCTTTGTCCAGGGTTTGTTCCTGCCTTGTGCCCGACGCTTGTTGGGATAGACCCCACGACCCTGCCCTGCGTATGTAAGTTCAGAAAATGGATGGACTGCCAGCTATTTGAAACAAGACTTTGATGAGTATATTTTAGGCAAGCATAAGGTCTGGCTAATTTGAAAAAGAGTCTGCAACTACAAAGCAAACCCAGAGTTTGGTACATGTGTGAATGCTACATATATTTTTCTTTTTCACTTAATCTAGTTTTTATGATGCACTGCTGGAGACTAGTAGTAAGCATCTGTGCAGCATGTCCTGCTGCTAAAATCATGGTTTTTGGCTCTTGTTGTGAGTGTATTAAATAGCCAATTTGTGCGCAATCCGCAGGAAATGTATCTTTCATCAGAACTTGTAGTGTGCAGAAGCAACAGGGAGTTGACACATGTAGGTATCTTATGGAGCTTGTTAAGGCAAACTGTAAGGTTACAGTATCACGCACTTAAGTGGAGACTCCCACTTTGTATCTATTTTAGAATTTCGTCTCCTGACTTTACCATGTGTTTGAGATTTTGGGGGCGTTTTCACATCTCGCCACATGTGATTGTCCATCCATCTGTTTTTATAGCTGGGGTAATGGGTGATGGAGGGTAAGTGGGACATGGTGGTAGCAGTCAAGCAGGCCTTGTTCACTGTATTTCTTTATCACCAGCAGTAATTCGCTTTAAACTGGCTTTCTGATGTTGTGGCACCAAGTTAAGTTGGTATTATTCATCCATGCATTTCCTTGTTGAGTCTGTACCAGGAAGGTCCAGGAGCTGCTGCTCAAGTCCATTTGATGGCGCCTCTGTATAAAAGGACTATGTGATGTACTGAATTGGGAAGAGCTTAGCTAAAGGCTGCATGTGTTGGCTCATCTCATTTAGAAGCAGCAGGGTAAAGGCACCATTCTAGACGATGAGACGGCTGGTTCATGAAGCTGTGCCAGTTTACCTCAATAGTGAATGTGTGTACTTGTGGCCGAATGCCACAAACTGCAGAGCAAAGTTAAAAATTTTGAAATTGTTCTCAAAAAGAGTAAATAATGTGATGTGATACATGATATATGAATACATACATTATTTTGCAACATCCAGTTTTCTTTAGTTTTTGCTTGATTTTACATTATTTTCCATATACTGTATTTTCAGTTAATGGTGGACTTAATTGGATTTATGTGCTGGAGTATCATAACATTTGCTATCCTCTGACCTGAGTTTCAGTTAGAGCTGCATTTTAGTATATTTGATTAGTTTCTTTTTTATGTATTTATCTATTTACTGGACATGTTCCTGCATGTCTTCCCCGTGAAGTGTGAATACATAGACAAGCTCAAGCAGGCTGCATGGCTACAATTGCTCAGCGGCTGTTTATTTTACCATTTCTGGATTGTTTAGCCCGCTAGTAGCAGTGGACATCACCACAATGAAGTAAAACAGTAGAGAGAAATGAAAAATGGATTTCTGTCATGAATAGAGCAACACCCTTTCTGTTTAGCCCCGGTTCTGAAAACTTGGTTCACTTTGGTAGGGGGTCCAAAAATTGGACATCATTTACTTTGTTTAACAGTACAGTGAAAAAATGTTAACTTTCATTATAGGCTGCAAACTCATTACAGTTTTACAGCTTTTACCTGCGGTCATCAGAGTATATCACAGCTGTCTCATCTCACATTTTAAAGAGGTAAGAGACTTCACGTTGCTTGCTTCAGTGTAATTAAATATAAATCATAATTTGAACCCAAAGTTGTAAAACAGAACAATTAACATTAACACAAGGTGACAATGTAATTAGGCAAAAATGAGTGTTCATTTCTACCAACCCAAACAAGTGTAACACTTTCAGTAGTATTCTGGATTTCTGCGCCTCCTCTGCTACTCCTGATTCGTTGTATCAATGTTTCCTTTTCCTCAATTCAGACACCAGTCATGATCAGTGTATGTTGGATACCTTCAATAAATGTTAGTAGTAACACATTTAATGCAGTACAAAAGTAACAAAAAGTATCAAAAATAACAGTTGTGATGTTCAAATTCCAAATGCATAACACATTCCAGATTTAAAATTGTAGTTCTGTCTGCACTCAAAGTAAATTGACCTATTACATCTGATAAGAGAAGCATAACATTAAAAGGTAATAAGGGGTGAAGTCAAGTAAAGCTATCCAAAAATAGGCCTTACTGACATTTACTGCCTCAGATTCCAGCTTCTGTCTGTTTTTGCACAGAAATGTGTTCCTGGTACACAATGTTCTTTGTAAATGTCACAGTTTTCCTTTTCAATTTTTTTTCTTTATATGAAATCTACTGCTAGCACATTTTTAGAGCTCCAAAAGTAGTCAGGCCACTGACTGGCCATTTCTATAGCTGAGGTCAATAAAAAACAAAACCAAAAAGAATCTTTGTAGGCTGTTTGCAAAGTGACTGCAAATTAAAGCCAGGCTGGTGAACTGCAAGTGCCATGAATTTTGCAGATTAGGCCCAGCACATTGTGGCCACTGATTCCTGTACAGTTTGTCTGACTTTTTTCTATAATTAGGTGGTACACTTTTTGTCATACCAATTTTTCTCACAAATAATAAATACATTAAGGTGGTCAATATAATACATAATATAATTATACATTTTTTTTTTTTTTTTTAGAAAAACAGATTAAGGTTGGTATTTTAGTGCTTAATGTGAAACCATCCAACAAACGCAGAGCTCTACAGTACCTTCAAAAGGCATGTTTGCCACCATTGTGCAGGGTCATGTGTGCACTGAAGGCGCGCCTGCTTAGTGGGTTTAGTGTGATGTTTTTTGTAATACACAATCAGGTGGCTACACTTACAGAGACATATTTTGAAGCAATGCCAGCAGTCTAAGAGGGAACCTTATCAGCAATAACTTACATTACAGATAAGTGACTTAAAATGTTTAGATGTTATTCTGGTGATGTGAAATTACAGTATTTGTGCAGAGTTTGCCTGTTCTCTGTGTGGTTGCATTCTCAGCGTTACTCCCATATCTCATATGCAAGTTTGGTTGACCATATCAGACCGTACTGTAACTCTGACCACTGTCAAGGATCCTGTTCAGGGTAATTCCTGCACTGTACCCATACTCCAGTTCGGCACTGACTTAGGTGCATTCATAAAATGAATGTGTACTGTATTTTATTGTTTATTTTAGCTTTGAACATAAAGCCATGAGACTCTTCATTTATATAACAGTTCAAAGAAGCTAATTCTGTCCATAGCATCCACAATTGCCTAGGAGAATATGAGGTACACCACAGAAGTAGTGCCTCGAATGTACCCATTGATGCAATGCAGGCAGAGGAATAAATCATAAAGGCAAAATGACAAGCAAGCTTACCTTTAAACACTCCAAAAAGAGAGCATATTTCTGTATAGATTAGAAAGAAGTAACCCAAACAAACAGTGCTAAGTGAGGAGAAGTGTGCATTGCATCACCCACCAACGTATCAGCCAGGCGTAGCAAGTCTATGAGGAAGTCAGAATTAGGAGCAAAGTGCCTCCTTAACAGTGATTTCAGTCACTAAATTACAGGCACAACTGACAGGAAAAGGGAGTAAGAGTGCAAGATGGTGGATTAATGTGTAAAATTGAAGGCAGCTGCGGGAGTCATCACCCAGTGACGTGGACTGTGCTGATGCGTCCAGTCGCTGGAGTCGTAATTGCACTTTGATTTGTAAAAGGCGAGACTAGCTCACTGCAGTACTCTGTCCATGGTGCTGAAATTGCCAGCCACTTAGTTGTAAGTATCCTCTCTCTGTGTATGAGGATTTTCAATTGATTTTTTTCTAAATATTTTGAAGCAATATCAGTAATATTTTAGACACAGTATTGATGAATATTTGTATTATTGCTTCTTGGCTGAACAGACTGTTGCCTAATTGGAAACGTGCAGTCAGAAGTATTTTCCTCGCTTCTTAAATGAAGTCCTTAAGAAGGATATGTGGTGAAGCCAGCTCATGGAGATTAAGACTAAGTTAATGTTTATTTATATAAAGTTCAAAGAGGCTAATTAGATAGTCACATTCTGTCCTTTTCTCCTGTGCTGGATTATTAGCATTAGTCTCAGCATGAGTCTTGAACTCCCTTTTTTTCTAAGTGACATGCAGCTCTGTTTGGAAAAACATTAAATCAATGAAAAATATCAGAAAGAAAAATGTTAACAAGAGCCCAGGATACAATGTCTGAAATGGAGCTAGTGCCAGGAGATGAAAGGCAGAGGTACACTGTAAGAAGATGGTCTGTTGGCATGATATAGCATTATTGCATATTTGTTTTTACTTTGAACAGATAACAAGTATGCTCCAGCTGTCACACTGAATGGCTTCATTTTCATCCTTGGAGGAGCGTACGCCAGAGCAACTACTATCTACGATCCAGACAAAGGCAATATCAAAGCAGGTCCCAACATGAACCACTCCAGGCAATTCTGCAGGTAAGGTTTTAATCAGCATCTCATGCGTGTGAACTGTAGACAAGAGCCACTGTGGCACAACAGTGGAAGTGCAGAAGATGGGCAAGTGCAGCTTCTAAGGATGACATCTCTCTCGCAATATTCAGAGCCAAATTAATGGGAGCTTTCACAGAACAAATACCTTTGTTTCAGCGTGGCAGCCTGTGCTAACAACCACTGCATCAATGCACACAAAAGCACACAAGGTTAGAACAAGGCATCATGGGGAAAAAAAAGTTCCCTTTTAAAAGTGCTTTTGTTTTGCAAAATAATTATAGCTAGCAGAAAGACAATTTGCCTAAATATGATGTTCAGTTTGGTCACTATCAATTTTATTTTAATAAATACATTTAGGTATCTGTGCTCAAGGTGTCATAAAAGCACTGGCCACAATGAACACCAGTGGTCCACTCAGACTCACTCACAGGGTCCCTACTCAACATGAACAAATGGCTTTGGACTGTGAAAGGAAACCAGAGTCTGCAAAAGACATCCATAACAAAGCAGGGAGAACAGAGACACTGGCAAGAACGAAACCAACGTTCAAATACTAGGAAATAAAAGTGATATTCCAACACACTGCTTACATTAACCTTTTCATTTATATTCCTATTTGTCTGACGTGTTCCTAACAAAACTATGTTAAGGGAAAACATGCATTTTGGTGAGACATTGTAGTCTGTCAAAAAACAAAACAAAAAAAAAATATGTTAAATGTACAGTACATGCAGGTACACTAAACAAAAATAAAAAAAACTAAATTAAAGCCATTTATAAATAAATGTGATTTATAGTAACTAAGTTAAAATACTCTTGGAGCTTGTGGTGTTACCTCCTTTGTCATGTCATAGAATAAAATCCTATAGCAATGACATCTAAAGCCAGGATATCACACAGAGTCCATACGCTTTCTTGTTTCAGTTTCATCTTTTATTAAACATAATAAGCAGCCGGGCTCCATGGAAAAAGCCGCTGTTCCTGGGCTGCAAAACTTTTTTAATTAATAGCTTAACGCAGATACTATACTTTGGCTCTCCTGCTCATGCTAATAGCCAGCACCTTTTGGCATTTTGTCCTCTTTGTCTCCTATTCTTTTCAGCCATGCCCCCTTATTGCTAATCCTCCACCCAGTCTTTGGCATCTGCTCTCACTTTTCATTTCGTTACATGTAAGACTCCATGCATCTCAGTGAATTCCAGTGTTATGATAATCTAAGGCTCAGAGTTTAATGATGCTTCAATCATATTGGTGGTGAGATTACAATTCTTCTACTTCCATTTCGTCTTTTCTCACTTCTGTGTGGGGTTCGATGTGCTTGATCAACCTTTTCCATATTTTAAAAATAATAATATTCTACTTGGGGTCTGCACCCCCTGCTCGCTTCACTCGCCAACTCCCAGGGGCAAGGGGTGCCCACTATCTTGCCGCTCAAAAGGCACTGGGGGTGCCCCTCCATTAGAGAAGGCAATTGCATTTAAAGAATTGGTATATAGAAGAGTATGCAGGTCACGGGAGGAAGAAGGTTTGGTCCTTAGTTATTATAGCTAGAAAATCAATTACGTGAGTATTTCACTACTCTGTCAATTATAAATTCCAATGAATAATAATACCTAGTAAAACGTAATAAAAAGTAAATAAAAAATTAAATTACATTAACGGCTCATCAAAAACAATATTTAGAATTAGTATATCCTCTAACTTACATTCTATAAATGTTGCTTTTTTGCATTTCTGTTCACATATTGTTTGGGACATTTTTCTCTTTCTTTTTTACTGTACGATTCTCTTTGTTCTTGATTTGTATTATATGCAGCTCTTTTTTGATTATTTTCTTTTTTTCAACATTCATTATCAACTCTTACTGCTGTTTTTCTATCTCAATCTAAAATTCAACGTTCTTGAATAGTTTGCTTTTCTGCCTTTCCATCCATTCCATAACCAACTGCTTTCAAGGGCAAGTTAGCAGCATTGAGAGTGTTGCGGTGTGGTACGGAGGGAGGATGTGCGCAGTACAAGTAATGATTGGGCAAGCGGTGTGGAGAGGAGTGGTCAAGGCTGAATAACACAGACATGACGGAAAACGTTTTTAATGTAATAGAGAGATAAGGTGCAGAATTGCATAGTAAAACAAGTGCTCAGTCATATTAAATATTCAAATTTCTGTACATATTTTAATTATCTAGTGTGACTGTATATAAAAATATCCAGTAAATATTTATGTATATATTATTTCCACAGTCATAGATATAGTCTTTAGTGCCATTTGGGCACAGTCTTTTACTCGTATTAATTTGAGTTTTGACAAGCATCAAGAAAAGAGTGTTAATAAAGAGGAGGCTTCCAAGAAGGACAAGCTGTGTGTTCTGACTACCCTTTGCCTGAAGCATTCAGTGAGCACTCAACTTGCTTTGTTAGCTTCTCCTATTTTATTTTTTTTTTTAGTTAACAGTTTTTGTTTAGCTAAAAGGTCAAATTGTTATTACATACCTTATCTTTAACAGTGATAAAACTTAATTATGGTTACAGATGACCACCTCTGATAAATGAAAAGCCATATTATTAACAAGCGAAATCAAGATCATTAAACCTTTTGATTCAAGAAGAGTATATATTGCCATCTCCTAAGTTTAGTGGCCATCTTCTGAATTGACCCAATAATTATCTGGTTGCCCCCACCTCCTCCACATGTAGGAGTGTGCAATATGTGTCATCTATGATAACATCTTAATTGTTGTTTCAACAATATGCTAGCTGAAATTATCAATTACAGTGCATCTGGAAAGTATTCACAGTGCATCACTTTTTCCACATTTTGTTATGTTACAGCCTTATTCCAAAATGGATTAAACTCATTTTTTTCCTCAAAATTCTACACACAACACCCCATAATGACATGAAAAAGGTTTACTTGAGGTTTTTGCAAATTTATTAAAAAAAAAAATCACATGTACATAAGTATTCACAGCCTTTGCTCAATACTTGCACCTTTGGCAGCAATTACAGCCTCAAGTCCTTTTGATGTCACAAGCTTGGCACACCTATCCTTGGCCAGTTTCACCCATTCCTGTTTGCAGCACCTCTCAAGCTCCATCAGGTTGGATGGGAAGCGTCGGTGCACAGCCATTTTAAGATCTCTCCAGAGATGTTCAATCGGATTCAAGTCTGGGCTCTGGCTGGGCCACTCAATGACATTCACAGAGTTGTCCTGAAGCCACTACTTTGATATCTTGGCTGTGTGCTTAGGGTCGTTGTCCTGCTGAAAGATAAACCATCGCCCCAGTCCGAGGTCAAGAGCGCTCTGGAGCAGGTTTTCATCCAGGATGTCTCTGTACATTGCTGCAGTCATCTTTCCCTTTATCCTGACTAGTCTCCCAGTTCCTGCCGCTGAAAAACATTCCCACAGCATGATGCTGCCACCACCATGTTTCACTGTAGGGATGGTATTGGCCTGGTGATGAGCGGTGCCTGGTTTCCTCCAAACGTGACGCCTGGCATTTACACCAAAGAGTTCAATCTTTGTCTCATCAGACCAGAGAATTTTGTACCTCGTGTTCTGAGAGTCCTTCAGGTGCCTTTTGGCAAACTCCAGGCGGGCTGCCATGTGCCTTTTACTAAGGAGTGGCTTCCGTCTGGCCATTCTACCATACAGGCCTGATTGGTGGATTGCTGCAGAGATGGTTGTCCTTCTGGAAGGTTCTCCTCTCTCCACAGAGGACCTCTGGAGCTCTGACAGAGTGACTATCGGGTTCTTGGTCACCTCCCTGACTAAGGCCCTTCTCCCCTGATCGCTCAGTTTAGATGGCCGTCCAGCTCTAGGAAGAGTCCTGGTGGTTTCGAACTTCTTCCACTTACGGAAGATGGAGGCCACTGTGCTCATTGGGACCTTCAAAGCAGCATAAATTTTTCTGTAACTTTCCCCAGATTTGTGCCTCGAGACAATCCTGTCTCAGAGGTCTACAGACAATTCCTTTGACTTCATGCTTGGTTTGTGCTCTGACATGAACTGTCAACTTATATAGACAGGTGTGTGCCTTTCCAAATCATGTCCAATCAACTGAATTTACCACAGGTGGACTCCAATTAAGCTACAGAAACATCTCAAGGATTATCAGGGGAAACAGGATGCACCTGAGCTCAATTTGGAGCTTCATGGCAAAGGCTGTGAATACTTATGTACATGTGCTTTCTCAGTTTTTTTATTTTTAAAAAATTTGCAAAAATCTCAAGTAAACGTATTTCACGTTGTCATTATGGGGTGTTGTGTGTAGAATTTTGAGGAAAAAAATTAATTTAATCCATTTTGGAATAAGGCTGTAACATAAGAAAATGTGGAAAAAGTGATGCGCTGTGAATACTTTCTGGATGCACTGTATGTTGCTTCTTTGCCGAAAACAATCAAAAACACGCTGAGATTCCATACATTCAGTGTCTCATGTAGGAGAGACTGCTGCACACATTGGCATGCACGGTCAGCAAGTTAAGCTAGCAAAGTTGCCTAAAAATGCGTGAGCAAACAGTGCCAGGGGATAAGACAGCCTTGCAATCTACTGTACATCGTTAGATTTAATTGCAAGACGTGGATCATCCTCACTCACCTAGAGGTGATTTGGCTTTGAAAAGACTGATGTTGCTTAAGAGACAACAATCGGCAAACTGTCCGAAATTTGCCATTAAAGACAGCATGACAGCTAACTTGTTTCAGCATCTACGAAGTAGCCACTGCACAGAATATGACGAATATGAAAAGCTTCAGGAGTCAGCTGTCCATGACAGGTCTAAATCACCCAAAGTACAAGGACAAAAGCACACTCAGAAGAACCTTAGTAGAATCATTCTACAAAAAACTTTGGATTCCTCTGTAAAATGCAGTTTATGTTTAGGTGTCGGGCAAAAACAAATAAATGAATAAATTCAGGTAAATTATTAATCTGTTCAAACTGATTATTTTTATTCCTGTAAGAAGCATATGCCTATCAAACACAACTTATTTCGCAAGTCGTCTTGGTTTGGAGGTCCTTGATTCCAAAGTACATTTTTAATTTCACTTTTTAATACACTTGCACAAATCCCTGCCTTCTTGCCCCGCTCCATCCTTTACCTGCAGTATTTCTGCAGAAGTTGGATCAGGAGATGACACAAGGGAGGGAGGAAAAAAAAAGTCTTTTAATAGCTATTTCAAAAAACAAAACCAAAAGGAATACAGAGAAGGCGAGTCTCTTCACAGTGCCATTGAAAAAGAGCTACTGGATGATACCTGAGGTGTACAGTGATGAAAATCAACTTGAGTGATAGAACACACGAGAAGTTACATTTCCCCAAATTGGTGAAACTTGCAAAAAAGTACCAGTGCATCTCTGCCTCAAGCAGCCCTTCTGAGACGGCTTTCAGCACTGAAGGAAATGTTGTAAGAGGTAACCGTGCTGCTCTGAAGCCATGATGCTCTGGGCAGACTGGTGTTCCTATCACACAACTTGAAGTTTCCTCAGTAGAATTTTATAATTATTATATTTTATCTTACATGTTTGTGTAATATTGCACAGAACTTGAAGTTAGTAATTTGTTTAAAAATGTTATAAGTTTGGGGTTTTTATATCTTTGTCAAATATATTACAGAACTTGTTTACAAAAGACGTAGTTTTTCTCCTTTGCAGTATTTGACCGAACTTTGGATTTTTACACTATAGTTCAGTATGTTAAATTTTTGTTCTTGCTTGTATGCTGCACAATTCACCTTACAGCAGAGCGGTTTATGTTTATCCACACTGTAATATTCATGCCCTGATGCTCAATTATGATTTACTATTTTATTCACTTTGGACTTATATTAAGGGTAAGTGGTCTGTTTAAAATGTTCTCATTATAATAGTTTTTCCGGTCTAAGTGCAATTTTTTGTGTATGCCCTGTTGGCTACTTTAAAATGGGTTGTTCTTACTTGCACTAACTCTATAATAATTTGATGATTTTGTATTATTTTACTTCAATTTTAATTAAATAAATAGGACCTGTTTTCCATTAATCTCATTAGCAAGCTACAATTTATATCCTGTTAACAAGGCCAAGCTAGATTAATAAAACTTTTACAAACACATTTTAAAAGGTTGCAAAATATCGTCTAATTATTGTTACCGTCAAAGACCCAGAAAATATCGGGATATCATTTTTTTGCCAATATCGCACACCCCTATCTCTGCAGTGCAGACATCCTCTGTTTTTCACACCCAAATTGCTTTACAGATATCAGAAAACAGAAAAAAGCAGCCTTTGTGTTTCAGACTCAGTGTCGGGTAACTAGTTTGGTTTGTGTTCCCTTAGCCTCCTGACACAAGTTTAAGATCCATTGTTACACATTGTGCGTGTTTTGTAGAGACTGGATAGAAAGGTTTTTTGACTTTATTGTTTGGTTTAGTTCTCTGGTAAAGCTGATGGCTCATGCGGCTTTGCTTCTCATTCTTCAGTTCAGCTGCCTTTTGAGATTTCCCTCTGACAGTGCTCTGTCACTATATTTTGTACTTCACTTTCTTGCCTTGAAATGCTTGGTTACTATAAAATGGAGTTATTTGGCTCCTGCTGCTCAAGCCAAAGATGAAACAAAACACAGTTTTCCGAAATTTGAGAGAAAGCTATTTAAACTTGGCTGGTGATTATAAAGATTTCCAGAATCTGCCACAAAGTAATAATACTTCTTTACGTTTATATAGCGCTTCACTACTGAACTAGCCTAATCCAGTTCAGGGTTATGAGGGCAGGACAACACAAAAACCCACCCTGAATGGGGAGCCATTGTGCTGGGATTCTTTCTTAAACAAAGTAATAAAATCAAAATGAATGCTTTCAGTAAATTATGAATATAAACCATTACTAATCAGTTTATTCACAGTTGGTAGTCAGGCACAGCTCGTCCTTCATTTTGCAGCTATGAAGTCTGCAGGAATTCTTCACTTTCTACTCTGTATTTTTAATCAGTTTTTGACAAGAATAAATTTCAGAAATAATGAAACCTGCTTTATTCAGGTAGCAGTTGATAATCACTGAAGACGGTCTCTTCTCAAACAATTATTATATAAATACAAATGTTAAAAACGTCATTGAGGTGTTTCTGAAGCACTTCTCACAAATATTTAACTTTAAGACTCATGTTTATTTGCACCATATATAATATAGTCTTTATATGTGTGTGTATTTTTATATATATTATGGCTGTGAATTGATAAAAAAATTACTGAATTAATTGCATAAATGTATGTTAGTTGCGATTAATCGCATCTAACATTAAAACTTGTAATTATACAATTAATAAATAAGTCATGAAGTAAAGCACACTGAATCCCAAAATTAATATAGAGTCAACCCAAAGGGATTTAAAAAAATAAGTAATAATGGCATAGTTTAAACTTAAACAATGACCTTAAACCTGAACTTGTAGTAAAATACAACTTGGATCTGAATGCCTTTCTAAAAGGCAAGTTGAAAATGTGGCCAATGTGTTAATTGTCAAATTGGCCTAACATACGAGACACAGGATCAAGACGACTGTAGACTTTGCACTGCTGAAGACTGATTTAATTAAAAGAATACACATGTCCTGAATGGGCGTACATTAAAACTCCATAAGTGCTATCCTCCATTGTTTATCGCCATCAACAACGTGATAACTATACTCTACACAGGAGATGTGGTTTGCCAGCCACTTTTGCAGAGCAAATGTCCATCTCCAAGCTGCTTTTTCTGCTGTACTTTGAACAGTTTTTAAAATCTAACAGATTTAACACTTTTGTTACAAAAAGTGTACCACCACAGAAAAAAGGTTGGCAAACACTGCTCTACCTCAAACATCTTGGCTCCATGGCTCGCTAAAAAAGATCTCCGTAGCTGCTATCTTGCGTAAAAACTGACAGTGCATTACTGGGATGGTTATGTTGCATTCTTTGCATAATTAAGTAAAGATACTGCAAACTTGAATCATGGGTAGAGACGATCATTACACTTTCATTTTGTAGAATTTTGTCATTATATTAGGGCAGTCAGCACTGTAAGCTACCTGGCAGACTGGTGACTTGTTTTGGTGCCACTGAAAGATAACTTAATTAGCACTTACTGAATATGACATTGATTCAATCTTCTTACACAAACATGAAATGAAAAAAAATGTTTTACCTTCACTGCTTTTCCCTAGGATTGCACCAGGACTGCCATAAACTCCCCCTCATTGCCCCTTTCCTCCCACTCCCCTGCACCAGTATGTATAAATTAAGAAAATGAACACCAGTGCTACGTATTAACATGAACCACTTTAAACCTTTAAGTGAAAATTTGATATCAAACAAGTTTTAAACATAGTAAATATGGTACTGGATGTGCATGTAATTCTTTAGGTACACAATTAACTTTTTTGCATTATTCTTTTATAATGTTAAAAAAAAAAAGATATGAAAATGGCACCCTGACCAAAGCACTGCCTGAGGTGTTGGCCTCATTGTTACTCCTGGATGCATTAAACAGGCTACATTAATCGCAAATATTAACACTTTACCTTTCCCAGGCCTAATATATTGATTTACTTAAGGAAAAAATGTTTTCATAAATGGATTCATGTTGTGGCCCAGAAAAATCCAACCTCACCAAAAAGCTGTTAATGATACGGCCGGAGTGCCAGTGAGGGCCTCTTTGTAGCTCTGTGGATACGACAAACACACACACATCTATACAGGATTATAGAATAGAATGTGAAAATTGCCTTCATAATTTGACAAAACAGTTTGCAACTTTTGCTATTTAATATAAAACAAGCATACCTTCATATTCGTTTTATTTCAGCATATAGCGGGCACGATGAGGCAGACACTGTGTACCCCAAATGTTTCAAGTTTGTCAAAAGAAAAACTTCTTTCTTGTGAGCACACAGTATGAAGACGTCACGGACTGCTTGAGGAAGGGCAAGCAGCTTACGTTTGGTGACGTAGAAATAGATCAGTCCTGGAGGACTACCATGACAGCAGGTTTTCATGCTAACCCTTTTCTTAATGAGTGACTTGTTTTAGCTGCCAAACAATAAGGAGATATAACATGGTGTCCAAAGTACAACATCTGAAAATAAAGAAAGATGAAGGTCCATCTGCTCAGGTCCCCAAAATATTTTAGCAGTGCTCTTAGAAAGAGAAAATCAACAATTTTGAAAATGTCTGCTAATGCACAATGAGAGCAGCAACAAAGCCACAAAATTAAAGAACAGGTTTAATTAGTGACAAGAATTGGCACCTCATTAAGCAGCCGGTTGGAGTGAAATTGTGTGGAGTTCGAGGCCCTGACTTAGTTGGTCTTCTGTTGGCTCCCTCACTTCACATTTCATTTCTGTTTGGGTGCCATTTAAGGAAAGAAATGAAGCAATTCAGAGGAAGACATCTTAAAACAAACCAAGTCCATTAAAATGAATTCAAAAGAAGTTAAATAGTAGCAAAAACAGTACAGTAATTAGAAAAAGGGTGAGAATGAAAACCTGCAGCCACTGCGGCCCTGAGACCACTGAAGCAGATACTCCTTCCACCAGCAATCCCATGGCTGTGTATTTTCTTTTTCTTCTTCTTCCAGCAGCCAGTTCTGTTAAAATGTCTGTCACCGCCACAAGTGCACTGGCTTAGTCTGCTGTATCTGATTCTATAGCAAGTCATGCTTCAAGTCTTATTAGAGACGTGGAGTCTGCTGGAACAAGATATATGATTTTGGGACAGACGACGAGACCCTCTTTAAGTCCGATATCGGTTTCTGTTGTTGTTAATCCAAATTGTGCAAACCAGAGGAGTAAGAGGAAAAGCACAAAGAATGGCAAACTAGCATGTGTAGTTTTAGTTTCAGGGTCCATCCTCCTAACACAAGATAGCACAGTGGACAATGGCGTCTGTCCCAATAGGGGGTGCCAGTCTTGACATGGCCCATTACACATTTTTAATCTGTTTTCACTTTATAAGCACACTTTGAACCTTTCATCATGTCAGGCTTGTGTAGTTAAGGTTATGGAAGTTCTGCTTAAGCCTTTCATGTGCCAGAAATGTTGAGCAATAATGCAAATAAGTCATGGAGACCTTTAGAGTAATTAAAGCTGGCTTCTATCGGTCTTTCCTGTTCCATGATATGTCAAATGGGGAAGTCTCTCTGAACTGACTCGATGTATTTCTCGTTTGTCTTTTAGTGCGGCTGTCCTGGATGGCAAGATCTACGCTACAGGAGGAATCGTCAGCAGTGAAGGACCAGCTTTGGGCAATATGGAGACCTTCGACCCCTGCACAAACGTCTGGACGCTGCTACAAAGCATGCCGTGTCCTGTATTCCGACATGGCTGCGTAGTGATTAAAAAATACATTCAGAGCGGTTGACAGCAGGGGCCCCCCCACATTACGATGGCCTGCCTTAGGATCGCTCCTGTAAAAACCCCAACTGAACATTTTGTCTCTGAATTCTTGTCTACATGGAATGTAGAAGCGGATCTTCACCAGCTGGTGAGGTGAGGTGAGGTGGGGTGACGACACTCACCCGTGTAACATAGCATAACTTATTGGACCGTCAGCCGTGCCACTAAATGGCGGAGTGGCACGTTTTGCTAATGCTAGGCTGGTAGCTTGACTCCAATGGGACAGGCCTGCTGGTTTCCTTTGAAACAGATTCTAATTCATGGTGCGGGCAAGAGAACCTTTCATCTTTTCAGACAAGTCAAATAAGCTTTTATTTATTTGAATTTGAACACATTGTTCCAATGTGTTTCACAACAGCAGGAATACTGTACTCATGCGAAGAAGATCGAAACAAAAGGTCTAAACATCAAGAGGGAGATTTAAGCCAAGTGTTTGCTTTCTGTTTGGCCCTGGTGACGTTTCATTAGAGCTGCTGGTGCATTTCCAGGGTGCCTCTTTCAAGCGCTTCCTTTAACCGATGCTGTAACTGACAAGCTACGAGGATGGCCATGGAAGGGACAGGAGGAGGAGGAGGAGGAGGAGGAGGAGGAGGAGGAGGGTTCTTCCAGAGGCTGGGGATTGTGCTGACCGCAGTAGAGTACTCGTCGTTTTTAAATCCAATGTGTGAGATGGGGACTGGAAATGCACTAAAGAAAGGAATCCAAGCGGCCACTTCCTGCTGTATCCAGAGCACAAAATGAAGAAAAAAAATACTAGAAAAGAACTTTATTTTTTGGTTACCTATATAAATATATCTATTTTTCTTTTTTCGAGGATGAAACTAAGAAGGAAAAAACACCAGGAGTACCATACTGTAATCAATAGGAGTGGAATTCATGAAAATGAAGAAAATGTTTATTTTAAGAAATTGCATTTGATGATCTATAAATGTTTTTTAGAAAAAACAAACAAACAAACTAGGTTGTGATAAACAAAGTCTTCACTTTCCAACAGTCCGGTACCAAAATGATAAATAGTAATAAAAGGCAGACATGTAATAACAGGGTTTACTTAAAGGCAATAGCTCGAGGTTTTACGAGAGGAGAGTCTCTGGACCGTACCCACGCTGTGAGAAGCTTTCCCTCCTTTGGCCATCTTTGGGGCACGGAGTGGAGGCTGCCATGCTGTGCCAGTTTTACTGATGGTGTACAACCCACTGCCCTCCCTCTCATACAGCAGTCATTTGACCTGGAAGGCTTTTCTTGGTTTTCTTTATACACTTTGTGTGTGTGTGTTTCATCTTTTTCCCCTTTCTTAATAATGTACACAATCAGTAACTGTTCTGCACAACCTTTACCAATGGATTCCCAGAATTAAATTACTACACAGTTTAACTTATTTTTCATCCTCTCACAACTCTGGAGTTGTGTTAGGACCCTCACTTTGTACTCATTTGTTTTTTTTTTAAAGCCATATCACTTCCTCCAGTTGGTGTGTTCACCCATCTCACTGCACACACAAACACACGCTGAGCTGGAGCCAGAAGTGACGCACATGTACAGCGACTGAGCCGATGCTGTGGCGTATGTATGGGGCAGCTACAGCTACAGCCATCACCACCACTACCACCAACCTACGGCTAACTGAAGAGCTGGAATGGGTTCAGGGGCAGCTTTCAGTCCAGTCTCGAATACAGAAGTGGCACTGTGTATGTATCAATAAAAAATACAAGGAACAGTATTTTCAGCAATAACTGTTTTTACAGAGTGTGACGTAAAACCCCCAAGGAGGTGAAATGATCAGACTTGTGGTCTATTTTGTAATCGGTTAGTGGAGCAGTGGGGCGGGCGGGCTGTTTTGAAAATGGGACTTGCAAAGAAAGAAGTGGCGACCCTCTCAGTGCGATTTCAGGCAAAGCGCCTTGTCATATTGTGTAACTAGATGATTAAATATGGCTGTCAGATATATACCAACTTTGATAATCAAAATAAATATTTGGTACAGTCATTTTAGAAACAACACCCTTTTGTCCTTGAACTTTTGTCTTTTTTGCTTTCTGCTAAATAAAGCCTTACAATTCTGGCCCGTGTCTCGTCACCAAGTAGCAAGAGCCGAAATGATCTCTGAGCTCACCTTTCTCGGTCGCAAGTAGAGCCACAAAGGCAAACCCTTAAGTTTCAGTGATCGAGTAGCAGCGTGGTTTGGTTTATCCCCACACAATGATCTGCAAGAAAAACAACACACACAGTTTAAAAACAGAGGGGGAAAATGAAACCAAACTAACAAATGCCATTGTGAGCGATGTAAATAAAAGCTCCGTTTTATACTGACATGTCTGCCTACGTGGACTGTGCAATAACATAAACTACATTCTAATAAAAAGTTAAAGGAACAGAGGTATGATTCTTAAATAACAATGGCTAAAAAAATCAAAATACAGATGACTAATTTTTCAACTTTAAGGAACGCCCGACCCGATGACCAGTAGTTCTTTGTAGCGCCAGGGCAGTGAAGCTCCTTTTCAGTCTCTCTGTTCATGAAATGGGAGACTCTTTTTATTCCCAGGATTGCACAACCTGTTGAGTCTGAAAAGGCGCACAGCCCCACTTCTCAGTTTGCTGGATTCCTTGTTTCCATCTCCTTGGTGGCCACAGAAATGATCTCTGCTCAGGGGTCTGTGTCATGTGGCAGGTCTCGGTCAGACGCAGGACATTACAGTCCCGTGGGCGCCAGTGAAATGAGATGCGTCCAGCTAGTTATCTGTACATTGGTGAGGAAGACGCTCGGGAAAGGTGGAAGGTCAGGCTGAGATTTCAATGTTTGCCTTGCTTTCTGTGTCACATTCTGCAGTCCCCATTGTCATCTTCGAGGACCTCAGGCACAAGGCAAAGGGAGGTGAGTTAAAAAGTGTCTTTTCTATGAAGTCCAGTGCTCAGTAGGGTGTTGCATTTGTAGGTTGTTGTTTCCAAGGTCACTGGTAGAACCAAAAATAAATAAAAAATAACTCCATATAACAATAAAAGAAAAATCAAGCACAGCACAGACAGAGCTCATGAGCAGGCAGCCTGGGTCACTGGCACCCTGCACACATTACGGTGTGGCAAATTTAATTTCCAGTGGATACATTTACCATTCTACACCCATGATGACAAAGTGAAAAAAAATGTTATCAGAAAGATTGTCAAAATGTATTAAACATAAAAAAAAAAAAAAAAATGGAAATCTCTCCTTCATATATGTATTCAAACCTTCTATTGGGTCTAAGTGGTGGGCTTTCCCATAGTTACTCCAGCGTTGTCCTGGCTGTCTGTTTCAGGACATTGTCATGCTAAAAGGTGAACCACACATTCACTCTGGAGTAGGTTTTCATCAAGGGCCTCTCTATCAGGCTGTATCCATCCTTCCCTCAATTTTGTCCAGCCACCCGCTCCCTGCTGCTGAGATGCACACCCACAGCATGATGCTGCCACCACTGTGCTTCATCAGACATAGGGCTTGGAGTTCTGCTCAGAGAGTTCAACTTTTGTCTTACCAGGCCGCACAATCACTTTTTGTCATGTTCGCAGATTCCTTGTCATATGCCGTGTACTTCAGAGTGGCTTCCATCTTGTCCATCTACCATAAATGTCTGACTGATAACAGTGCTGCTGAGATGGTTGTCCTTCCAGCAGATTGGCGTAGCACAGCAGAGGACTTCGGAAGCACTGTTGGAATGACTGGTAGGTTCTTTGTCATCTCCCTGCCCAAGGCCCTTCTTGTCCAGTAACTCAATGTGGCCAGGAGGCCAATTCTCAGATAAGCCCAGGTGGTTCCAAACATCTTCCATTCTACAATTATTGAGGGCATTATGAGTCTGGCATTATCCAAAGCCGTAGAACTGGTTTTACCCCATTGGCCTGCCCTGTGCCTCACTCCAGTGTGATGCAGAGGGCTACAGCGTTCCTTGGACTTCATGTCTTTGTTTTTTTGCCATGACCTACAGTGTGAGTTGTGGGACCTCCTATCCACAGTGATGTGCCTTTCTAAACAAAGTCCAGTCAATTTAATAGGTGGACTCCAATCCGGTTCTAAACACGTCTCAAGGAAACAGGGTTCACCTGTTTGTGGTCAGCTGACCAACTCCACAGCAAAGGGTCTGAATACTTCCATGAATCAGAGATACTGGTTTTTGATTTAAGAAATCTGCAAATCTTTTGAAAAATACGTTTTCATCTTGTCATCATGGGTTATTGAGTATAGCCCATTGGGCAAAAGTTGCAAACATATCCATTTGAAATTAAATCTACAACATAATAAACTGTGGAAAGTGAAGGCACCGTAATTACTGCAAAATGTACGTCACCAACTGCAAACAGCAAACAACACAAAAACATTCTTTAAAAAAAACTATCTGACGTTACTCATGTCACATAATCCACAAGTGAAGTCATTCGGTCGTATGCTCACAACTTCCCAAATTACATACATCGGTTACTAAAATACTCTTGTAAATTGTAAACTAAAGCATCAGATAACTTTTGAACGGAAGACCTGCTTCTCATCATTGCAATTTGTATTTATATTCACAGTTGGGGAAGCTCAGGATTATTTAGCAGCAGGCTGTGAAACCGCACGAGTGAGCTGACCTTTCTGCTTGTTGAAGCATCTCAGAAACACGCAGGTCTAAGGCATATTCCCTCACTTTTTTCTTTTTTAACACTTTTAATCTTTAGTTGTACATGTCTTTTAGTGCACTGTCACTATCAAGTGAAACAAAATGTTAAGAAATGAATAAAATGCAGCAGGGACAGAGCAAGCTATTTCTAAATTTATCCTTTTTACCCCCACAATTGTTAAGTGCCAACACAACAACAGGCTTCATGATAGCTTCCAGTTTTGCCAGGAGTTACTAAGGTCAAAGCTATCATATGTAATAATGTACTACCTTAATTTAAGACCACAAAATGTCAACAAAAGTTCAGAAGCAATGCCTCTATGACCAAACAGTGAACTTTGTGAGCTGGAACATCAAAGATCTTAATCACGAATTAAAGAGAAAGAAAGTATTCTCTCGCCTAACAGGTCTAAATGCCAAGATAGTATTTTTACAGGAGACCCACTTATTCAGCAAGGATCAGTTTTAATTGCAAAGAGACTGAACTGGCCAAATATTCCACTTCAGCTTTACAAAGAAAACTAGAGGTGTGGGAATCTTAATACATAGAACAATTTCATCTATAGCATCAGATGTAGTATCTGATCCTGAATGGTGATATGTGATGGGTAATGTATTAAACTGTAAAGTGGTTTTGATAAATATCTATGCGCCCAATATGGATGACAGAGACTTCATCCAAAATGTATTTGTATCCATTCCTAATGTGAACACTCATAAAATTACAATGGCCGGAAAATGTAACTGTGCTTTAAATCCAGACCTGGATAGATCTTCAGCCACAGGAGTGATGACATTTAACACTGCAAAAACAATTACACAGTTTGTAGCTGAGAACAACTTATCAGACCCCTGGAAATTTCTAAATCCAAATTCAAGAGTATATTCCTTCTTCCCAACAGTACATCATTGCTACTCAAGAATTATTTCCTTATAGATAACAATTTTCTGCCCACAATTAAATCATGTAAGTACTATGCTATTGTTATCTCTGACCACGCCCCTTTGATCATGGAGTTAAAATCACTGTGCCCCACATACTCATCTCGCAGCTGGTGTCTTAACCCACTTTTATTAGCAGATGACAACTATCCAAGCAAATTGTTTTGTTTTTTTAACAGACAAATAGGTCTCTGCAGGAACACTCTGAAAAACCCTGAAGGCCTTCTTAAGAGGACAGATCACCTCATTTCTCTCCCACAAAAATAAATCAGAAACCAAGAAGGCCTCAGAGCTAATCAGTGAAATTACTAGAATAGATCAAGAACATGCCAGGTGTCCAAGTGAGGCTCTTCATAGGAAAAGACTGGCTCTGCAACCTCTTAACAACCAAAGAAACTGAACAACTCATTTATAAATCAAGACATCATTACTATGAACACAGAGAGAAGGCTAATAAGCTCTTAGCTCAACAAATCCACAAGCAAGAAGTTTGTAATGCAATGCCAATAATCACCAACACAGAGGGAAATAAAATCATTGACTACTGAAATACAATGCACACATTTAAAGACTACTATAAGTCCTTATATTCTACTGAGTTTAAAGAAGACAACACACAATTTTATGTATTTCTGGATGCATCACAGATACCACAAATAGATACTCATAGTGCAGACGAATTGGATAAACCTTTGATGCTATCAGAATTACTAGATGCTATAAAGTCACTTCAGAGTGGGAAAGCAGCTGGCCCTGATGGCTACCCTGTATAATTTTATAAGAAAAAAATCAATTAAGTTAGCTCCCCTTTTATTATTATTACTACAGTTACAGAAGCTAGAGACAATCAAATTCTACCTCAAACTTTTCGCCAAGCATTAATCACCGGCTTTTCTAAACAAAATAAGGACTTATTACAATGTGCATCATACAGACCAGTTTCACTTCTAAATAATGATGTTAAGATACTCTCAAAAACCATAGCTAGAAGGATGGAGAAAGTGCTGCCTTCGGTAATATCACAAGATCAAACTGGATTTACTAAAGGCCGACACTTATATTCTAATCTTCGACGCCTGTTTAATGTAATATATTCACCAGCAAAGTCAAACACCCCGGAGATGATATTATCGTTGAATGCAGAAAAAGCATTTGACATGATTGAATGGAACTACCTTTTCACTACATTAGAGAAATTTGGGTTTGGCCTAAACATTTGTACATGGATCAAACTACTGTATACCAATCCAGAAGCTTCAGTTTGTATTAACAACATTTGTTCAGACTACTTTAAACTAGAACGTGGTACCAGACAAGGATTCCCCCGTTATCACTACTTTTTGCAATCGCCATTGAACCACTGGCAATTCACTGTCAAAATGCTGATCAGATAAAGGGGATTATCGGAGGAGGACTGGAACAGAAAATTTCTCTATATATGCAGATGACTTGGTACTGTATATATCAGACCCACAAAATACTGTGCCTTCAGTCTTAACAGCAGTAACAGAATTTCAAAATATCTCTGGTCTCAGAATTTATCTGAATAAAAGTGTACTCTTTCCAGTGAATTCTCAATCATATAATATTAGATTAGACACCCTACCTTTTATTATTGCAGAACAGTTTAAATACCTAGGGGTAAACATCACAAGTAAACATAAAGTTCTATATCAACAAAATGTTGCCATCTGCATGGAAAAAATTAAACAAGACTTGCATAGATGGTCAACCCTTCATCTCACACTAGCTGGAAGAATTAACACTGTTAAGATGAATATTCTTTCTAAACTTCTTTATTATTTCAAAACATTCCAATATACAGTGCATCCGGAAAGTATTCACAGCGCATCACTTTTTCCACATTTTGTTATGTTACAGCCTTATTCCAAAATGGATTAAATTCATTTTTTTCCTCAGAATTCTACACACAACACCCCATAATGACAACATGAAAAAAGTTTACTTGAGGTTTTTGCAAATTTATTATAAAATAAAAAAATTGAGAAATCACATGTACATAAGTATTCACAGCCTTTGCCATGAAGCTCAAAATTGAGCTCAGGTGCATCGTGTTTGCCCTGATCATCCTTGAGATGTTTCTGCAGCTTAATTGGAGTCCACCTGTGGTAAATTCAGTTGATTGGACACAAATCAGACCCTCTTCCAGCCTACCCTCTTTATAAAAGCGCCATTTCTTTGTATTCAAATGGACTCGGCCTCAAAAAGACTACTTGTTCTGCCATTTGCATTTGCTTACTCAACCCAAGTATACGGGGTGGATCCCCAGGCCTCCTCCTGGCTTTTCTTTACTTTCTTATGCGGTTTATGAGAACCCAAAGGCTTCTGTGAAGAGAGCTGTGTGCTTTCTTTTAATTCTGAATTATTATACTATAAAACCACCAGAGCCCTGAAATTCCTCTCTTGTACACCATATTCTAAATATCCATTCACATACGATTAGAAATCTATTATTAAGTACAAGTGGAAACTTTTACATGACTTCACAAATGACATGCAAAAGCTATTTTATAAAGTGCAAATCAATATTTGACATCCACCCTAACTTGACAAAAATGGGCATAATTGGTAAGTTTTTATGGCTTCTGTTTTCCAGTTATACCAATGCCCTGTTAACTCCAATGTAAAAATGCCAGGGCAGGAAAGATTAAAAATATACACACTGCTCAAAAGAATTAAAGGAACACTTTTTAATCAGAGTATAGCATAAAGTCAATGAAACTTATGGGATATTAATCTGGTCAGTTAAGTAGCAGAGGGGGTTGTTAATCAGTTTCAGCTGCTGTGGTGGTAATGAAATTAACAACAGATGCACTAGAGGGGCAACAATGAGATGACCCCCAAAACAGGAATGGTTTAACATGTGGAGGCCACTGACATTTTTCCCTCCTCATCTTTTCTGACTGTTTCTTAACTAGTTTTGCATTTGGCTACAGTCAGTGTCACTACTGGTAGCATGAGGCGATACCTGGACCCTACAGAGGTTGCACAGGTAGTCCAACTTCTCCAGGATGGCACATCAATACGTGTCATTGCCAGAAGGTTTGCCGTGTCTCCCTGCACAGTCTCAAGGGCATGGAGGAGATTCTAGGAGACAAGCAGTTACTCTAGGAGAGCTGGAGAGGGCCATAGAAGGTCCATAACCCATCAGCAGGACCAGTATCTGCTCCTTTGGGCAAGGAGGAACAGGATGGGCACTGCCAGAGCCCTACAAAATGACCTCCAGCAGGCCACTGGTGTGAATGTCTCTGACCAAACAACCAGAAAGACTTCATGAGGGTGACCCAAGGGCCCCATGTCCTCTAATGGGCCCTGAGCTCACTGCCCAGCAGCATGCAGCTCGATTGGCATTCCATATGCCATAGAATATCAGAATTGGCAGATGCACCACTGGTGCCCTGTGCTTTTTACAGATGAGAGCAGGTTCACCCTGAGCACGTGACAGAAGTGAAAGGGTCTGGAGAAGCCATGGAGAACATTATGCTGCCTGTAACATCATTCAGCATTAGCAGTTTGGTGGTGGGATAATGATTGTCTGGGGAGGCATATCCATGGAGGGTCACACAGACCGCTACAGGCTTGACAAAGGCATCTTGGTTGCCATTAGGTATCAGGATGAAATCCTTGGACCCATTGTCAGACCCTATGCTGGTACAGTGGCTCCTGGTGCACAACAATTCCTGGCCTCATGTGGTGAGAGTATGCAGGCAGTTCCTGGAGGATGAAGGAATTGATACCATTGACTGGCCACCACACTTTCCTGACCTAAATCCAATAGAACACCTCTGGGACATTATGTTTTGGTCCATTCTATGCCACCAGGTTGCACCTCAGACTGTCCAGGAGCTCAGTGATGCCCTGGTCCAGATCTGGGAGGAGATCCCCCACAACACCATCTGTCATCTCATTAGAAGCATGCACCGATGTTGTCAGGCATGTATACAAGAACACAGGGGCCATACAAAGTGCTGCGTACAATTTTGAGTTGCTGCAATTAAATTTTGGCAAAATGGACTAGCCTGCCACATAATTTTTCACTCTGATTTTTGGGGCGTCTTTGAATTCAGGGCTCTGTAGGTTGATCATTTTCATTTCCATCAAACGATGTGGCATCCTTTCGTTCCTAACACATTACCCAGTCTATATCAGTATAGATATCCAGGAGGATTTCTTTTTCCCATTGAGATCTGATGTGTTTTCAAAGTGTTCCTTTCATTTTTGAGCAGTTTATATATATATATATATATATATATATATATATATATATATATATATATACATACAGTACTAGCAAAATACCCGCGCTTCACAGCGGAGAAGTAGTGTGTTGAAGAAGTAATGAAAAAGAAAAGGAAACATTTTGAAAATAACGTAACCTGATTGTCAATGGAATTGTTTTGTCACTGTTGTGAGTGATGAGTGTTGCTGTCATATCTATACATACATACATACATACATACATACATATATATATACACACATATATATATACACACATATATATACATATCTACATATATATATATAAACATACATACATACATACATATATATCTACATATATATATACTGTATATAGCAAAATCCTAGCCTTGACGAAAGAACTGCTTTTAAATTTTTATTAAGAAGAAAAGAAAACCTTTTTAAACTGAGAGAAAATATACCAATAACTATCTGTTAAGGATCTCTTTGTATACCATGTTGTCAGTTCAGCAGTCCGGTTGTAATATGACCAAGCTGTGTACTGAGATTACTTTTGAGAATGCAACGTATAGTTTTGTCCAGGAGGAAAGCAATGTTGCCTCAAATCAATGGCAACCTTTTGTAGGGTGTGTCCCTGAGACTTATTGTCATTGCGAAGCAGAGCCTTACTGGAAATTTGAGGCATTTCAATTGAAATGGGAGATCAGAGGGTATAACAGTGATGCCAGGAATACATTCAGAGTGTGGCAGTTTTTTTGTGTAGCTGCCTTTACACAGCTTCTCCGCTGCTTTATAAACAAACGCCATATAAGACCATCATTTCTCCTTGCTTCGCTGTTCTGTACTGTTTTATTGTTCGTTTATTACGATTCTTAAAGTTATTGTGTAGCTATTCGAGACTTACTTTACTGTTCAGGTACCCATTTCCTTTATTTAATCCGTGGTTTGTATGTTATTTTTTGTTCATTTATTACGATTATAGATATTTATTGATTCCCTTCTTTAGCTGACTGCCTGCTCATATAAGACGCTCCGCTGGTTTTTTGTGAAACAGCCTTTACACAGCTTCTCCGCTGTTTTATAAACGAAACGACATATAAAGCCATCACCTTGTCAATTGTGTAATGCGTTTTTTGAACAGGTTTGATGCATGGAAGTGATCACTCGTACTGCGTTCAGTCAGTTCACGTGAGCTGCTCTCTTGTGTGATGTTGTGATGTCCACGGCTTTATTTAATGTTAGCTAAGACCCAGCACTTAAAAGTTTCTTGCTACAGCAATTTTAACTCTGTTACAAAGTGATCCAAAGTCTCGTTTATACCTCGTGTCTTCTCATTAAACTTGTATCTCGCGAATAAAGTATTCAGCATTTTTCTTCAGCGCTCTTTGGGAGCTCTTCCTTCTTTTTTATGTACTGCGGTCACAGTCAGTTCACGTGATTATGTGGGAGGCGTGATGATGTCACACGCAGCTCCGCCCACCGCGGCCATCGAGCTAACGTCCATTACAGTATATGTAGAAAAATAGGTTCCAGTTATGACCATTACGCATAGAATTTTGAAATGAAACCTGCCCAACTTTTGTAAGTAAGCTGTAAGGAATGAGCCTGCCAAATTTCAGCCATCTACCTACACGGGAAGTTGGAGAATTAGTGATGAGTGAGTCAGTGAGTCAGTCAGTGAGTGAGTGAGTGAGTGAGTGAGTGAGGGCTTTGCCTTTTATTAGTATAGATATATATATATAGCTCTACGGGGCATCCCAGCCACCCAACTCGACACAGACAGATGCTAGAGGCACACTAATAAAAACAAAGATGTTATTTTTTTTCCTCACCATGTTGGAAACATCTTACCCGTTTCCCACAGGCACAAAAGCACACAATACTAACATTTCTTCCCTCTCTTTACTCCTCCATGGCAAGCTTTATCCACCTCATACCCAACTCTGGCTCTTCCAGTACTGTCCACTGGCCCTAGAAAAACTTAATGTGCTCGTTGCCCCACTTCTGGCAGCACTTCCAGGTGTGGTGGAACAACCGCCTACATGGGCTCAAAAACAGCAGCAGCGTCCCCTGAGAGTGCCCCTGGATCCCAACAGTGCTGTATCGGACTCCATTTCCCATGAAGCCCTGCGGGAGTTCGAGGCATGGCTGCCACCCGATGGGGCTGCCAACTAGTGTTTTGGGGAGGTAGTGCTCTGTCCACAATGGCACCCCCAGGGGCCTCATGTACAACGCCGTGCGTAGAACTCGCACTATAACATGGCATAAGCACAAAAGCCGAAATGTGCTTACGCACAGAAAAATCCAGATGCAGGAATCTGTGCGTACTCCAACTTCCACGTTCTTCCGCTACATAAATCCCAATCAGTGTGAAAACTAACGCTCGTGCACGCGCATTATGTAACGCCCCAACTCATCCCAGAATTACGCCTAACCTGCAAATCAATATAAATCGCCCTTAAGCTCAGCCTTCTGTGAAAAGACAATGAGAAAAGCATGGGGGGAAATATAAGAACTTCAGCGAATACCAAGTGGAGGCAAAAGAAAAACATACTATTTGTTCAAATAAACCGTGGTATAATCAACAAAAGGAAGTTGATCGAGTGACATAGCGTGTTGGAGAAACTTGAAAGCTCACATTCACAAAATCGCACAGTGCGGAAATAAAAAGAAGTCACATATCAAAGTCGCCGTGAAAAGCCGAGTTGTAGCCCACTGTCTGAGTGTTATATGAAAGCTTATTAGGGTACAGAGAAAAAAAGGCACACAGTAGGGTAAAAGCACGAAATGTCAACTTCAATCTCGACATTTCCACTTTAATCACGTAGTTTATTTTGTCATTAAAGTAGAACATCATAAACTTCATCTTAAAATTAATTAATTAAAAATTAATTAACCAGTTTCTCAAATCACATCGTAATTAAAGTAGCACGTTAAATGCTTTGTTTTGTATTTGATTTTCTACTCGTATGTGCTCTGTGTGTGAATCACTACTTGCTTCTTAAACCGGCTCTCTTCCTCCGACTGGACACAGAGTCCATTACATTTGTGATATTACAGTTCTCTGAATAACTAAAATACTGAGATGTATACGGGATGTCATTTTCATGATGATAGGAGCTAAAGCATGTTATTAAACATGGGTTTCACGGCGCAGTGATTGTGTGCGACCTTTGATGAAATTATTTATTGATTTAATAGAAGTTAAGCCATCTGTAAGCTTAGCGCCGATTCTTCAAAATGTTTAAAGAACATTGAAATATCTTCGTAGTACATGTTTAATTATTCTATCCTTCATGACACTCCCAGTGAAGAATATAGATTATTTAAATGAAGTTAAAGTTTTATGTGTATAATTTAACAAACATATTTTGCTGCATTTCACCTTAAAAATGATATCGTCATCATATGTAAATACGCGCTTTATAAAGTGGCCCAGGTTGTGCGATATTATAACTGTAGTGCAAGTTTACAGTGGGGTGATTGTACTTATAAGTCCTAACCGTTCTACAAGGTGCAATTGATTGAGTGCATTTAAAATTCTTGGGATTAAACTGTTTCTGAACCGCGAGGTCCGTACAGGAAAGACTTTAAAATATTTTGCAGTGACTGAAACAGCGTGTCCTTGAAGCTGTATACCGATAATTCTCTTTCTGATCAGCTGCTGCTGTGATTCACACTAAGATACAGTGATATAAATACTCCGAGTGGTGCAGTGAGAGTAATATGGAAAAAGATGATCCACTGTGGCAACTCCTAACGGGAGGAGCTGAAAGAAGAAGAAGAAGAAGAAGAAGTGAGAGTAACAACGTTAAAGCAGTTATGGTATTTGGAATACTATGGCTGTTCCCTCTACCATTATATTGTTACAAGTTAATTAGAATCAGATGCATTACACTAATAAACAATATGCGGTTAGTTTCAGTGTATTTATAAAGCCGCGTCATGAAAATAAGGAGTAATCACACAAGAACAGTAGCACTGCTTTGACGCTGGGTGCCACCAGTCTGCAAAACCGAGCGGAGAACTTGCGTACGACAAGGCATGAGGTACCGTGGAAAAGTGCGTGGCTTTACGCCAAGTGTAGTTTTTATACATCACGATTTGAACGTGGAAAAGTTCTTACGCAACATTTCTGTGCATACGGACCGTTTATACATGAGGCCCCTGGAGTGTCTGATCATCAAGTGCTGGTCGCTTTACCTGCCTAGGGAGTTTACAGCTGTACACATGGCGGCTCTTTACACCCCCCTGCATGCAAACACCAGCACCGCACTTAATGAAGTGCATAGCCTCATTACGGACTGTGAAAACACACACCCTGAAGGTCTGGTTATTATCACCGGGGACTTCAACAAAGCAAGCTTCAGGTCTGTTTACCCCAAATACTACCAACACATCTCCTGTCCCACCAGGGGTGCTAATAAGTTGGACCACTGCTACACTGCACACAAAACGTGCATCAATTGCTCTTGCGGTCGAACCTCAGGCAGTCAGACCACCGCTCTGTGCTGCTCCTCCATATTTACAAGCAGCAGTTGAAGTGCGCAGAGCCGGTCATGTGAGAGGTGCACTGTTGGACCCCAGAAGCAGAGGAGAAACTTAGGGACTGCTTTGAATCTGTGGATTGGGATGTTTTCAGAGTCCTCTGAGAATCAGGATGAGTATGCCACACTTGTCACAGGCTTCATCGGGAAATGTGTGAATGACTGCATACCAACAAAGTCTGGATGCGTATTTCCCAACCAGAAGCCCTGGATGTGTGCTGAAGTACGCCGGCGGATCCATGAGCGCAGCAGTGTGTTTCACTCTGGAGATACACAGGCATACAATAAGAGCAGGTGTAATCTCCAAAAAGGCATTAAATACGCAAAGCACCAGTAAGCCCACAAACCGGACTCTCAGTTTAACAGCACAGCAGATGCTCGTTGGATGTGGCAGGGTATTCAGCTGATCATGGACTACAAACTCCGGACACATGTGGCCACAGCTACCGTCGCTCCACTCCCGGATGAGTTGAGTGTGTTTTTCGCTCGCTTCAAGCTTGCTAACACGGACAGGCCTATGCAACCCCGGCAGCACCGCAAGACTCCAGCCTGAGGCTCGCCGAGGATGATGTGAGGAATCTTACCATCTCAGCATCCGCAAAGCACCCGGCCCAGACAGAGTCTCAGGTCCCGTTTTAAAAACATTGCGACCAGCTAGCTGCTGTCTTTACGGATATTTTTAACACATCTCTGAGAGTTTCATCTGTCCCCACCTGCTTCAAGCACATAGCCATCATCCCTGACCCAAAAAAAAAAATAGACGGCCCTAATGATTACTGCACAGTAGCACTTACTCCCATAGCCATGAAGTGCTTTGTGAGGCTTTTGCTAGAACACATAAAGGACATCATCCCTGACAGTCTGGCCCCCCTCCAGTTTGCCTACCGTTGCAACAGGTCCACTGAGGATGCCATCTCCATAACACTTCACACCACCCTGTCTCATCTGTTATGCCAGGCTGCTGTTTGTGGACTACAGCTCTACATTTAACACCCTTATTCCATCTCAGCTCATCGCTATACTCCTGGATCTGGAGCTTAGCTCTTCACTGTGCAACTGGGTACTGGACTTCCTCACCAGCAGACCTCAGCATGTGCATATTGGTGGAAAAACCTCCTCTATCATCACCATCAACACTGGCAGGCAGTGTAGGGCAGCGTGCTGAACCCCCTGCTTTACTCTCTCTACACCCAAGACTGCGTAGCTAAGTACAGCTCTACACCATCCTCAAGTTTGCTGGTGATACCACTGTAATAGGTGTGATCAGCGAGGACGATGAGACGGCCTACCGGGAGGAGGTCAGACTCCTGGCAGAATGGTGTCAGGACAACAACCTCACCCTCAATGTTAGCAAAACTAAGGAGATGATTTTTCATTTCCGCAAACATGCAACAGAGCACAGCCCCATCTACAGTATATCGGAGGTGAGGCTGTGGAGCAGATCAGCAGCTTTAGGTTCCTATGAGTGACCCTCACTGATGACCTTAAATAGTCAAGTCACACTAGGGCAGTAGTCAAGAAAGCCCAACAATGCCTCTACTTCCTCAGTAGACTGAGTAAGGCCCGAATGTCCCCCACAACCCTGTGCAGATTCTACAGGTGTACTATGGAATCCATCCTGGTACAGCAACTGCTCAGTTCAGGACTGCAGAGCAGAGACTGCAGCGTGTGGTGAATACAGCACAACAGATCACGGGCACACAGCTCCCTGCAATCCATGACATCCACACTACACGCTGTCTCAGGAAAGTGAACCGCATCAGACGGGACCCTAGCCACCCTGCACTGTCACTTTTTACCCTCCACCCATCGGGGACGTGACTAAAGTCCATTCGGATATGCACCTCCAGGGTCAGGAACAGTTTCTACCCAAGAACTGTAAATGCACTCAATCAATCAATCGCACAACCTGAGCCACTTTATAAAGCGCGTATTTACATATGATGACGATATCATTTTTAAGGTGAAATGCAGCAAAATATGTTTGTTATATTATACAGATAAAACTTTAACTTCATTTAAATAATCTATATTCTTCACTGGGAGTGTCGTTAAGGATAGAATAATTAAACATGTACTACGAAGATATTTCAATGTTCATTAAACGTTTTGAAGAATCGGCGCTAAGCTTACAGATGGCTTAACGTCTATTACAGAGCTGATTGTGTGGCGATCGGTTACTTGGGAAAAGAAAAGCAAGGACTGCAGTGACGGCTACGCCAATATATATTGAACTAGCAGAATACCCGCGCTTCGCAGCGGAGAATAGATATTTACATATACACACACACACACACACATATATACATACATACACACATATATATACATACATACACACACACACACACAAATTATATATATATGTGTATGTATGTATGTGTATAGCTTTGGTCACTGAGTGCAAGGGAAAAATAATAAATTATAGTCTATAAGTTATTAAACAGTAAAACATTAACGTTTAAGAAGTACAGGTACATTGAAATTACATTTTCTATGTGAACGTTCAAATTTGTGCCTCTGGTAATGTGCCTTACCGGCATTTAAAGAAAATTATTTTTGTGTCCTCTGCAGTGTTAAGAGAGAAAGGCTTTGGTTTGGGATAAAAGGAAAAAAGGTGTAAAGAAAGGAAAGTTGCCTTTTTCTTTTATATAGTATAGAGAGAGGTGTTCGCTGGCGTTATGATCGGCTTTTGGGGACAGTCGCGGTGGGTCTTGTGTAGACTGGTGAGGCGTCCCGCCATTAATCGGCTGTGATGGCACTGTCAGTCCTCCACTCGTGTGCGTGTCTTCATAATCCGAGGTGAGGACCTCATAATCGTATACGTGCAAAAGAAAGTGTGAATCACCTTAATATTATTTTGCCGTGGTGTAGAAAAGGGGTCCGTGTTTGCACTTGTCTGGGCTATAGCTCAGGGGGCGGATGAAAAAATTAAAAGTGCTCACTTTGACTTAAGGCAGAAGCGCAGTCAGCGTCTCAAAGGCCAGCACAGCTATGCATGATATCAAAAGTCTGGCTGCTCGACTTTTGCTGGGCAGGAGACCCTACCAGCGCCTACTTGCGGAGAAGTAGTGTGTTAAAGAAGTAATGAAAAAGAAAAGGAAACATTTTAATAATAACGTAACATGATTGACATTGTCATGAGTGTTGCTGTCATATATATGCCTGCCTAAATAAGTCACCCTCGCTTTGCTCTTACTTTTTTACCGTTCATTTAATCATGGCTAGTGACGGAAAAATTATTAAATGGAAGGAGGATGGCTTTACCAAAACAATTATTGATGGCGGATCGATTATTCATAAAGCTTGAATTGGTGATGTTTTTCTGTGTTAACCTCATATTTTTTCATACTTCTTCTCAAACTAAGGTGGTGCGAGGGTAAAATGAATCAGGATGCGCTGAACAATGTAATCGGTGTACCAGGAAATCATGCATTGACAAAGCTCCCTTTGCTTGTAATGCAAAGTGTGATTAAATGCATTATTTTTAACGCGTTATGGAGCACATGCATCGAAGCTTCTCAGCTGTGCTTGTGCTAAGAAAAGGAAAGATTTTAAAAATAACGTAACACGATTGTCAATGTGACCTTTTGTAAGTAGTGCCTGGAGGATTCAGTGTGTTGAAACTCTAGAGACCGCGTGTGTATTAACTTGTGGATTTTTCTGTGAGTATTTGGTGGCAGTGTGACGAAGTTGCTTCGGATGACGGCGTTAGCTGCGGAGCTCAGCTCAGAGTGAAATGAGGTGGGAGGGGAGATGATGACGTGACTCCCCCACCCGCCTTAACTGTCAATCCCCCACAAACACAGTCTCTCGGAATTTGCATAAGCACACCCCTTCACCTACAATTTTAACTTAGTTACAAAGTGATCAAAACTCTCGTTTATATCCTCGTCCTCTCATTAAACTTGTATCCCGCATTACCTGTGGGCATGTGAAACGCCAGCGGTAGCCTGTCTATGAACTTAATTTAAAGTTTAGGTTTACACCTTGCTTTCTTTCCGAGGTAGCAGCACTCATGAATATGGTAGTATATGTCACTCGCTCGCTTCTTATTGTTTCGCTGCCTTCTCAATTATATAATGCATGTTTTCTTCAGCGCTTTTTGGAGGTCTTCCTGGTTTTCTACGTACTGCGTTGACAGTCAGTTCACGTGATTACGTGGGAGGCGTGATGATGTCACACAACTCCGCCCCCCCACGTCATTCCAGCTCAACTCCATTACAGTTAATGGAGAAAATACCTTCCAGTTATGACCATTAGGCGTAGAATTTCGAAATGAAACCTGCCGAACTTTTGTAAGTAAGCTGTAAGGAATGAGCCTGCCAAATTTCAGCCTTCTACCTACACGGGAAGTTGGAGAATTAGTGATGAGTCAGTGAGTGAGTGAGTGAGTCAGTGAGGGCTTTGTCTTTTATTAGTATAGATATAAAACAGAACGAGAAAATAACAACACAGCTAAAAATGCAGCGACAAATGTCGGCAAAAGTTAAATGCTTGTGTCATGAGCACGAGGGGTCTATGCAGTGTCTGCAATGGACGTGGCCATCCATCATGCATTAGCTACCTTACTGATGGGCGGGCGAAGGAGCCACCGATTCTTCCTCTGCCCAGTACCACCACAAGCCTAGAGCCGCCCCCCGAGTACTGCTGCAATAAATTATTTCATTGAAGTGAAACCCATGTTTAATAACGTGCTTTAACTATCATCATCATGAAAATGATATCACGTATTCATCTCAGTATTTTAGTTATTCAGAGAGCTGTAATATCACGAATGTAATGGACTCTGTGTCCAGTTGGAGGAAGAGAGCCGGTTTAAGAAGCAAGTAGTGATTCACACACACCGGGCACATAGAAGATCAAATACAAAACAAAGCATTTAACGCGCTACTTTAATTACGATGTAATTTTGAGAAACTGGTTAATTAAACGATTTTAAGATGAAGTTTATGATGTTTTACTTTAATGACAAAATAAACTACGTGATTAAAGTGGAAATGTCGAGATTGAAGTTGACATTTCGTGCTTTTTCTCCACTGTGTGCCTTTTTTTCTCTGTACCCTAATAAGCTTTCATATGACACTCAGACAGTGGGCTACAACTCGCCTTTTCACGGCGACTTTGATATGTGACTTCTTTTTTATTTCCAGCACTGTGCGACTTTGTGAACGTGAGCTTTCAAGTTTCTCCAACACGCTATGTCACTCGATCAACTTCCTTTTGTTGATTATACCACGGTTTATTTGAACAAATAGTATGTTTTTCATTTGCCTCCACTTGGTATTCGCTGAAATTCTTATATTTTCCCCGTGCTTTTCCCATTGTCTTTTCACAGAAGGCTAAGCTTAAGGGCGATTAATATTGATTTGCATATTCAAAGAGGCGTAATTCTGGGAGGAGTTGGGGCGTTACATAAAGCGCGTGCACGAGCGTTACTTTTCACGCTGATCGGGATTTATGTAGCGGAAGAACGTGGAAGTTGGAGTACGCACAGATTCCTGCATCTGGATTTTTCTGTGCGTAAACACATTTCGGCTTTTGTGCTTACGCCATGTTATAGTGCGAGTTCTACGCACAGCGTTATACATGAGGCCCCTGGACGTCCACGGAAGACAACAGCAGTGGATGATCGCAGAATCATTTCCATGGTGAAGAGAAACCCCTTCACAACAGCCAACCAAGTGAACAACACTCTGCAGGAGGTAGGCGTATCGATATCCAAGTCTACCATAAAGAGAAGACTGCATGAAAGTAAATACAGAGGGTCACTGCAGGGTGCAGGCCACTCATAAGCCTCAAGAATAGAAAGGCTAGATTGGACTTTGCTAAAGAACATCTAAAAAAGCCAGCACAGTTCTGGAAAAACATTCTTTGGACAGATAAAACCAAGATCAACCTCTACCAGAATGATGGCAAGAAAAAAGTATGGAGAAGGCGTGGAGCAGCTCATTATCCAAAGCATACCACATCATCTGTAAAACACGGTGGAGGCAGTGTGATGGCCTGGGCGTGCATGGCTGCCAATGGCACTGGGACACTAGTGTTTATTGATGATTTGACATAGGACAGAAGCAGCCGAATGAATTCTGAGGTGTTCAGAGACATACTGTCTGCTCAAATCCAGCTAAATGCAGTGAAATTGATTAGGCGGTGTTTCATGATACAGATGGACAATGACCCAAAACATACAGCCAAAGCAACCCAGGAGTTTATTAAAGCAAAGAAGTGGAAAATTCTTGAATGGCCAAGTCAGTCACCTGATCTTAACCCAATTAAACAGGCATTTCACTTATTGAAGACTAAACTTCGAACAGAAAGGCCCACAAACAAACAGCAACTGAAAGCCGCTGCAGTAAAGGCCTGGCAGAGCATTAAAAAGGAGGAAACCCAGCATCTGGTGATGTCCATTAGTTCAAGACTTGAGGCTATCATTGCCAGCAAAGGGTTTTCAACCAAGTATTAGAAATGAACATTTTATTTCCAGTTATTTAATTTGTCCAATTACTTTTAAGCCCCTGAAATAAAGACATCGTGTTAAAAAAATGCTTTAGTGGCCTCACATTTTTATGCAATCTTTTTGTTCAACCTACTGAATTAAAGCTGAAGGTCTGCACTTCAACTGCATCCGAGTTGTTTCATTTAAAATTCATTATGATAATGTACAGAACCAAAATTAGAAAAAAGTTGTCTCTGTCCACATATTTATGGACCTAACTGTATGTGACTTTCATAAATGGTAAGGTGCTGGTATCTCCTGGCTCTGCGTTTTCAATCACAACACTGCTTTTCTAAAAAGTTTTACAGGAAATTCTATATAGCACTGAAATCATCTATTGATATTTATGTGTAAATTAATTTCCGTCCTTATTACTTATTAAATTCTTAACTGCAAGGTGTAATCTAGTGTGGAAATCAGTAATCCTTAGGTGTTTATTATTTCCGTTTTAATAATGCATGCAGCTGCAGTACACAAGCTATTATTGTGGCAAAAACTGAAAAAAAAACCTTCTCTTCTTCAGCTCTGAACAGAATCAGGAATTGGACGTGTCCTTCCTGCTCTGTTGGCCACTTCAGATTTAGTCCTCAATTGTGCCACTGCATCCTGGGGTCCACGGTGTCTCTCTGTGCCCACACTTACCAGCTCCGAGTGTTGACCCGTGTCACTGCCTCTCTACAGATCGTCCACTTTACTGCACAAACCAACAGTGTTTTACTTTCTGTACTCAGCTGGATTTTCCATAAATTTAAGCAAATTTTAGCATAATTCATTTTTCGAGATCTCAATGGTTGAACAAATAATGGAAGGCAATGAACACAATGCTGGCAGCAAACACACAACAGTAATGCCTGATCATTTCTGGTAGAGCACTTTATATTATTTTATTTTATGTTTTCATAAACATTAATTTAATCCTCTGTCTTATTTTCAGACATGCACATGAATACACGTCACATTTTACATTAAGCTGACTGGCATAACTCGACATTTTACATATGTTGATGTAAATAAAAAAAGATATAGAAAATGCATTTACCTCTGGAAGGTAATTCAGCTTTTGTGATAAATGCCTCTCCCTCCTTTTCTTTTCACGTTTCCTTTTCTTATATCGGTCTTCTGCTTCATGCTTTCCAGGTCATTCGATTTCCCCGACTTGAGGTGGTTGTGTGTGCTGAAGCTCCTTTCTCTGTAAAATGGTTTCCATCCACCACTAATGTTAAAGAGCCTTTCAGTCTTTACTCATCCAAGCTGCTGCCTTGTTCAGGAGACATTTTTAAATTGCACCATGAAATGTGGCTGCAGGCTACGAAGAGAGTTTCGTCTATTAATGCAAGTCCATGTGGATCTGCTGAGCGATGTTTCCAACTCAGATTTGTTTCTGGAGTCAAAACAAGCAGACTTTATAGCCAGGGCTGGCAATGGCCTTGCACTGTTCAGAAGCCATACAGGCCCGGGGTTCTCTTTTAGCGACATGTTGCGGAGAAGCGGCTTCGGAGGGCTGTTGTAATCCAGATGTCACTGGAGTTTGGCTGGCCTCTGTCTGCTCCCACAGTACAAATCTGCAAACTGAGGCGAGTCTCCAGCAGTACACCATTAGTGCAACAACATGTCCCGCTACCCGTCATGAGGCTCAGCAATAACATTTGTTTATATAATGGCTACATGAATGAAGCTCAGAGCGCACTAATAATGGCTGAACAGAATTACAAAAGAAAGTAAAAACTAAAGAACACTTAATTATAACAGGAGAGAGTCCGAATGCCCAGCTTAAGAACTGGATGGACAGGTTCAGGTTGGCAGGATGATGGCAAAAATACGCCTGTAGAGTTACAAGGCCAAAAGACCACCCAGATCTCCCTGGCATTCTACACTGCATTAATGTGACACCCTTAACAGGACAGTCTTGTTGCTCTTTCTCTTCATCTTCCCAGCATCTCAGCTGCCTCAAGCATACTGAAGACTTTTTTGGGGGAGGCGGGGATGTGGGGGCTCTGGGGGCAGTGATGCTGTACCACCACAAAGTTCAAATGGGTTTGGGGAAAAACACAAACAAAAGTACTGATTGGTGACCAGTCCATAAAACACAATTACTGTACATACAATTTCTTTTTGTATAGGCCAAAATCACACAGGAAGTGCCACAATGGGCTTTAACAGGCCCTGCCTTTTGACAGCCCCCCAGCCTTGACTCTCTGAGAAGACAAGGAAAAACTCCCAAAAAAGCCCTTGCAGGGAAAAATGGAAGAAACCTCAGGAAAGGCAGTTCAAAGAGAGACCCCTTTCCAGGTAGGTTGGGTGTGCAGTGGGTGTCAATACAATACACAGAACAGAACAAATCCTCAATACAGAATAAAAATAAAAATTTTAGAAGCACGGTTTAACAGTAGATGATATGACATAATTAGGTTTGGATATTTTTAGAGTCCTGGAGACCTCATCCATCTAGCTGCCTCCCCATTTGGCCATGCCACGGCTGAAACGTTGCTCCGATGAAAGGACCACTCTTTCCCATGATTCCTGTGATCCTCCATCAGGGATGACTTTACCATAGGCAGGCAAACAACTTGGCAGGTGGGCGTGGCACCAATGCCACATTTGGGTACCGAGAAAAGAAACAGAATAGGTGAGGGTTAGTATTCAAATATAATTATCATGTTACTTATGTTTTAGTGCTAATGACTAACAACAGAGATGCAGTATGTACAGTTAATCAGCAGCTCTAGTCAGGATATGCTAAACTGAAGTAGTGAGTCTTCAGCCGGGATTTAAAGGCTGAGACTGAAGGGGCATCTCTTATGGAAGCAGGAAGACCATTCCACAGTTTAGGGGCCCTGTAACTAAAAGCTCGACCTCCCACTGTTATTTTATTAATCCTTGGAATCCTAAGCAGACCGGCATCTTGAGATCTTAATGTGTGCTCAGGTTTGTAAGTCATGATAAGTTCAGACAAGTAAGCCATTTAATGCTTTATATGTTAAAAGGAGGATTTTGAAATCTGCCCTAAACTTAACTGGGAGCCAGTGTAAAGATTTAAGAACTGGAGTTATGTGTTCATATTTTCTTGTTCTTGTAATAATTCTTGCAGCGCATTTTGGATTAACTGGAGGCTGTATAGAGAACAGTTTGAACAGCCAGTGAACACCGCATTGCAGTAGTCAATCCTACTAGAGATAAATGCATGAATTAATTTCTCACAATCCTGTTTATTTAGAAAGCGCCTTAATTTCCTAACATTTTTAAGATGGAAAAACATGTTTTGGACGACTTTGTAATATGTGCTTTAAATGACATGCTAGAGTCAAAGATAACTCCTAGATTCAGTAAAATTAATTGGGATTCCAACTGAGTTAAATGACGACAAAATATTGCTGTGATCAGCGTCATTCCCTCCAACAATTAACATCTCTGTTTTATCTGTATTTAAAGACAAGTAGTTCTCATTCATCCATTCCTTTAATTCACTAACACAACTAATTAAAGACAACATCGGAGAAACTTCATTTGATTTAAATGAAAGGTATAACTGGGTGTCATCTGCATACGAGTGAAAATTAACATTATGTTTCCTAATGAGAGATCCCAGTGGAAGCATGTAAAGTGAAAACAGTAAAGGTCCCAGTACTGAGCCCTGGGACACCATATTGAACTTCTGTGTATAATGATGGAGTACTGTCTGCACATTTCTGTACATACTGGAATCGATTTGATAAATAAGAACTGAACCAAGCGAGCACGGGGCCTGTAAGCCCAACATCGTTTTCTAGCCTGTGCAGTAAAATAGAATGGTCAATGGTGTCAAATGCTGCACTTAAGTCCAACAACATAATTACAGTGGAATTTCCTTCATCAGAGGATATCAGAATGTCATTTACAACCCGTGTTAGTGTCGTTTCTGTACTATGACCAGTGCGAAAGCCAGACTGGAATTTCTCAAATAAATTGTAATGCGTAAGGTGTGACTGAAGCTGACTGGCGACTACTTTCTCTAGTATTTTAGAGAGAAATGGTAAATTTGAAATAGGCCTATAGTTATTTAGTATGTGTGGGTCTAGGTCTGACTTTTTAAGTAAAGGTTTAATGACTGACACTTTTAGTGCATCAGGTACGTGCCATGCAGTAATGAACTATTGATAATGGTTAGAATAGGCTGCAAGAACATCCATTGCACTTTTTACTAGTTTTGTTGGCACTGGATCTAGGGAACAAGTAGTGGGCTTCATTTTAGAAATTAAAGACTTCCTGCTCAGATACAGGATAAAAATAATTAAAGTGCTGAATGCAATGTGCGACAGGGTCTGCTAAGCTAGTATTTGGTTTGTACTGTGATGCTGAGATCTGGGATCTTATATTTTTAATTTTCTCATTGAAGAAGTTCATAAAGTCTGTACTGCTAATATCTGTTGGTATTTTGCACTGTTGATCTGAATTCCCATTTGTTAATTTAGCCACTGTTCTAAAAAGTACCCTAGGATTTTTATTATTGCTATCTATTAATGTAGAATAGTATTCTGAGCGAGCTTTAAATAGGGCTTTTTTTATATTTATTTACACTCTCTGTCCATGCAATTTGAAAGACATGTAGCTTTGTTGTTCTCCATCGGCGCTCCAGTTTTCGACACTCTAATTTAAGAGCTCGAGTATTTTCATTAAACCAGGGAGAGTTTCTATGTGCTTTGATCACTTTTGTTTTTAGGGGAGCCACTGTGTCCAGAGCATCTCTCAAGGTCACATTATAATGTGATATTAACTGATCTAAATGGTTTTCCACAATTACACTCAACTTACTCAAGGTATCTATAAATTTTGAAGCAGAATTACAATCTAGATGTCTTTGTTTTAATCTGTGAGTGTGTTGGCATGGGCAGGACTAAATCAAATGTAATTAAGTAGTGATCGGAAATAACTAAATCTAATGTGTGGTTATGATTAGGAGTTGGACATTTGACAATCTGACAAAATCCTACTGAATTTAACAAATAAGTAAAACATTTGCTAAAAGTGTCAGTTTCCACATCAATGTGTACATTAAAATCCCCCATCAGAACTACGTGATCATAATTTATAGCCAAATCAGACAGAAGGTTGCTAAATTCAGTCATGAACAATGAATATGGCCCTGGTGGTCTGTAGACTAGCACTATAACGTAATGAAAAGATCCAATTACCATTCTCCTCAGCATTAAGGAATGCTAGTGATGCAATTAATTTAAGTAAATGATCAAGAAAGTCAGATTAAAGAAATTGGTTTTTAGACATCTTTTGAAGTGTTCAACTGCACTGATCCGGCATACATGTACTGTATATCTAGTGGTAAAATATTACAGATGTTTGGTACATACAAACAGAACCCCAGCTCTCCTGTTCTTTTTTGGTTCGCTCTCTGTATGCTGAGCATGGAAGTATTAAGAGAATAACAATTGGGGAAACAAGCACTCCAAAAAAAAAATTGTTTAAAGCCTCATATTGATTTTAAACTTAATCTAACAAAACACGGATAGCCAGTGCAATGATGCTCAGATCAGTGAGATATGCTCAGATTTTCTCTTTTTTAGTTAAACTTCTTGCTGCTGCTCAATCAGGTTCAAACACATTCTTTGTTAGCAAATTAGAATTGGTGAATGGAAATGGCAGATTTTGAAGGATCCACAATATTTGATATTAGAGCTTGTGAACTTGCTTTTTAAAAGCCATTCCCTATTCAAATCAAGATTCCATCTAAGGAATAGTTAGCTGCTGGCTCTCTATTATGTTAAATGTACCACTCATTTTCTTTCCAGATCTAACATAAATTAAAGAGCAACAGCAAACCCTGCCCTAAACTCTTTGGAGTTGGCAAAGGACGTTCCTTTCTTTTATGCTACAATGTAACTTATAAAGTTCCTGACATGTTCAAATACTCCCCCAAAACGTGCAGCCATCCTCATTAACCCTCTCCATTTTTCTGTTCCCTGCTCAGCTCTTCTCTATCATGTGGCATCTTATTCTTCACCCTTAAGTAAAAATGTACAACCTACACCAATGATAGTGCACAAAATTATTTTTTGAAGATACTATGCAAGTGTCCCAAAACATCATAAAAATAACCCATGATATTTGCCTTCCTATACATATTTAGTTTTTTATACTGTACATATTACATTGATGACCACAGAGTGTCACGAAAAGCATTTGCCCTTTTCTGGATTTCTTCTGTTACTGCAAATTTTTTGACAAATCATTTCCAAATCATCAACCAAAATCTAATATTAAGTTAAGGGCACCTGAATGAACAAATGACATATACTAATTCATTTCATTTACCTAATGAACAAAGCTACATAAAAAGAATTTACACTGAGTGCAGAAGTTAAATCAACCCAAACAATTGGTTATCTAAATGAACACAGCCAGCGCTGTTCAATATAAACCTCACAGATTTCGACTCTTATCAGCAGAATAAAGCTACCAACAAAAACATTGATTAGGTGCAAAATTCCACAATCAGAGGCCATTTCTGAAGACATCATAAAGCAGTTGCCATGTTAATGGCTGCTGTTCCCAACAGCAGAATAGAATATTTTATCCACGTATCAAGACATCCACTTTCTGAGGTGTTGACTCAGTTCAGGGTCAGGCAGATGCCTATTCCAGCCCTGAGCACAATGGCGCCAGACACACTCATGCAGGGCTAATTCAGAGCCACCAATCAAAAGCACAAACAAAATCTCCATCCAGACATTAGATGAACTCAGCCCTCTGGAGTAGTGGGGAAGAACTCCAAACTCTGCACAAATCAAAGAATAAACTGAAACTCAAATCAAATAAAACCACATCTTTTTTAAAAAAAGGCACATGAACACTATTCTCTACTGTATATATGAAGCACTAGTGATCACTTTATACCTTTTCTCCTTAACCTTTTTATATTAAAAAATAGCAAAATACCCGCACTTCGCAGCAGAGAAGTAGTGTGTTAAACAAGTAATGAAAAAGTAAAAGGAAACATTGTAATAATAACATAAAATGATTGACATTGTCATGAGTGTTGCTGTCATATATACACACACATAAACATATATATATATACACATATACACACATATATACAGTATATTCATATACATCCACATATATATACATATATATGTGCACAAAACCACGCTTTTATTAAGGCTTCCGTCGGGTAGTTTTTTGAAATGAAATTTTCCTCCAATCAGTCATAACAACGCGCTTTCTTCCGACTCTTACATTTTTGTAGCTCTGATGTGTGCATCAATGTGATCGGTGTACCAGGAAAACAGGCATTGACAGAAGTTCCCCTTTGCTTGGAATGCAAAGTGTGATTAAATGCATTATTTTTAATCGTTATGGAGCACATGCATCGAAGCTTCTCAGCTGTGCTTGTGCTAAGAAAAGGAAACATTTTAAAAATAACGTAACATGATTGTCAATGTAACCTTTTGTAAGTAGTGCCTGGAGGATTCAGTGTGTAGAAACTCTAGAGACAGCGTGTGTATTAACTTGTGGATTTTTCTGTGAGTATTTGGTGGCAGTGTGACGGTTGTTTCGAAGACGGCGTTAGCCGCGGAGCTCAGCTCAGAGCGAAATGAGGTGAATGGGAGGGGAGATGATGACGTGACTCCCCAACCCACCTTAACTGTCAATCCCCCACAAACACAGTCTCTCGAAATTTGCATAAGCACACCCCTTCACCTACAATTTTAACTTAGTTACAAAGTGATCAAAACTCTTGTTTATATCCTGCGTCCTCTCATTAAACTTGTATCCCTCATTACCTGTGGGCATGTGAAACGCCAGCGGTAGCCGGTCTATGAACTTAATTTAAAGTTTAGGTTTACACCGTGCTTTCCGAAGTAGCAGTACTCATGAATATGGTAGTATATGTCACTCGCTCGGTTCTTATTGTCTTGCTGCCTTCTCAATTATACAAACCGTATTCCAAAAAAGTTGGGACACTATACAAATCGTGAATAAAAACTGAATGCAATGATGTGGAGGTGCCAACTTCTAATATTTTATTCAGAATAGAGCATAAATCACGGAACAAAAGTTTAAACTGAGAAAATGTATGATTTTAAGGGAAAAATATGTTGATTCAGAATTTCATGGTGTCAACAAATCCCAAAAAAGTTGGGACAAGGCCATTTTCACCACAGTGTGGCATCTCCCCTTCTTCTCACAACACTCAACAGACGTCTGGGGACCAAGGAGACCAGTTTCTCAAGTTTAGAAATAGGAATGCTCTCCCATTCTTGTCTAATACAGGCCTCTAACTGTTCAATCGTCTTGGGCCTTCTTTGTCGCACCTTCCTCTTTATGATGCGCCAAATGTTCTCTATTGGTGAAAGATCTGGACTGCAGACTGGCCATTTCAGTACCCGGATCCTTCTCCTACGCAGCCATGATGTTGTGATTGATGCAGAATGTGGTCGGGCATTATCTTGTTGAAAAATGCAGGGTCTTCCCTGAAAGAGATGACGTCTGGATGGGAGCATATGTTGTTCTAGAACCTGAATATATTTTTCTGCATTGATGGTGCCTTTCCAGACATGCAAGCTGCCAATGCCACACGCACTCATGCAACCCCATACCATCAGAGATGCAGGCTTCTGAACTGAGCGTTGATAACAACTTGGGTTGTCCTTGTCCTCTTTGGTCCGGATGACATAGCGTCCCAGATTTCCAAAAAGAACTTCGAATCGTGACTCGTCTGACCACAGAACAGTCTTCCATTTTGCCACACTCCATTTTAAATGATCCCTGCCCCAGTGACAACACCTGAGCTTGTGGATCTTGCTTAGAAATGGCTTCTTCTTTGCACTGTAGAGTTTCAGCTGGCAACGGCGGATGGCACGGTGGATTGTGTTCACTGACAATGGTTTCTGGAAGTATTCCTGAGTCCATTCTGTGATTTCCTTTACAGTAGCATTCCTGTTTGTGGTGCAGTGTCGTTTAAGGGCCGGAGATCACGGGCATCCAGTATGGTTTTACAGCCTTGACCCTTCCGAGACAGAGATTGTTCCAGATTCTCTGAATCTTCGGATGATGTTATGCACAGTTGATGATGACAGATGCAAAGTCTTTGCAATTTTTTGCTGGGTAACACCTTTCTGATATTGCTCCACTATCTTTCTGCGCAACATTGTGGGAATTGGTGATCCTCTACCCATCTTGGCTTCTGAGAGACACTGCCACTCTGAGAAGCTCTTTTGATACCCAATCATGTTGCCAATTGACCTAATTAGTGTTTATTGGTCTTCCAGCTCTTCGTTATGCTCAAATTTAATTTTTCCAGCCTCTTATTGCTACTTGTCCCAACTTTTTTGGGATTTGTTGACACTGTGAAATTTTGAATCAACATATTTTTCCTTTAAAATGATACATTTACTCAGATTTAACGTTTGATCTGTCATCTACGTTCTATTACAAATAAAATCTTGACATTTGCCATCTCCACATCATTGCATTCAGTTTTTATTCACAATTTGTTTAGTGTCCAAATTTTTTTGGAATCTGGTTTGTATAATGCATGTTTTCTTCAGCACTTTTTGGAGCTCTTCCTGGTTTCTATGTACTGCGTTGACAGTCAGTTCACGTGATTACGTGGGAGGTGTGATGATGTCACACGAAACTCCGCCCCCACGCCCATCGAGCTCAACTCCATTACAGTAAATGGAGAAAAATACCTTCCAGTTATTACCGTTACGCGTAGAATTTCAAAATGAAACCTGCCCAACTTTTGTAAGTAAGCTGTAAGGAATGAGCCTGCCAAATTTCAGCCTTCTACCTACACGGGAAGTTGGAGAATTAGTGATGAGTCAGTGAGTGAGTGAGTGAGTGAGGGCTTTGCCTTTTATTAGTATAGATACTTAAATTTTATGTTATATAGTGTAAGCTTTATTTTTTGTAGTAGTGTGAAAATAAAGAATCCATGATACTCACTTTTTTATCCAGTCTTTTTGCAAAGAGCTTAACCAATGACAACCTGTAAATCTAAAGCAGCAGAAAACTGCAGTTATCAGTGAAAATCTGTAGACTACTTTCAATACAGAAACAAACAGACAGACTTTGTACATCACACAATAAATGAAAAAACATCAGTTTTTAAGACTTTTGTTTAACTGCTTGAAAAACGTCAATTAGGTTCATAGAGTTTTGTTTATTGAGAGGAATTCTGTAATAAACAGATAAGGCAAATAAAGCTCAGAGCTGTTTATTGAAACACTAGTAGGAAACCACACTTGTGTACCGTTATGTGCTGAATATGAAAGGACAGACTAATTAACACAATTTTCATCTTTATTCAAGTATTTCACAGCAGTTTTGAAAATTACAGTAAATGTTCAAAGTTCAAAATAACTTATACTAAGTCAAATATGTTAAATACAATTTGGAATAATCCTTTCCAAACAGAAAAGAACATTAAAATTGAAAAGCTACAACCAAAAACAAACAAAAAAAAAAATAATCCCTCAAAACCCGAATAAACATCAATAAAGTCTTTCTACATCTACAATTGAAAAAAATAAAAAAGTGGAGAACTCTCCCAATATCTTCAAAAGCATTTTGATTATGAATTTTGACTTGTTACTAAAAAAAACAAAACAATATTTTAGTAGAAAACATGAAGATGAAAAGCAAGTCTTCTAAAAGTAAGGACTAGTATCTTGGGAGTAAAAGACTTTCTTTCTAGTTCAATAATGTGCAGTTTAAATTCATGAAGAGGCCTTCCCACCCTCAGCCACTTTTGTAAATTACCTCAGCACTTGCAGTGTCATGACTATCCATTAAAAGGGGAAAATAAGAGCCAGTAGCAAATTGTCGAGATATTTAATGTGCTAAGGAGGAGTGTGGTAGTGCCACTATTAGTTACACAGTTGTTACAAAAGTGAAATGGCGAGGTGGTGGAGGTGGAGGTGCAGCTTTGAAACCACCCAATACAGTTCCTTTTCACTTCTGATGAAACCTACTGTATGCAGTCTGGCAAAATGTGATATTTGTATACAGCACCAAAGCGTAGGTTATGAACCAGGCTAAGCAGTGATCTTAAGTGTATTTATATTCTCTTGAACCGATGGTAAGGCCTCAAAAGCACCACACGTATCTGCTAAATGAAGACTACACATCTGAGGTTCATCATTGCAACATTTATTGGCCCTTAAATGGGTTTGAAGATTTAGACGTTTAAGCATGGCAGTTCAAAATTCTTCTTCTGTGGTTTATTTAAAAGAGCCTCTCTGTTTATAAAAAGGCCACCAATAAATAGATTGTTCTGCACTGTAGCCCCTTCCTCCCACCTTCTGTATGCAGTATGTCTAAAACTAAAAAGAAAGAAAGGTGTAGCTGGAAATGAGATTCCTACAAGTTCTGTTAACTTGTGGAAGTAATAAAATTAACGTTAAAATGACTGCAGCAAGAACCTGAGATGTGTAAAAACTATGTTCAGAAACTTGCTATAAAATTTTGCTACAATGTAATCAACAAAAAATAGCAACATTCCAAAAACTTTTTTAAAGGTACAAAATCTTTTTTCTGTTAGTTTGAGACATTAAAACTCACTTTTGAAATAATGGTAACATTAGGAAAAAAACATGTCAATTCTAAATATCAATATTTTTACAGTCTTATTTTATGCCACTTCAAATTTCACCTTAATAAAGTACTTTTGAGTAAGTGGCACAATAACATACAACACAGAATTTAGGTGTCTGCATTGTGTAATAGATGCAAAAAGTATCTCTTGTTCTTATATAATAAAGTCAAGAAAGAAAAAAAAAATATTTTTTCTTCTTTGCTTATAGCTGAAGATAAATAGTTACAATGGATCACTGGAGCTGTCAAAGAAATTGAGCCCAGGATAACCAGTTTGTCCTAGTACCTTAACTAAATAGTATGTAAACTTCAGAAAACATTAAAGAAATCGACACCATTGGTACTAGTAAACAGATGGGGGCCGAGTTTAAAAGCAAAAAAAGGCTAATTACATAAGGGAAAAAAAAAGCTGAGGTAGCACTGTATCATCTCTGCAGAAGTCAATTCATCATTCTTTAGAGAAAGATGTTGCATATCTGATTGGACCAAATGCTATAGTAAATTGAGATATACTGAAGCATAGGGGTGTCGACTACTTCTACAAAAACAACCAAAAAAAATCTAAAGCTCAAGTCTAACCACTGACAACACTGCCTAGGATTGCCATGTACTGTAAAACATCAGGAACACCAAGACATTGGCACATTTTCTTCTAACAAGTATATACTAGGACAAGAGGAGTTACTACACAAGAAAATAATGCAAACAACATGTTAAAAAGCTGATAATCTCTGTTCTTCTGCAGATTTGTTTCAGTTACGCTTGGGAGAAAATAAAACGAAAATCCACAATTAATGCTCATAGGCCAAGCAAGACAGTACAAAAATGTCCAGCTGGAAAAAAAAAAAAACACTGAACAAGAAAAACTATTTAGACACAAAGCGCACCACAGTGAGTGATATTACTATAAACATACTTCAGCCAAGAGATAACTCAACAGTTACATTTCATTTGTTTCTATTTATGATTTAATAAGGCACATGCTAGGCAGTGCAAACCACAGGAAAGAAATTCTATTTAAATATATTTAAACCTGTCATGCTAGCCTGCTGTGATGTGTGGTGCACAAAACAAAAATTCATACGGATGTAGCATGTATGCTCTGTTTGTTTCTCCTCATTGCAGTGAATGGAAAAAAAATCAAAAAGCATACAAGAAATAATGCAACTCCCTGCAGAAAGCTACCATTACACCTTCTGATAACAAAAGCATTTCTCCCCCTTGTTCAGAATCTACTGCTAAACCTGTTTTGGGCTTATTCAGTTCACATTTGGCTTCATGTTTTGACAAAATTTCTCAAAAGACAGCAATGTCAAAACTACCACACAAAACTTCCACACAAAAAGTAATAAAATTTTGTGTGTTTTAATGCACATTACATACACCTGCAAGCAGCTCTAGGATGTGACAAACATCTTGTATTTACTAGCCCAGAGCTAAAAGTGCTATTCAAAAACTCAAAAATATTTCCATTTCATATGATCCACAATACGACAAGGATCTAAAACCAAACTGGTAAAAGAGACACCTTATTATGGTTGCTGAAAATTCCTACTTTTGAAAAACTGACATACTTTGCTCTCCTGAGGGAGTTATTACACATATAAATAAATGACATGCGGATAAAAAGCTATCGTACAACTCCAAAGCACCCATGAGTTTTAGTTGATGTCTTGTTTTAAGGATTCATTTATACAAGCATCTGGGAAAGTGGGAAGCTTTGCAGGCTTTCCTCATTTGCCTTTTCTCATTCCTTCCGGTGGCAGCCAAATATAGTTGTTTTATTTGTATCATTGTAGATGAAACCAGGAGCAGCGGTGTAAAGTGAATAGCACCAGTATCAAACAGCATTGGCATGAGTGGACATGGACACCTTTTTAAAAGCATGTCTGTTTGGTTCTGTAGGCTGGTTGGTTCCAGGTACCTGAGACAATAGCACCAAATCACTATAAGAAAAAAATGAATAAAAAAAAGAAGGAAAAAAAAAAAAAAAGGTAAATAAAAACCTCTGTGTGTGTGGTGGTGGGGGCGTATCACAAAAGGGAGCGTTTTAAGTCTAAACAAGCTCCGCATTCAAAAAAATAAATGGCTCAGAAGAATGGTCTCCCTTCTTCAAAGAGTTTATGTCAGGATCAACCTGTTTTTTTCCTCAAAAATAATCACAGGAATGTCTCAAAAGTTTGAACTGTTCTTTCCATTTCCTGAAAAATAAACAAACAAATTCAGGTCAATGCATTCTCATGAAATACAATTCCAGTAATAAAGCTGGTACAATAGACTGTTATAATGAACTCAAAAAAATCATACTTATACATCCAATAAAAATGCACAGTACACAACATTATATATCTATATCTATTTATATATGCACATAAATACTGTATACAGATGTGTATATATTGTACTATGTAAGTAAACAAATAAATAAATAAAAGCAAATCCAGCATTCCAGGCAGAAGACACTGCAAGGGAACTCCACAGGTTTGAGTTAATGGAGATGCTTTTGTTGAAGGAAAGCTGGCCACATTACAATAGAACGCAGTTTGTTGCCAGCTTAATCCATGGAGAGAAGCTTGGCTAGAGTGCGTTACTCAGAGGTTCTGTTCAAGATAGAGAGAAAAGACTATTTTCATGTCTCTGTGGGCCTTCTTGGACAAAAGGGTTTGCATTACTGGACTCTGGTAGTTATCTCTGTGTGATCCGTCGAGACTTGCTCCAGAATTTATGTTGCCAAAGCTAGGAACAGGTGGATATTTGTTGTGTTCCTGGCACCTTAAGCAATATGAGGTTGTATCACTACCAGTGAAAGGGTTGGGGGTTAGGATGTATGGGCAGTGGTTTCATAAACTTGCACCTGGACTATGTTAGTAAGTAAACTGAATGTTTTACCCTAAAAGACGGTGCCTGCTGAAGAAGGGGGGTGCTTGTCACAGATAAAGTTGGTCCAGAGGCTGGTTTGGAAACTGAACCCGATGTGACTAGTAAGGAGGGCGAGGGCATTGCCTCAGTTATTTGGAAGAGATTTTCCAGGGCTCTTCAGACTGGCCTGTTGTGCCTGATGGCACTGTTCCTTGAACCTCTTCTATTAATGATTAAGGGTTAGGGAATTATGGTACATTAACATTAGAATCCCTGAAGCCTACAAAAAAACTTGTAATCCTGGCCCCACCTTAAATCTCTTCGTACCTCTCCATCAGCATCTTTTGTTTTGTAAATGTGTTGATCAGCACAAGCAGCCTGCAATCCCATCTCCCACCCAAAACCAAACCCAACGGACTTCAATTCGGGCAAAAAGGTCTCCCAGCTCAAGCCAAGGCTCCTTATCTGCGTGTGAGGTTCCTGGAGTTGTATAGGGTAAATAATACAGTATAACGCTATTTGGAACACATGCATTTTATATGTGTTCCGTATCTACGGAGATCTGGGTAAGTGTAGGATGAAAGGAAATGCGAGACAAGAAATGCTGAACACATACCTAATGCAGAAACATTTTCCATTTTATTAGAGAATAAAACTGAATAATAAAAAAAATAAAATAAAATAATAGCAGCTCATTACTCAAAACGTGGAGCACTGGGACTCAAACCAGCAACCTTTCGACTATAAAGCACCAGTTTTTACCTGTGCACCTTCCAAGAATACGTATTAATCATCACACATCAATTAATCATCATACATCAACATCATCTCCCGGTCAGCATATTTCCACTTGCGAAACATTGATCGCATTCCCCCCTCCCTTACTACCCACTACTGCTATCCTTGTTCATAGCCTTGTCACTTCTCGTCTGGATTATTGCAATTCCCTTTTCTTTGGTCTTTATCGAAAATCTCTTTATAAGCTTCAACTGGTCCAGAATTCAGCTGCCCACATCATTACTAGAACCCCCTCTATTCACCATATCACTCCCGTTTTGCTTCATTGGATAGCAGGCTGTTTGAGCTCATCGACATATTTGGAAAACAAAAGACGCTGATGGAGAGGTGTGAAGGAATTTAAGGTGGCCCGGGATTACAGGTTTTTTCATAGGCTTCAGGGATTCTAGTGATAAGTGATGCACAGCCAGAACTCTTCCAGTTTCAAAAAGAGAACATTGGCTTGGAACTTGTATTGAAATAGACTCACTTGGTTGATGATGAGTTCTACAGATGGCAAGACACACTCAGTTTAAAAATTTCAGTTTTTAATTTAAAGGAGTTTCTTATACTGGGCGATATCTAATCGAGTTGCTGCAGGCTTTATAGAGCAGTTAGTCATTCCTTATTCACAGAGAGAAACGTGTTTCAAATCACTTACTCACATGTATTGGGTGGTCATCATGGCACAGAAAATAAGAGACAGCAAATTGAAATGATTCTATTGGGCAGATATGGGTAAGAATGTTCAGCAGTTTTGTAAGTCAGGCCCTGACTGTTAGTCTCCACATATACACTTTCACATACTCGCCTCAAACTATTTCCAACGAGACAGTGAGAGAGAGAGAGAGAGAGAGAGAGACATGGAGGACAAGGATTAGATGTCAGAGATGGAGTGCTGGCCATGGCATAGTTCAAGTAGAAAAACAACTCAAGAGATATCTGTCGAGTTGAATGATGAACCAAGTTGAAGCTAGCTGACACTAAAGGGGATTCTGGCCAGAAGTGACCTCAAGAAAGGGATTAACACACACTTTAGGCAAAATGAGGTAAGAGTGAGGAGGAGAAAAGGACAAACACTCAGTTGATGAAAAGCAGAAAAACCAGGTCTGAAGGGAAACACAGCAAAATGAGAGGAGAGAAGAGGAATGTGTCTGTGTAGCACTGTAGCAGGCAAGTCATCTCACAACTGTATTAAGGATCCCACGGTGGAGGACTGGTTGGTGCTGGTCCTTAACTGACTCAGAGTGCTGGGTTGAGATCCTGATCCAATTGTTGTCTGTGCACAGTTGTGAAAATATAGCTATTGACTAATCACACAAGCTTGACAGACTAAATGACCTTTTCTCGTTTGTCAAAATTCTAATATTATTAAGTGTTCATCAGTTATTTAAGCACTTTTCTGATTGAGGAAAGCTGGTCATGTATGCCCTTTAAATCACAATACACACAGATACTGTACATACACAAAACAAGTGCATGTATAAAAATATAAACAGTACGGTATTTTTATGTTAAATCACACAAGTTGTTTTGTATTTATTTTAATTTAATTAATACAAGATACCCAAAACATCCTGGAACAGCCTGGAAATCTGCTTACCCATAGTAACTTTATACATGTGTGACTGTACAGCATAAACGATCAACTTCAAAAACATCAAAGAGCGCACAATTGCATCAAAAAGAAAATGCAGAAGTGCAAATATATGATCTCAAAATATATACAAACAGCAATGAAGATAAAACTAACTGACCTATAAATACAGTAAAGATTTTAAAAATGCTAGTAAGCATTATGTGGAATTTGTAATAATATCAAGTGCTTTATAAAAAAATATACTCTTATGTTTACTAATTCCTTAAATCACTAAAGGAGGACTTTTATTATACAACTTGCCTGCTTGATATGACTTGCCCCACTGACCTTAAACTTGTTTAGTAAAACATTCTTCACAGCATATCCCTACTGTACTTTATATTTATTAATGATGTCCTCCTTAAATACAGCAGATCATATAAAAAGGAATTTTACTAAATTTACCTCAGTAAGATGTGTTTTATCATAATCCCTGCGGTGACGGTAAATGCACTGGCTTAGCAGCGAATACAGCCTTTCCAATTGATCAACAGTGAAGTTCTCTGTCTTGTTAACCACCAGCTGTAAAAGATTCTGCAACACAAGCAAAGAAAAATAAATTAAGAGCCAATTATGGCAAAATCTGATGCCTTCTGCTTGTTCTATGATGTCCAAGTAGCATTTCACAGATTAAGCTTGTTATTGCATTAAAACTCCACGCAAGACACAGATCTTGGAATAATACCAATTAAAAGAAGAATTTTATTTATTTAATGTTTTATTCTGTTCATTTTTGTGCCTGTATTACTCTACAAAATTAAATGTACTGTACTTGTGTTTGAACTTCATATTATTTCCTCTAAACTATTAAGTTTCACTAACTGATCAAACAGTATTATTTTTAAAACTTTTAAAATAAACTTTATATTTTTTGTATTACAACAATACTTCAAAATCTGGAAATATAATATAATGTCAAAGAATTTGATCAATGGGGTCTACAGCTAGTATAAACCGCCAAACATAGCATGAACATAAAAGAAATATTAACTAAGATGTTACTTTTTGTACTGTGCTGCACTGTTCTCATGATTATTCAGTTTGAAAAACCAATCATACAGTATTATTTTTATACCCTTTAAAATGGTATACATTTTATTATAACAATGCTTCCAAAAACTGGAAAGCACCCTGTTAATATACAGCTTGGTTAAGTAGATTAATCAGAGGAACTATGTAACTAAGTACTTTTCTGTATACAATATTTGCATTCATGTATGTAGGTACATATTTAATTTTACCAGAGGCTAATTAATATTAGTTCACTTGAGCTGCTTATGGTTGAACATGCTGCATACAGTACTTGGTGGTGTTGGTGTGAAAGAGACTGCAGCAGAAGTCAATATTACGGTTATATCCGGTAGTGTTATAAAGGTGATTTAAGTGGATTCATTCAAAGGTGAAAGTGCTAAAATCTTAAATTTCCATTGGAATCAAATCCTAAAATGAATACTACCTCAATATGCAATTGATTTTTATAAATGTCAAAAAAAAAGTTACTAATTACTTTGAATCACTTAAAAGCACCGTCCTGTTCTCTTCTTGTCACATTCTGAAAAACAGTTCAACTCAACTTTATTGTTAATTTGCCTTTTTTTGTTTTGTTTTTTTAACTTCAAAAAGCACTTAACAGATGATTGTTGATTGGTACTGAGAACTAAATGGCTATAGGCTGGAGGATAACAGTGTTGGCTTTTTGAAAAATGGAAGGCTATGCACTGATTTAAAAAAAAAAAAATAGTGTGAGCAGTTTATTTGCAGATTTATTGTGACATGTGACCAACACTTGATCCTCCAAAGTGACGGACAATTTTCAGTGTAATTTTTCCTCATTTCTAACTGTGTTCATTTAACTAAGGGAACCCCTTCTCTTTACTCTTCTAGTTATACTTGTTTTCTGAAGGGTAAGGGGGATCCCCACCACTTTAAATGTTTTCTGTGGGTCATCAATGAACTTAAAATGGTAAAACTGGGTATTAAGGTCACAAAGGTTGAGAAACACTGCTTTATGATAAACAGTAAGAGAATAAAATTGTTATCCCAAAGTGATTGAGGGAAGAAAAAAAAACAAATACAGCAGTTCCTGGGTGGAAATGTAATTCTGTTTTACCATATTGTTTTATATATTTGTGTTTTGTACAATATTTTTTTTTTACATCCATTGTTACATTTGTGATTGTGTCATGCATTGTATTTTTTGTTATATTTACCTTCTTGTGTATGGATGTAACTGTGACAGTGTGGGTCCTGCTGCATGCTCCCTCTTCCAGTTTTGGGAGCCTCTTAAACCTGCCACCATCAATAACGTAACCGAATGAGCTGACAGATGGGGACAAACCCACACACTAACAATGGCAAAAGTGCTTTTATTAAACAATAAAATCAAAACAGTGTTCAAAAATCAAAAACAGTTTGTATCCAAAAGAAAGTGCAGTGCTCCATTATTCCACAAATAAATAATCCATAAAAACAATGAAAATCCCGAGTGTCTAAAACCAGGCTAAAATGAGACTAAAAACCAGCAACAGTCATTGGGACAAATGAGCTGAGCACAACTCCTTCCATGTCTCCCAAGCTCACCCATTGCTCGCTCAAATGGCAGAGACTTCAGCAGCCGCAATCCTCTCACTCCCAACCCCCATCTTGGCTGCCTCCGTCAGCATCTACCAGATCGCTTGGGGTCGGTTGTCCTCTTGTTATCCTTCAGGCCCACAAAGTCCTCCCTTAGATCCCTGTAGAGGAGGCCACCTCAATCACACCCACACCTCAGCACAATCAGTAGGTATGATCAGTCCCTAGAGTGCAGATCCCTTATTCAGTTGTGAGACCTGTAATCACACTGCCTTCTCTCTCTCTCTCGTCGGCTGACTCATCCTGTTTTACTGCCCTCATGTCGCACTCTCGCTTTGCAAGCCTCACTTTTTCTCTTTTTTTTTTCTCACTTTCTGTGCCGGCCCATACTTATACAGCTCTGTGGGCACAGAGCCTCAATGACGCACTGAAGGAAGCCAGAGAAGCAACTGAGAATGATAGCATTTTCACGTGCAGGTGCGTCTTGCCCCGATTACCTCATCAACTTCCCACAGCTGCGCGAGCACGTCCATAGAGACCGACATGGCCAAACGGATTATTTATTAAAAACTGGCCATTCGTTCGGAGTCACAGACCAGCTATATCACTATCAACACCAAGCAGAAGTCTCAGCATCTGTACTGCCTGGCAATAAAGTTCAAATTCATTTAGTTTTTTGCAGGATACATTTTAACTAGTGTATCATTCTCAAGACACTTTTGATATTATCTTACTGAAAAACTCTAGTAAGATTGTTATTTAAGATACTGTTATGCTTGCAGGTTTGGCACAAAGTTCCATGAAACATTAAAAGTCAATTAATTTTTACAACTCAAAATTATATATCAAGCACATCTGTCTCGACTAAAACTCTCCAAAATGTTTCCAGGGCATGATCCAACCTGCGAACGTTGCAACCAAGCCCCAGCCTCACTAGGTCACATGTTCTGGGCCTGCACCAAATTAACATTATTCTGGACAAAATTTTTTAATTACCTCTCAGACAGCCTTGGACTCACAATCCCTCCTAACCCATTAACAGCTGTGTTTGGGGTTCTTCCAGAGGGGCTTAAAGTGGAGAAGGACAAACAAATTGTGATTGCATTCACTACACTGTTGGCAGGCAGACTTATTCTGATAAACTGGAAGAACCCAAACTCTCCTCTTTTAAGTCAGTGGGAAACTGATGTGTTATATTATTTGAAATTGGAAAAAATTAAATACTCAGTTAGAGGATTCATACAGACTTTTTTCAAAATATGGCAGGATCTAATCAGGAACATTTTAAAATAAGGTCATGAAGCACAGAGAATTTATTAATTTAGGTATGTTTACAAGCCTTAAATTTCACGCCGTTTGGCTTGCTCTCTCTGTCTCAGGGGTGGGGATCGATATATTCTTAACTCAATTTTTGTTTTTGTAAAAACTTGATTGCTTTGTATGGATTGTAATAAAATTAATTAAAAGGAAAAAAAAAAGTCAATTAATTTTTTATTCTTTACCATTGTTCATTTGAATTAATTGACTGCATGTTTCATAAACACACACACACAACCCCAACAACAATTGGTACCTGCCTGCTGTGCTTTAATTCCTTTGACTTACCTTACAAGGCCATGACTATAAGCAGTAAGTTATGTCTACAAGTGTACAAAAACAGAATATACACCAGTAATTATATATAGAAAAAGTAAAAAGTGGTAATATGCAGTATGTACCTGTAAGTGGGTCATGTAAACTGAGGCACATATGATTTTAATGTAATTTGGAAGTTTACTTCATAAGAGTGAGTACATTTCAGTGCTTCCTTGGTTTCACTTTACAACTGCCTCCAGTCTATTCAATTCACTGCAATACTGAAATGAAAATCTAACAAAAACTCAAAATTGTCTCATTATGAGTAAGCGTGGGTGCATGAGTGTGTCCTGTACAGGTTCCTTCCTACCTTCTACTCAATGCTATCCTGGTCTCCTTGGTTGGGGAGTGTGCATTGATAGCACAATGCCACACCCACCACACGACAAACCACCTGGATTGGTCTCCTAGAACCATGACAAATGAAAACCAGATACAAGCGGATGGACTGAACTCTTTTTAAACTTTACGTATACCCAGTTTAATTTTTAGGATTACTGCAGATAATCCATATTATATCAAATGTGTCTAATTGGAAAGGATGTACTTAAAAGGGCATCTCAGTGTTTCTTAATTTCAGTATTCTTAGAGGTTTCTGGAGTTTCCTGGTTACTGTGTCCGCCATGACAGTTTCCTCAGTTTGGACTGCCCATCCTTCACCTACGGCAGTGGTGCTATCCATTGTGCACAAGGCCAGCCTACTTTGTTTATTACTCTAAAAGTTATGTCTTTACATAAGTGTACTGTAACTGGTTTTCACTTCACAATAAAATGGAAATACAAAATATTTCCGAAACATACTTATTGAACAAACACTGTTTTAAATATGTAATGAACATTTGAGCTACTTTTGAAGATTGGTCAAGCAGCCCTATTTCTGAAACACTAAACTAATTAAACAAATTAGATTGGATTAGTGCGGCCCGGTGGCGCAGTGGGTAGCGCTGCTGCCTCGCAGTTAGGAGACCTGGGTTCGCTTCCTGGGTCCTCCCTTCATGGAGTTTGCATGTTCTTCCTGTGTCTGCATGGGTTTCCTCCCACAGATGAAAGACATGCAAGCTAGGTGGATTGGCGATCCTAAATTGGCCCTAGTGTGTATGCTTGGTGTGTGTGTGTGTGTGTGTGCTCTGTGATGGACTGGCACTCTGCCTGGGGTTTGTTTCCTATCTTGCACCCTGTTGTCTGGGATTGGCTCCAGCAGACCCCACTGTGACCCTGTAGTTAGGATATAACAGGTTGGATAATGGATGGATGTATTTTTTTTTTCATTAAACACTTTAATTACCACCTTGAAAATAATTGAAACAGCTCTACTGAAAATGATGATGTGGTACACACGAGAGCCAATGACTGTATACTCCTGCTCATTTTAAAAAATAAAATCAATTTATTATGAATTAGGATTACTCTTTTCTGCTATAAAGCGCTGGTGATACATACATACCCTTCTACAAAGGGTCTTTCAACCCAGTTTTCCCACTCAAAATAACTAAAAACAATACCAAAAATAACATTTTTAACAAACAAAATGATGATTATGGAGACCAAACAAAAAAGTATTTAAAATACTAATACTGCACAAATGCTCACTGAACTGATATACCTTTTTAATATGGTTGAGCAACTAATTCACTTAGATGTCTCCAAACAACAACTGAAGTCCTCTTGTCTTTGAATCTTTTACACTTGTATTTTAACAGATTGACTCTGTGGCAGGGAAGCATTGCTCCAGATTAATTTCAGTCTTAGAATATTAGCATACAGGTTGTACTATAGTTTTGCATGTGAGTGTAAAGATAAATCCAAATACATTTGTACCTGCTGAAGCTACACCCAAATCAACCCATATCTGCTGAAGTTGTAACCCAATCTAAACCCAACTGCACAAGGCCATTCGTAAACCTGACCATGTTGGTGGAAGATCGAATCCACTGCCATTCCAATCCCACAAAACATATTGGTCACTTCCTGTTTCCATAACAATTCTCATTAAATCATACTCCCTTTACTGTGAATAAACACAGTTGTATACATCTTTCCTGTATTTTTAATTATTACTTTTCTGATACTTCTTATTCCAGGTTTTAAGGTAAAGATGGCTCCAATCTATCCTAAGATCATCAAGCACAAAGTAAGAATAAACTCTGGGATGGGCACCAGGGTAATGTACCGATGTGGTTTCTGGTTAGTCAATCAATGATTCTTTTCCACTACTATCAGGAACCAGGCTATTCTTTGGAGGTCTTGCTTGTAATGAAACTAAGCAGTCTCCTTCATCCTGGTTCCCTGGCATTAAAATTGCTAATCAGTTTAACTTGCTTGCTTAGCAAACCATATATAATCAAATATTAGGGTCAAGTGCCAGTCTCCATCTCACAGACCACAAGTTAAGAGCAAACCCTAATGTAGTGCTAGGTTATCACTGAGTCCTCTCAAGCACATATCCATACTACCTCAAACTGAGCCAATTTACAGTCATTAACAGCCCAATACACACATCTTTCAGATGTAACACCCAGAGAAAGCCTACATAAACACATAGAATATACAAACTCCAAGTATTCATTCATAGGCTGAGATGTAAACCTTGGAAAATGGGAAGGTGGGATGCCACAATATTTTTTGGTTTACCTTGAATACCCATCTATCTTTTCATTTGCTGAATCTACTTAGTCCATTTCAGAAATGTAGGAAGTCAAAGTTTAATTCTACATCACTGGGCTTAAGGCAGGATCAACTGCAAACAGGACATCAATCCACTTTAGGGCACGCTCATGCATACTCCCAGAGGACAAATTTAAAGTTGCTACTGACATAAATAAAATGTCTTTTGAATAGAGTACCCAAAGAAAACATATATAGAGACACTTATAAAGCGCAAAATCAACCACAGACGATAATGAGGAATGGACTGAAAATGGGTGTAAGGAACTTTGACTAAGCAGCACTGACTACTGAGTCCCTGAGCCCATCCTGTACCTCTGAATAGTCAACATGTAATTCAGTTCAATACACAAACAGTCAAGTTGCTAAGAATGCTTCATTCAATGCTTTTATAGAGTAAATAGGCTTTTTAAAAAACATGGTGCATCTTTATCATTGTTTGACTAATCTGAAAAAAATAATAGAGTACAAGTCTATTGAAATACAAAACTCCATTACAAACTGTTCTGGAAATTAATGTAGTTGTGTAATACAATATAAAATATTCCAAAATATTAAACAGAAAACCACAATATAACAATACGAAAACAAAATCACAGAAATTCAGAAACATTATAAATAGGGGTTGTGGAGCTGACCCGGACACAGACAGGCGAACATGTTCTTAATCACCACCACACGTTTATTATTTACAATATTTACAAATCATTAAAGTCACTCAGACTCAGTTTGTGCACAATTACCCCAACACACAGCCCTGGCCACACAAATGCCTTCTCTTCGGGCCGCCTCCACACTCTCTTCTGCCTCGTCCTGCTTCCACCCGACTCCAGCCCTGAATGAAGGGAGACGGCCCCTTTTATATTCTCCCGGATGAGCTCCAGGTGATTCCCGGCACTCCTTCATTGGCCACGCCCCAGCATGGCGGAAGTGCCCGCTGTTCTCCCGGCAGCTCTCCGGGCGCCCTTTTAATTCTTCCCCCCAGCACTTCCTGGTGTGGCGGAAGTGCTGAGGTAACAGGTCCCCAAGGCATTGGGGTGCCTCCTGGCGGTGACCACGGGCCCCTACAGGGTTGGGCTTCCATGCCCTCAACCCGTGGCCCCCAAAGCAACCAGGAAGGCGGCCCCCACGTGATCCAGGGTGGGCGTAGACCCACATCTGGTCCCGCACGGTGTCCCTGCTGGGTCATTGCCCCTGGCATCCCTGACAGGGTATATACATCAATTAATTTAATAAGCAACAGCCAATCCCAGCAAAAAAAGCAATTACAGGCATCAGGTAGCTCATTAGAAGGCACAATCCACATAAAAAAAAAAAACAGTTTAGAGCAGTCAATGTAAATGACTGAATGCTTTAGACTAGACCTCTAAATACTCTACTCGTCAATTAAGATATTGTTTCCATAAAAAATATTACTCTTGTTAAACTAAGAACAATATAAATTTTTTGTTTCATTAATATCTGCAAGAGCTTATTCAATTTATTATTTATTCCATGGAATCTTTCAAAGTTCAAATCTAAGATTATTGTTGTATATACAAAGTACAGTGAAATTCTTTGTCATGGATTTGCAGGATCTTCTGTAATGGTGTAATCCTAAATTATTTCTCTACAATCATAACTCATTCATTAATGATGCACTCACAGTCTTTCCTTAGCAGTACAGTCACATTCAATTCCTAATGATAAAATATCATTAAATCCTCCCACACTGACCATTTAAAAGCATCAGCTTTTACTAAAATCATGTGGCTTCATTGCAGTTGTCTATACTGAATCTCCAGAAAGATGTTTGACAGCTTTATTATCATTAATGTTTGAAACTTGATATAATGCAATTTTGTATATTTTTGTGTTAAAGCAGAATAACCAAATAAATACTTATGTTAGGATGTTCTGCATGATGTAGCTGGTTAAAGAAACAGACATATGATTGATTCCTCTTTATCTGATACATTTTGATACGTCTTAATACAGCTGCAGCAATTGTGCTTCTTTTGTAATAATACTTAAAGCTCACTTAATTTTATGTACTGTATGTTTTCAAAGTTTCACAATATTGGCGATTTAATACTAAGTAAGACTTTCAAGTAAAGTTTGTTCATTAAGCTGCAGCACTTGACTCTTCATTTGTCACCTTATTTAGCTATATGTTGAGATCTACAAGCTATGCAATAGCCAGAGCAGAATATTTTTACTTGCACATATAATCGGCAGTCACCACTACCTAGTACCATGACCAGCAAGTTTCATTTTTTTTCCGCTTGAAATACTATTTAACATGTGCGTTTAAATGAATGTACCATTAAATCTGTTCTCATGTATTTTACATATAATGCTAGGTGTGATTAACCTTCTTCTATAAAACTAAATATTTAAGGCTTTTTTTTTTACTCGTGGTAAACAGTTATGTAATAAAGTCAAGTTCTAATGATAAAACAACAGTACTTACTGACAGTCGTTCATCATTCACAATCAATGGTGGTGTAGATTCTACTACTTCCTCAGAAATACTGTCTATGTTTATTGCTTTCAACTGCTCTGAAAATGATTTTCGGCACTTCTTCATTTTGGATGCACCTGATAAAGATGAGGTTGTAGTCATAATTGAGATAACAAATAAACAATGAAAGAAACAAGAACTGTAATACAAAGAAACAGCAACATAATACAAGGACTAAATTTATGAACCAAGCTGGAAGAACAAGCAGGAAAAACTTGAAATCTTGTTTGGTATGTGAAATTTAGCAACTAATTTTGAACGTCAAGGCCACATGAAAATGCACATTTGTTTGAATAGTCCAAAACAATTAAAATAGAATAAAGCAGAAACAAAAGCAAAAGTAATCTCTACAGTAGTGTTTTAACACAGCAAAAATAATGCCAAACACACATCACTTTAAATGTCACTTGTTTACATAAAGAAAGCAAATAAATTAACAATTTATGTGTGACATTGTCAAAAGTCAAATTTAGTGAAAGCATAAAGCTAAAAAGAACCATTGTTTTTTCTAAGGATAAAGTATTCCCATCTGGCCCTCCTTTCTGATAGAGCTAACTCCTCTCTTTTAGAAAGACTGTGTGTTTGTACAGAAATTGCAAAATGCAAAGCCTTTTTCCATCAGAAAATAGGCAAAGCAAGCAATAACACCCAATTAAAATTAAATTAAAACTTTAAAAGATCATCAATTAAACCAAATACATTTTTGCTACCTTCTTTTTCGTGATCACTCTCTTTTGTTTCAGAGTCCACAACTTGGTGTGATGTTGTACTGAGGCTGGTATTTTCTGTTGACCTTAACATCTGGCCTTGTTCTGGTTTTCCTGAATTAACTTTTTGAGAAAATGACCCTTCATGAACCCTTCGACTCCCATCAAGGGTGGTAATAGAACACAATTCCACTGATTGTTCCTTAGAATTTAGTTCTCTCTCTTCTACACTCTTGCGACTGACATCACTATATAAACTGTCCAAGGATGAATCACCATTAATGCAGTCCTCCCGTTTAGGGTGGCTGGAGTTTGAAGCTGAAGGCTTTCGACTAAGTGTATCTTCTTTAATGCTTTCAATATTTCCACTAGATACTGGTGGTTCATTGGAACTCTCTTCCTCAGTGGATGGTAAGTGTCCATTTTGATGGGCAATGGGGCCATTCTGGCTGTGCAAAACCCTTCCAAGCTCCAAAGCATCACAAGATGACTCATCATGAGTAAGGGACAGATCAGCTGTCTCTTCTTCCAAAGTGTCATCATGACAGTCAGTGGTGCCTTCTAGCTCTCCAAATTCTGCTGGTTCACTATCTTCTCCTTCTGTACCTTCTTTCTTTAAGTAGTATTTTCTTCTTCGAATTATTCCTCTCCCCCACTGTGGTCGTCTCCTTACTTTTCTCCTAATGTGATCTTAAAAAAAAAAAAAAAATTATTTCCATTATTCAGACATTCTGATTTAATAACAATAGTTACACTGGGTTGTCAGGGACTCATTAATACTGTTGTCCCTATTTGCTTACACCAAGGTTTTATTGGTAGAACCTTATATTAAGAAAAATCTATGCAACATCTAGACAATTTAAAACCAATATAATTAATATCACCACATTCATGGCATTATTTTTATCTTCAATACTTACGACTGCACTTATTCAAAGAACTTTCAGTTCCATTCCTTTGTATATTCTGTGACGACTCCTCAGACAACGAACCTGGTTTCTTACCAGTGCAGGGGGTAGTATTTGTTTTTTCTGATTCAGCCTGGAAACCTATACGTGAAGAATATAAAACAAAACTATTTGTTAACAAAATGCATTCAAAAACATCACCTCTACTGCACAGTGTTATTCAAAACTGTTTGCATTGAAAGAAAACTTTAAAATATATGTAGATAACCTTCGCTTGACAGAAAAAAAAATTAGGAAAAGACATAGGTGAATTGTAATTATTTTAGCTTACATACATATATTGTACTTCCTTTCTCTTTATGAGCATATATTGTAAGTTGCTGATGATGTCTCATAAGATGAATAAATTTCAGTGTTGGTGTAGAAAACTCTGTGGCTGTTTGATTTTTTGTTAGATGTTATTACTTAGTACTGCCGGTCTTTAAGTGAATTTAATTTTTAATTTAATGGGTTGCTTGTGCTTTCAGTTAGTAATATCAATACATTGCAGCGTGAAACTTAACTTTTTTTTCCCAAACCTTTAAGAACACTAAGTAACAACAGTTGTAAGTTTTTCTATAGTTAACTTTGTCTTTATTTTAATTGGGCTGTTTGTAAAGCTTTCCAATAGCTGTTCCTGTTAACAATAAGTCATCCAACAAGGTCATCTACAAAGGAGCAGAAAATTCGTTGTTATTTCCACCTCTGTATGATCATCTGAAGGAAGTCGTCAGATCTCCATATAAAACATAAACTTGCGTCTTTAATTTTTAACTGCATGTCCCTTAGGATGTGGAAGGAAACCCCACAAAGACATAAGGATAATGTATAAACTCCAAATAGACAATTGAGTAGAGGATTCAAACCCAGGATCTGGATAAGTATAACACACTGTGCTTGAGGTTTTGAAAAACAGTGCCTATGTATCAGTTACTTGTCCTCATCTTTTTTCTTTTTCTATTGTTTATCTTAGTATATACAGTAAATCAAAGACAAAGACCACAAGAAATTCTTGATGTTTTCTCTCTTTCAGTGGTTTGTCTTTTAGCTGTTAAATTTTCTTAAAGCCCTCAGCTACCAATTTAGGTTAAGGAAGAAATTATTAATAGTCAAGATTAAAGAATTGAAATTTTTGATAAGTGGTCATACAAAAAAGCAAATACTAAAAACAGACATTTTTTCAATATGCTACATAAATAGCTTGGAACACCCTTTAGGCCTGTATTTTTAGAAGTGGCTATAAGGAGCTCCATGTGGTGATACACAAATGAAGCATTACAGACTGACAGATGCAAGACTGCCAAAGCAAGCAGTTTCAACTGATGGAGTCTGTACTGTAAACCTGTAACCCCTGCGCTCATTATTGACTTAAAATCATGTCATTCATTTAACTAGTTCTCCAAGCGATCAGTATTATATATCAAACATCTAAATGGCCATGTTCCCCAACTTGACTTCTTAAAAGTACACTCACATAGTCATACTACTTTCAACTGTAACAAAAGTGTATATTGTGCCTGCATTACTTAAACTTATCTAAGTACATGAGTAGCATTCTCTCAGGCTTGTTTTGGTACTCCATTCTGTTTCCATAGTTCATAGACATAAAAGAAAGGGGGAGATATTCCGCTACAGTAGAATTCAATCCTGACAATGCTAACAGTAGATACACAAAGGTTATAGTTGGCATTTTGGACACACTGTTGAGGTCTACATAAGAAGTCTGAGAAGGAGAACAGGCCCACCCTAGGACCATTCCACAATAAAACACTATGTAATCACAATTCTGTGCCACATCCAATGCTTTTCTTCTTACATAATTTACTATTTGCCAATTCAGCTCTGTACACTGTCTCAGTGTTAAACTTTGCATCCAAGCCATTTTTCTATAACACAGTTTGTAATCGAAGTTTAATGAATCACAGTTGTTTGGGGGCAGTCAAATAAGCCAAAATTAACTCCACATTTTGTCTTTTGAAAAACTAATTTGCATTTTGGCCTGCACCATGGATACCTAACAGAATAAGACAATATTTTAGCAATAATTCATTTTCATGGAAGATTTGTGCCTCTGACTTACTCTCTCTTTCTGAAAATGACAGTTTGTATAAATTAAGACTTCCTACAATAGAAAGAAGTCACTGTGTATTATTCAGCTTCCAGCAACTTAGGTTTTTAGTATACCAAACCATATTAAGTTTTGTAATTATGTAGCCATGGTGTATTAACCTTTCGGGTGTTTGGCTGTGGTGGTGCATCCTTGTGTTCAAAATGGAAGTCAGTCTTAGTAAAGCTCATTGAGACTGACAATACACCAATTGGACTAGCACTTGCAAACAAGTATATGCGCTGGTTATAGAGAAGTATCTTTTTTGTCACTGTTTAAATAATGTGTGCTTCCCTCGACTATCTTAAATACCGAGATAGAGGAAAAGGTCATCAGAACCACTTCCGGTTATGCAAAATTTCTCAAATAACATATCTCTTTGTTTCTCATCATAACTATTTGATAATATCAATACACAATCATTTATCTGTATTTATAATCAAACTTTATAGTAAAATATTTCTGCACTTAGGGAGGTCGAATATATTGGTGGAATTTTTTCATGATTACATATGCATTTACTTAGATTACGTGCAAAGTAAAAAGAGTTTCAGTCACTTAAACACAAAGGACAAGTGTTAGTATTATATAATATTTGTTGCAATAAATTTCTATAGGTTGTAGCAGTAGGGGGCACAATCGTTCCCTTGAACCCTCAGGTACCACACGCCAAACACCAGTTAAAAGTCCAATAATAATTATTTTTATTATTATAATTACATGCACTAAGCACCCTCCACTCCACACTACTTATTAATAAACAATAATTAATCAATAAACAAATCCTCCAACTCCCAGACACTTAGCCACCTTTCCTCCCAGCTCAGCTCAGTGTCTGGGCTTTCCCAGAGTCCTTTTATACCCCCTGACCCAGAGGTGTTCCTGCCCAACAGACCACAAGTCCTTATCACTTCCGGGTCAGGGTAAAAGTCTTTCTCTTCAACCTGGAAGTACGTCAATTCTCCTGTTCACGTGACCAGGACGTACTTCCAGGTTATAGGGAACATAAGAGTCCACGAGCCTCCCTACAGCGATTCCCTGTGGTCCCCAAGGTATCCAGCAGGGCTGTGTATAACAACTCCAAAGTCCATGAGGCCCTGCTGGAATTCGGGGCACGTCCATGCTGTCGGCCTGGGGGTGGAGGCCGGAAACTCTCGCCGAACATCCATCACAAGGTAAAACTGCATTTAGCTACATTTAATTATGATACTGATGGTGGAAATAAAAAAAAAATCATAAAATTAAATTTATTACCAAGAACATGATGGGGATGTAGCAGCTAATTGTTCCCATTAAATCTTTATATTTACCTGGCATGTTCAATGTTTACACATTATTGTTAAATTGATGATATATAAATTAAAATAAAATTAATAATATCAATTGAAAGAATGTGTTATATTGAATACAGTTTTTAGTATCATGTACACATTTTATATTTCCATGATACAAAAAATTCAGATAGTTGTTTAAATAAAATAAACAGTTGAGTAATTTTCCTCAAATTTCATAGGTTTGCTTTTTATCATTATAAATATCTATACAAAATTTGAATCATCTATCTGTAATTATAACCAGAGTTTACTTGAAAATGTGCAAATGTATTCAGGTAAAGTACCACTTCCGGTTGCTGGAAGTGACCTAAAAGTTGATAGGATTCCTTATTTTGATGTAAAGCAGGTGTACAAAATCTCTTTGACCTACTTTCAAAGCGTTCGAGTTATTGTGTTTACACACGGACAGACAATTTCAAAAATGGTATTTTCTGACTCAAGAAAGTCTAAAACATCAAGATTCGTCAAAATCTCAAAGTCAAATTTTTTCACGATTCCAATACTTTCTCCATACTATGTACACGAGAAAGTAAAAATGACAAAAAAAAAGTCTTGCTTGCATTTGACAACTTATTACTCACAGTCTGCAACCCAATCTGCACCAAAAGAAACAAATTACTTTAAATTAAAAAAAATTAATTTACATTTTTACTCAATGAAAAGTACACATACTTGCACCAAGATCAATTAACTGAAAAAATCTTTATCTATACCAATAATAATTCTATACATTTGTATAGTGTTTCTTCTATTACTCAAAGTACTTTACGTAGTGACTGGGAAACCACTTCAACAACCACTGATGTGCAGCATCCACCTGGATGATGCGATAGCTGCCATTTTGCACCACTACACTTACCATACATTAGTTGTTAGATGGTGAAGGGGTAACAGATAATTAGCCAATTAGAAACGGGAAAATTTGGAGGCCAGAATGACAAGGCCACAGTGGGCAATTTAGCAAGGACACCGTGATACATCGTACTCTTTATGAAGGATACTCAGGGATCTTTTCTGACCAGAGAGAGTCAGGACCTTGATTTTACACCTCATTTGAAGGACAGGGCCTTTTTATAGCACAGTGACCGCATCATCTGATTATAAATGCAACAAACAAGAAAACCAGTAGCCACAAGTGTTCACTGTGATCAGGCTAAATTAATACTGACCTAGACTGTAGAGTTTGGGGTCTAAGAGGGGAAATTTATTGCTCAACCTGAATGAATGAAATCAAGTGTAATTTATGCCAAGATACACAAGCTTATGTACGTACCTAAACTGTTGGTTTCTGTTTTTCCTTGAGTCAAGATAAAATTATAATACAGGGTGAAATCTATGTCAACTGTTGACTTTGGAGACTACTATTTGTATAAAGCAGTGTTAACAACTGGCTGGTCATATGTTCCAACATTCAGTCATACTTTGTGGAGGTCATCATGAGACAGTACCTATCAATTTCACATATGCCCATTTGTTTTAAACTGACTTACTCAATTATAAGGTTGTAGTGGGGCTGGAGTATACACCAGCAACATCAAGACCACAGCAGAAAATCTTTGGCCATGAAATCAGTTCATCATAGGTCACACTCACATTTGCCCAGTCAAGATCAATTTTGTTATGCAAATTAGTCCGTGCACCTCTGAAATTTGGACTGTAATTACTGTACTTGAGAGTAAAAAGCTTGCACAGTTGGAGAATACTGAACACAAAATAAGGGCATAATGGGAGTTCCCCCAAACACCCTAACTTTCCGAGAAGAGAATAGGTTCTAAAGACATGTAAAATGTAAGCACAATTTAGAAGTAGAATGTTTCAAAGACATTGAACTGTCTATGTTATAGTGGCCAAAACTGCACACAATTTTATTGGTTTACCCAGAGAGGCTAAGCAGTGCAACACACCGCTTATTTGCTAACACATCAGCAATTTCCAGTACCCTGGCCCATAGTTTCAGTCCCTGCACGGAACAGAAGTCAACGGAATGCTTAAATTTGTAAAATGCTGTGCGTGAGAATATAGCTATAGAAAAGCAGATTTCTGGAACTTCACACGTTTATGAGAAATAAAACCTTTAAAAGGTGCTCCACTGTATTTTGGTTTTCCCTCTCTGTCACACACATAAGGAGGACTCTTCTTGCTAGACCTTCCTTTTTCAGAAGCAGTGGGATGCCCCCAGAATAAGTTGTCAGAGATTGCCAACTCTGAAGACAACATTGCTAAATTCTACTAAGCCTGGCTGCCCATGGGAACACTCTTTGCAGTAGTGTCAGTGTTAAGTTTTGCTGCATGTCTGTTCTGTGAATTGATGCTTCACTAGCTATTCCACATCTCACTTTTGAAATAAAGTGTGCCACTGCAAGCATACAAAGGATGCTGCCAACCTGACCATTCAGAACAACATCTAGGCTCCGGCTCTGTGACCGTGAACTGCAAATTGTTTATTATGCTATTATTAGTTCTAATCTGCCTTATGCCCGTAGTCACTATGGAGAGGTGTTTCAAAGGTCACTTTAAGCTACGACTAAAATAAAATTCCAAATAAATATTGCAACCATTATATAGAAATCATAATCTGACTTAAAATGAATGTCAAAATATTCAGGATGATGCCTATGTAAAGCATATGTTAAAAATTGAAGTCTCAAATAACAAATCCAGCTTCTTCATATCATCGCATTCTAAAATATGGTCTATAAAATGTTATTATTTAGAAAACAAAGCATTTTTGTTAATTACATTATTTACAGCACAGCCTCTTTATGATATCCATTCTTTACAGAAACGTTGAAAGTTGTATGAGTGGAACAGATCTATACTGTATAAAGTTTTCAAAAATGTATTTTTTAAATGAACTATTTGTATATATTTCAGACAATGTATTGTTTTTTTACATAACATTTATCTAATATGGCTTTCTGATAACTTAACCTTCATTTTATCCTGATACTCTGTATATTCAATTCATTGTAATAACTATTCATGGTGGCTTTAAAATCTATACTAACCCCTACTCTCTCTTCTGTTTTTTTTCCCGGTTTTCTGTGGTGGCAATCTGCGCCACCACCGCCTAATCAAAGCACCGTGATGTTCCTACATTGATGGATTAAAAGCCAGAAGTCTACATGACCATCATCATCAAGTCCTTCCAAGAGAACCCTGAATACAAAGAGGACGGTTTCATTTATGTTAGGTAGAATGCCCAGAGGGGGCTGGGCGGTCTCGTGGCCTGGAACCCCTGCAGATTTTATTTTTTCTCTCCAGCTGTCTGGAGTTTTTTTTTTCTTTTTTCTGTCCTCCCTGCCTATTGGACCTTACTCTTATTCTATGTTAATTAGTGTTGTCTTATTCTAATTCTTACTTTGTCTTTTAATTCTCTTTTCTTCATCATGTAAAGCACTTTGAGCTACATTATTTGTAAGAAAATGTGCTATATAAATAAATGTTGTTGTAATAATATATTGAAAATTAACAGTAATAAAAATAAAACAATAGCACTTGTGGCCCTGATTGTGCAGTGAACACACATACACACATCCTTAAAAACACAACAGTTTTCAATAAATTAACTAAACTCGCAATTTATGTATTCAGAATCACATTAAACACACACTTCAAAATTAAACATGTCATATATTTTTTATTCAGTTTCGGTGAAAGTCTTACTAGCAAAGCATATATCTGACCATCACAATATTTCACACTTCAGGTCAGGATGGGAGCATGCACTGGTACAGCACGTTGCTGCACCCACCACAGGATAAAACAGCTTGGGATTCTGGTTGGCAATCCCCCAGGCAAATATGCGGTCTAGTCCCACCCTCCAGAAATGACCCTCTATCTGTCGCAGACAGGTGTTACATGGGCATCCCCTTGGCCTGGTCTAGCCACTCGGGTCCTTAACAATGAGGATTCTGCGAGCTAGATCACCCTCGGGGAAATTTCGCCACAAGGCCATAGTGTTGTAACTGACGCTCCCTCATAATGCAGGTCATGGTGCCTCATTCAGGACTCCATGAGCAAACGCTCGTTCAAAAGTGAAACCAGCAGTACCCATGGATTCTTGGAAAAGACAGAGTATCAAAGGAGTCCAATCAGTGTCCACGTCTCACAATTATATAGCAAGACTGGAAGCACTAGGACCTTCATGCTTTTGCATAGATATCAGGAGCGCCACACTATTCCAGCACAAAACAATTTGGTGCGCTTTTTTTTTTTTAAGTTTCAGTAATGATTGAAATTAGTTGTCATATTTGGTGAAATGCCCCGACTATTTTCCTTTTGCCGCAAAGCAAGTGGTTTCATTTATGTGAAACTCAGTTCTCTCTTTGCTATGTAGTATGCCAAGTTTATTTTAACTGAAAGTTCTTATCTTTTTCATCATTCATCTTTTTTGTGTCTGGAAACCTTTTACCACTGCATATTCTTCGGCACATTTGCTTTTACCCAACACATCATTTTGTAGCCTGCCACATGTCATTTGCTATCAGGTGTGTGTTATTAGAGTTTCACATTTGAAGCTGTACGATCCTGCCACAAAATCTGTTTTACTGGCTAAACTACACTTGCTGCAGCAGAACTTACACATCATCATGTCTTCCTTCACATTGTGTAAAAGCCAGTTCAAGTCTGATAGCCAGCTAGTCTGGAATTTTAGCTTTTCCACCCAGCTCCTACCTTTTGATTCAGAATGAGAGATATACCTTCCAGTTGCAGTTAATATGCAGCACTCTCGTGGAGTTTTTAATTTCCTTTGCACACGAAACTGAAAAAAAACATTTCCTGCTCGGAGAGGTACTTAACGTTTCTTCACAGCCATTTTTTTGCAAGCACACACAAGCTAACGTTATATGTGAATGTAAGCATGAAATGCAGCACCACTATTTAGCAGAGTGACTGAGGAACAAAACAAAAAAGAATATGGCAAATGAAAATCTGAACATGCACTAGTTGGTGGCTAATGACACATTTTTTAGTCACTAATAATAAAACTATGTTGCATACATGTCCTAGTGTTTTAATTGCTAGTGCATTGTAGGGGGCTGGATGATGATTTATTAAAAAAGGCTTTTCTTAAAAATCCAACTCGCATCATCTTTGCTCTATCACACGGATAAAAACATTAACTCACAAACCCCCATATAGCTTATTCACTTTGATAAAATCTTTAGCACATACATTAAACAATTCATACTTGGGCGGCATGGTGGCAGTGCTGCTGCCTTACAATAAGGAGTCCAGGGTTTACATCTAGGATACTGCCTGCTTGAAGTCGGTGTGTTCTCCATGTGTCTACATGGTTTTTCTGTAAGTACTTTGGTTTCCTCTTAGAATCTAAGGACATGTAGGTCAGGGGGATTGATGATTCTAAATTGGCCCTAGTGTGTGTGTATGCTAGTGTGTTTATACAGTGAAAAGTTTGGGGTGCTATCCAGGGATTACTTCTGCATTGTACCCACTGCTTGCTACGATAAGTTCCTGGTTAAGCAGGTTTAGAAGATGGATAATTTAATGGATATTTTGTTGCTTCCTTACCAAAGTGTGCACAAGATGGGCTTTTTATAATATATACATTGTCATAATTTTCATTTGTGCTAAATGAATTCAAACAAATAATACATCAAGGAGCTTAAAAAAATGAATGACACTTGTGGAGTTAAAATCAAACATTCCACAATTCTTAGTAGCTAATACAGTTCATTGAAAAAGTAGTGAGCTATATGCTTTATAACAAAATTATTTCTCACTTACCCCTTTTCATTCTTGATTCCTTGATTTCTTCACACATTCGATTGAATTCTGGATCTAGTTCAGCTGCAAATATTGCATGTGCAGTGTCCTTCAGAGTACAAGCTCTGTGTCTTATTATTTTATCTGCCCAGGAAAACACAAAATAGGCGAGTTCAAACGTACATGAAAGCAACAAGTTCAGAAATTCAATAATCTTGTAAATAATAGCTTCAAACTTCTATACAATTATTGTTATTTACTATTTTAATGTCTTGTACATTGTACCGATGTCTTGTACCTGTTAAAACAAAACTTTAAATCAGAAAAGAGCCACTGTGTTGAACATAGCATAATAAAGCAAACATGCCATGTTCAGATTTCAGGCTAAAAGGTGACATTTGTATCCATAAAGTACTATTTACGTAGAAATTTCATCTGTGTAGTACCATCATCAAGAGAAACTGAATTGCACAATGAAAGCACAGTGTATCATTCTAGTCAATACCAGATATATGTGCTTCATTATGTGAGGGTCTGGGTACAACCCCTGGCAGGGAATAAACTGTGCTAGGCTAGGCTCAAAGGGGGAACATATTTCATTTTTAAGTAGTGTAACCAGATAATTTGTATTATAATAACATTTTAAATAATAGCCAGTATAAGCTTAGGAGATAAAGGTCCTAAGATGGAATAGTATTTTTTTGTATACTGTTATTTCCAGAGCAATTAAGCAACTTATTCAGTGATCCTTGCCACATTCTACCACACAGCATAGCTGGGGAAATGATTAAGGAAGTTTTGTACTGGACACACTCAATTTTGCTTGGAGCTCTTTGACTCCAGTTTGTGTGATGCGGGAAAGATGGCCTATAAAGGTGCTGAAAATTTCAATATCTGAAATTTACCTGGTATGGTCCAACCTGTTTGCATTTCCTTTCTACTGTGACAGCCCTTGTTAGCCCAGGGCTGAAGGCAAATGGATATATATAAGCATTCTTTAAGTAAACAAGAAATCTATGCAACTAAGCTGAAGCTGAAACAACTGGTATATATCAGGTTTTCCAATACTTCTGTTCACAAGTGCAACACAACAAAGGACCCTTCTGAATGTGATTAGGGTGACTCCATTTGGTTGATCATTAGCAACAATAGTAACTTTAGCTCCCAGATTGGCTACTTACACTCAACGGGCTACATTATAGTTTACTGTGCAGTATGCAAACTGGAATGTAATATATCAAAGGACACAGTTAAACAAAACTCATTCCTCTGAATATAACCATTCAAGAGTAGCACCATAAGTTTGTTTACTCTGATACATGGTGAATAACTTCATATTTAGGATTATCTCAGTCATACAGAAGAAATCAAGTAACACTATAAAATAAAGATGTCTTGGGTAGATTAGAACAAAGCTAGAGTCAGCAGATGCAGCCCAGGCTCTTAAAAAAGGCATGTATGCCAATTCAGTTGTCATTAAACTCACATAATCTTTGAAAAAAAATTTTTTTTTTCATAGCACAGTATTTGTGACTATGTTCTACATGGGCCAGTCAAAAGACAGCCTGCCATTCATTGGTCTCGTCCGATGCGAGAGATGGACGTCTGAAGTGGAGCCCCGCTAGCAGTGGTGCTATTTTTCATATTATTTGCTTATTATTCTGAGATATCCTGTATTTATTCAACCCGAGAGGGACCGCTACAGTATATGTAAACACATATAAACATGGCCAACAAGAAGGGGTCGAAAGAATCGAAGACTAAAGCTACATCCAAGCTGCGATCAGCAAGCCCTAGTTCGAGATACGGCCTCTCAGAGACAGACCTGGATCAGATGGGCGAAAGTACAGACTCCTCGGGACCACGGTCCGCTACATCGTCGCCGGCTGAGAGCGAAAAGGGGAGCGAAGGTGCGATCGTGAGTGCAGATGTGGATAGCTCGCCGATTGGAGAGGATTACCTGAAACTGGAAAAGGCCGGGAGGTCCGCGGCTTTAGTTACGCAATTACGCTGGACTGGAGCAGCGGGACACCTGCTTCAGCAGAGTCTGCTGCTTCATCTACGGTACAAGAAGGCACATTTGAGCTATCTGAACTGAAAGTGTTGCTCGCTGAGCTCACGCAAGATATAAAGAAAAGCGAGAAGGCTAATGAGAAAGCAACGGCAAAGGCACTTGAGAGACTGAAACAGGAATTAAAACAGGAGATGAAACAGGCCAATGAATGTCTGCGACAGGAAATCCAACAGGCAAATGAAAGGCTGCGACAGGAATTCCAACAGGCAAATGAAAGGCTGCGTCAAGAGGTACAACTTGAACTTCGACAGGTGCTGGGTAAAATTGAAGAGCGCATTGAGAAAAACTCGCTAAACTGAGCACGCTTGCTGATCGATTGGAGCATCTTAGTGAGACATTCACGAATCGGATCGAAATAGCCGAACATCTAGCTGCCAGTGCCGAGGAAAGAGCAGTAAATGTCAGTTGGAATGTAAAAAACTCGGAGAAAAACTTGGAGACAGACTGGCTGCTTTAGAAGATGGGAATAGAAGGTATAATGTCAGAATTGAAGGCTGCCGGAGAATCGAGAAAGTTTAAACCCGTGAAATTCGCAACTGAACTTTTTCTAAAATAATCGGGGCGACTTTAAAGCAGAATCTGAGATAGCAGCGGCTTACAGCGTCACGCTGATCAAACACCGTCAGACCCGACCAAGATCTTTTATAGTTCGTTTTGAACGATTATCATTTAAGTTAGAGGTGATGGAACTCCTCAGAAAAAAGGAAGATATTATATATGAAGATTGCCACATTCGCGTCTTCCCTGACTTCTCTCCAGCAACAGCTATCAAACGCGCCGCCTTCTATAATATTAAACAGCGGCTACGGCAAGCCAATGTCAAATACGGCCTCCTGTATCCGCAAAACTGAAAGTGGAATGGCAGGGTCATTTCTATGTTTTCGCTAGCAAGGAGGAGGCAGAAAATGAGTTAAGAAAGCTGATCCGGGACTATTCTGATACATAATTGTGAGTCATGGCGGTAAATGATAAAGCTAGGATTAATAATCTACTGTCTGATCTATTTGTTTTAAAATACGGGTTTTTATCAGCATATATTCTCATATTCTTATATTATTATTACTTACTTACTTATCATTACTTAGTATTACTAGGGCTAAATGTTTATGTTTTATTGTGCTTAATTACGTTTTCCTCCTCTTTTTCTTTTCTAATTATTTCATGTGTACCCTAAATGAGACTGTTCAATATCATACCCTTGGTTTGCTGTTATTGCTATTACTGCATTAAGACTTGTTATGCTTGTTTTGGACACATCTTTAACACCATCACCTGGGTTTATTATCTGGGGATATCATCTTAATGCACTAAAATTGATGAAGATTATATAATATATATATATATATATATATATATATATATATATATATATATATATATATATATATATATATATATATATATTATAGTGCAAAATTCTTTTTTTTTTTTTTTTCCTCTTTTAAAGACTATATTGGTAACAGATATCTCTATCTTTTAACCTTAAAGCGCCACTGCATGGGGGCTTGATGTGCTTTGGACGTGCTCTGTCTCTGGGTATGTCAGAGGACTGGGACTGCATGAAGTGGGTTTTAGCCTCACCTGGGGAGGCAAAAAGGGAGGGTGGGGGTTAAGGGGAAGAGAAAGAGAGCAGGCTTGATCTATATCTAATCTATCATCTCAATCTTTATAATTATAACTATCAACGTAATAATAAGCTGCATGGCAACAACTCTTGGGGGAATAGGAAATTAAGACCTAAACTATTTCACTTCCAGTTAAGACTATAATATGACACCAAAAACTCAGAATCAGTGTCTCCATGATGGGACAGTTAACCGTAAGCTGGAATGTTAAAGGCCTGAATCACGAATTAAAGAGAAAGAAAGTACTTTCTCACCTAACAGGTCTAAATGCTAAAATAGTATTTTTACAGGAAACCCACTTACTAAGTAAGGATCAGTTCCGGCTGCAAAAGACTGGACTGGCCAAATGTTCCATTCTAGTTTTACAAAGAAAACTAGAGGGGTGGGAATTCTCATACATAGAACAGTACCATTTGTAGCATCAGATGTAGTATTGGATCCTGAAGGGAGATATGTGATGGTCATGGGAGACTTATCTAACTGTAAAATGATTTTGATAAATGTTTATGCACCTAATGTTGATGATAAGGAATTTATACAAAATTTATTTGCATCCATTCCCAATCTGAACACTCATAAACTTATAATGGCTGGGGACTTTAATTGTGTTCTAAATCCACTTTTAGATAAGACTTCCTCCACAGGGGAACGCAACTAACACCGCAAAGATAATTACAAAGTTTATAACTGATCACAACTTATCAGATCCCTGGAGGTTTTAAACCCAAATTCAAGAACATATTCTTTCTACTCACCAGTACATCATTGCTACTCAAGGATTGATTACTTCTTTATAGATAATAACTTCTTGCCTAAGATTAAATCTTGTAAATACGATGCTATTGTTATTTCAGACCATGCTCCGATGATCTTGGAGCTGAAATTACTAAGCCCCATACACTCACCCCAGATGGCGTCTCAATCCGCTTCTATTAGCTGACGAGAATTGTACTGAATTTATATCCAAACAAATTGAATTCTTTCTAGAGACAAATACATCCCCTGAGATCTCTGCAGGAATACTCTGGGAAACTCTTAAGGCCTTCTTAAGAGGACAGATTATCTCATATCTTTCCCACAGAAATAAATCCGAGCGAAGAAAGTAGCAGAGATAAAAAGCGAAATTACTAAAATAGATGAAGAACATGCCAGACTACCAAGCGAGACTCTACATAAGAGGAGGCAGGCTCTACATTCAGAATTAAACCTCTTGACAACTAAAGAAACCGAACAACTAATTTACAAATCCAGACATCATTATTATGAACATGGAGAGAAAGCTAATAAGCTTTTAGCGCAACAAATTCACAAGCAAGATGTGCAACGCAATCTCGTAATTACTAACACTAATGGAGATAAAATCATCGAACACAAAAATATAATGTACACTTTTAGAGACTACTATAAATCCCTATATACTACTGAGTTTAAAGAAGACAATATACAATCTAATGCATTTCTGGATAAATTACAGATACCACAAATTGACGCTATTAGTGTGGAGGAGCTCGATAAACCTCTGTCATTATCAGAATTACTGGATGCTATAAAGTCACTCCAAGGTGGAAAAGCAGCAGGCCCTGATGGCTACCCTGCAGAGTTTTACAAGAAATTCTCCGCTCAGCTAGCTCCCTCCTATTAGCAACATTTACAGAAGCCAGAGATAACCAATCTCTTCCACAAACCTTTCGCCAAGCACTAATCACTGTCTTTCCAAAACAAAATAAGGACTTATTACAATGTGCATCATACAGACCAATTTCACTTCTGAATAACGACGTTAAAATACTCTCTAAAATCATAGCTAGAAGGATGGAGAAAGTGCTCCCTCAGTAATATCACAAGACCAAACTGGATTTATTAGGGGCCGACACTTATCTTCAAATCTTCGACGCCTGTTTAATGTAATATACTCACCAACTAAATCAAACACCCCAGAAATATTATTATCATTGGATGCAGAAAAAGCATTCGACATGATTGAATGGAAATACCTTTTACTATTTTGGAGAAGTTTGGGTTTGGCCCAACATTTGTGCATGGATTAAATTACTGTATACTAACCCAGAAGCTTCAGTTTGCATCAATAACATTTGCTCAGACTACTTTAAACTAGAGCGTGGCACAAGACAAGGATGCCCTTTGTCACCACTGCTGTTTGCAATTGCCATTGAACCACTGGCAATACATTGTCGAAATACTGATCAGATAAAGGGGATTAGCAGAGAAGGACTGGAACAGAAAATCTCATTATATGCAGATGACATGGTACTGTATATATCGGACCCAGAAAATTCTGTGCCTGCAGTCTTAGCAGCACTCACAGAATTTCAAAAGCTCTCTGGTCTCAGAATTAATCTGAATAAAAGTGTACTCTTTCCGTGAATTCGCAAGCATATAATATTAGATTAGACACCCTTCCTTTTATCATTGCAGAACAGTTTAAATACCTCGGGTAAACATCACAAGTAAACATAAAGCTCTTTATCAACAAAATTTCGTGCCTGTATGGAAAAAATTAAACAAGACTTGCATAGATGGTCAACCCTTCATCTCACACTAGCTGGAAGAATTAACACTGTTAAGATGAATATTCTTCCTAAGCTCCTTTTTATTTCAAAACATACCAATATACATTAATAAATCGTTCTTTAAGCAATTAGATTCAACAATAACCTCATTTATTTGGAATTCTAAACATCCACGCATCAAAAGAGCGACCCTACAAAGACAAAAGGCAGAAGGTGGCATGGCTCTACCTAACTTCCAGTTTTATTACTGGGCGCAAATATACAGTCGATAAGAACCTGGACACAAATAGAAGAACATACACAGGCATGGACCGCAATAGAAGTAAAATCCTGCAGTACTTCTTTGTATTCCTTGCTTTGTGCTCCAATAAACACACGTTATCGGCAATACACTAATAACCCAATTGTGCTCCACTCACTTAGAATCTGGAACCAATGTAGAAAGCATTTTAAGACGGAGAAGCTTCTTTCTGTGGCACCCTGCAAAAGAACCACCTCTTTCAACCCTCACAAACATATGCAGTTTTAATATCTGGAAAAATTTGGAATTAACTTGCTTAGAGATCTTTATATAGACAACGTCTTTGCATCCTATGAACAATTACATTCCAAATTTAACATTCCAGCTACAAATTTCTTTCACTATCTTCAAATCAGGAACTTTGTTAAACAGAACCTTCCAGATTTTCCTCATCTTGCACCCTCATCCACGCTGGAAAAATTATTGCTCAATTTCAAGGAGTTAGACTCCATCTCTACAATATATAAAATCCTTTTACAATCCCTTCCTTTCAAAGATCCAAGAGGACACTGGGAAAATGACCTCTCAATTAATATATCAGAAAAGGAGTGGAAAGTAGCAATGCAGAGAATTCACTCAAGCTCCATATGCAAAGCATACAATTATACAACTCAAAATTATATATCGAGCACATCTGTCTCGACTAAAACTCTCAAAATGTTTCCAGGGCATGATCCAACCTGCGACGTTGCAACCAAGCCCCAGCCTCACTAGGTCACATGTTCTGGGCCTGCTCCAAATTAACATTATTCTGGACAAAAATTTTTAATTACCTCTCAGACAGTCTTGGACTCACAATCCCTCCTAACCCATTAACAGCTGTGTTTGGGGTTCTTCCAGAGGGTCTTAAAGTGGAGAAAGACAAACAAATTGTGATTGCATTCACTACACTGTTGGCACGCAGACTTATTCTGATAAACTGGAAGAACCCAAACTCTCCTCTTTTAAGTCAGTGGGAAACTGATGTGTTATATTATTTAAAATTAGAAAAAATCAAATACTCAGTTAGAGGATCTGTGCAGACTTTTTCAAAACATGGCAGGATCTAATCAGTAATATTTTGAAATGATTTTATAAAGCACAGAGAATTTGTTGATTTAGGTATTTTTAAAAGCCTTAAATTTTACACCGTTTGGCTTGCTCTCTCTCTCAAGGGTGGGGATCGATCTGTTCTTAGCATAATTCTTTTTTTTTGTAAAAACTTGATTGCTATGTATTGATTGTAATAAAATTAATAAATAAAAAAAAAAAAAAAAAAATGTCATGATCTATGGTTGCAGTCTCCAAACATTTTCTCTAGCTTTAATGGCCATACATGATCTAGCACTGTGGTTAATTAAGTAGTTTTAAGTTTAAAAGCTTGGAAAATCTAAGATTAAATCTTCATTTAAACAGTACCTATAGATACATGTGATATAATAAAACAAGCATGCCATTATATGTGTATTCCATTGTAGAATTTCAATAAACAAAAGCAAATTTCACATGTGAAAAAATAAGTACACCACTATTTTTATAGGTGCCTAAAACATTTAAAATTAAAATCAAGAGCACTAAATTAGTAACAAATTATTAGATTATCATTCAAAAGGATCTTGGAGGAATCGCTTTTTATTTAAATCTCAGATGTTTAATTTGGTTTGCTCTTTGTTGTTCAAGTGTGTGTTAGCTCTCCAAGCCCTTCAGAAAGAAGATTATTGATGATTTTTATTCTGGAAAAGTATTTCAAAAGATGACCAAACAATTGGAAATCAGAAATTCCACAGTGCAGAAGATCATCTACAAGTGAAGAGGATTTCAAACAACTGACAATATTTCCAGGCCTGGCTGCCATTCAAGTTCAGCCCAAAGAAGCAGAAGCAGAAAGAAGATGGTATGGTTCATGTCAAAGTGCACATGTATACCATTAGAAAGAGGCTGCACAGATATTGATCTGCATGGGAGGGAAGCCAGGAGGAAACCTTTGCTACCTAAAAAGAGCAATGAGGTAAAACTAAAGTGTGACCATGAATACTCAGGCAAAAACCCGGACATTTGGAACAATATGCTCTGAACAGGCTGGGCAAAGATAGAGTTATTTGGCCACAGTACTAGAAAACCAAAGAAAGCATTTGATCAGAAGAACCTTATACCAACAGTAAAATAAGATGTTGGAAATGTAATGATTTGGGGCTTCTTTGCTAGATCTGGGCGTATGCAGCTCCCCATATAATCCACTATCCATCTTTGTACCAGAATGTACCCGAGGATGATGCGAGACCATATGTAAGAAGACTGATGCTCAACCAAAAGTGCACCTTGCAGCAAGTACCTAACCAATATATACATTTTAGACTAACTAAGATATTGATATGCGGGCAGCAAAGATGACCGATTACTGATATGTGTTGTATCGCGTGATGCCCGGGCTGCCCACAGCAAGCATACACCAGGATGTTGATAGAGGTAAACTGAGATATACTGGGCAAAGAGTACTTTTAAAAAAGCAAGGGTTGATACATTAATTGCTTAGTGCTTTTTACTAACAAAATGTCCTAAAATGAAATAATGTACAATGCAGATTCTTCATGAATAAATAAATAATGTATAATAAAATCAATGTAGGTTAAAAGTTAATCAACCCAATAAATAATCCAGTAATAAAATGTGCTTAAAATTATGGTCAGGATAAATTTGTTAAAACCAATTCAATCTTTTGTGCTTCTCTCTAAAACAGAGTCTCCTATGTTTATTCAATAATGTCTCCTCAAAAAATAGAGATGCCGCCGGCACAGCCATCTCACAGGGACACTTCCCGACCATATGTCTCCACACTATAGCACTGGTCCAGATACAGTCCTGCTTCTCTTTTTCTTACCATTTAACCTCCAATCTTTTTCTCTATCTTTACATTTCTCATTCTTTTTTTTTTTTTTTTATTTCCTCTTTGTTCTACTTAGGCTATTTTATACTTTAGGCAGATGTGCTTAATCACCAACCCCAGAGCGCTAATTAGGAAATCAGCAGAGAGACAGTCACCCCGATTTTATATGAAATATGAGTTTCAAATTATGTTAATGTTATAACAACAACTAGTATCATAATGTATTGTTAAAGTTGTCTTATCCATAAATACAGTACATGTAGTCCCCAGGTTACGGACACCTGACCTACAACATACGAACGGGGCCGAAGCTGTGACGCATGCGCCTCAGTAACAGCCCCTCCCTTAAGCGTGAAAGTGGCAGAGTACAAAACTGCATTTAAAAAAAAAAAACAAAACTAAATTTTAAAAGTACCATAAATTTACACTGGCTGTTACAGACTCAGATCAAATGTATGTTTTTATCATATAATAGTAATAATAGCAGCTCACTCAAAACACTAAATAGGGAGAATGCAGGCTCAAACCAGCAACCTCTCAATTATAAAGCAACAGTTCTTATCACTGCAGCAGCCAAGCAGACGCTCCCCTTTTTATCAATTGATATTTGGGCTTCAGATTTTACACATTGACAGCAACATGTACATTGAACAATTTTTTTATGTTCTTGAACAAAAGCGCACTTGTTTTGTTAGATCTTCTGTGAAAGCGTTTATTTGATATTTGGATGTCAGTCTTCACACGTTATAAACTTTATATTAACATTTTGTCGTTATTACTATAACATGAAAAACTATTTCTGTTTTAATTATGCATTCAGTATTTCTTGCCTTGCATTTCCTGTCATCCATCATTTTAGACACAGAATACACATATAATATGTACGTATTCCAAATAATGATGTGTTATTTACTCTATACAATTACAGACACCACACATGCAGATACACAGACTTAAGCTGTGAGAATTTGGTGTACAATTTCAGCTGCCTCAGTGGGGGATGGGTGAGCAAGCTGCCTGCTACCAGTTATGATCAACAAATTTGCAAAACAAAGGTGCTGAAGAGGAGGTGCAAGGGAATTTAAGGTGACCAGGCATTACAAATATTTTCGTAAGCTTCAGGGATTCTGGTGTTAACTGATAGGTATTTCAATCTCTGTGCTTTGGAAGCTCCAGTTTTACACAAATAAATTAATCACAAACAACACAAAGGTGACAGTCATTTGACCATAATTAAACATAATTAGGTACTACTTCTGAGTTCTTTGTATCTATGTGGATATAAAAGCAACCTTTCTAAGGGCCATAGTCTTTGTTGGACTGTCCCTACAAAAATGAAGATAAATGTTTATTCTGCTGATGTAAGAAAGAAAGTCATAGAAATGCATAAGGCAGGAAATGGCTACAAAAAATATCGAAGAGTTTGAATATCCTGTTAAGCACTGCTGGACCCTTCATCAGAAAGTGGAAAGTTCATCACAGCATCCAGATTTTTACTTGAACAGGCCATCCCTCAAAACTAAACATCAGAGCAAAACATCAACTGGCAAGAGAGGCTACTAAAAATCCAACCATCACTCTCAGAAGTCTGAAGTGAAGGTGCATGAGTTCACAATTTCAAAAGCTCTCCATAAAACCGACTTGTATGGGAGAGTAGCAAGAAAGAAGCCATTCCTTAAGAAGGTCCTCATAAAAGCAAATATGGCATTTTCTACAAAGCATGAGAAAGACCCAGTTAAGATGTGGAAGAAGGTTTTATGGTCAGATGAAACCAAAATAGAACTTTTTGGCCTTCCGAGAGGTATGTGTAGCGTAAAACTAACAGTGCCAAAGCCCCAAGAAACACCATACCTATGGTGAAATATGGTGGCAGCAGCATCATGTTACGGGAATGCTTTTCATGTGCTGGTACTGGGAAACTTGTCAGAGGTGAAGGGACATTGGATGGACACAAATTCCACACCATACTGCAGAGGAATTAGTTCCACTCTGCTATGAACCTAGGCTTAGGAGAAGATTCATCTTTCAACATGACAGTGACCCTAAGCATGATAAAGCAACACTAGAATGGCTCAAAAACAGAAAGGGGAATATTGAGGACTGGCCAAGTCAAAGCCCTGATCTTAACCCTATTTGTGGCACTATTTAAAAAATACATTCTGCCAAGAAGAACAGGAAAGAATCACTTCTGAACAATGTGCAAGTCTAGCACATACTTACCACAAAAGAATTAAGAATCTTATTGCTGCAAAAGTGTTCTTAAAGTAATAATGTGTAGAGCTTGAATTAAAATTATGATGACTTTCAATGGGATTGAATACTTTTGCATGCCACTATATATTTGACAATAATAAGCCAATTAAACATATACTGCAAGTGTTTAAATTGGTGTAGGGGGAAGGGGAATATTTTTTTTGGAAGAGGTAGAATTTTTCTTGAAGTGACTTAAAATGCTACTTAAGAACCTTTAGAAAAGGCACGTCTTACTTTTTGTGTTAAAAGTCTGTCATGTTACATGTAAAATGTACCTAATTTTTATTTGCTTTTGTATTCTGATAAGAATTGCTTGAATAGTTCAATAATTACTCTAAGTGAAAACTGTCAAAGATAGAATTTTAAGAATGCTGATTTGTTACTTGGCTGATGTGGGATGAATGACAGAAAATTAGAAGTCTTGGCAGAAATAGTAGGCATTTGCAGCAGTGTGATAATTAAAACATTTTAAGGGTAATTCCAGTTCCATATTTTAATATAAAGTTAATTCACAGCACATTACAAATGATGTCTTCAACTGGGGTTCACAATAAGATAATCTATTATTAATTAAACACTTCAAAGAATTATAAATAAAATGCTGAAAATTTTTTCAGGTGTAATAGTGAAAATGGTCACTAGATGTTTACAAACTATGCTGCTAAGCAGCAAAAAGGATAGTGAAAACACAAACATAATTATAAACATTAACATATTAAATATTCTTCATTTAAAGTATCTAATTAAATCTGTAATGAAAATGACTTCTCAGAAAAGTAGTAACCTTGTTTTTTAATGTTTAACAGAAAGTAATAAACTAACAATTTACACAATAAACTTATAGACTGAACTTATATTGATTTTATGCACACTATTGAAAAAGTAAATCTAATATGTTAAACAGACACATGAAAATAAGTACTCCTTCTTTGATCTTCTTTGTCTGCTGCCCACAATGCTTCATTCTATATACAGAATGGATACAGTAGCATGATATATAAAAGGTATATGCTGTATTGCTTAAGAAGCTGTTAAAGGTCAGAGTAAAACAGAATTAGACATTACACAGTGAGTTTTAATTAAAAAAAGAATCTGCACAGGTAAAAGAATATGTGTTTTGAGGATAGGGGTTCCCAGAAGCTTTCCACAATAAACCACGTCTAAGTGCTAATATTACATCACTGTGTTGGACTGTAGGTTGGAGTGTTCTGTTTAGCAATGTTCCATCACAATATAACAGCAGTGTTTTAAGGAGATTTTTAGATTCAACAATAGTTTGTTAACTTTCTGTAAATTTGTATTTTTGTTTGTATATATAAACACTCACCTAACGGATTATTAGGAACACCTGTTCAATTTCTCATTAATGCAACTATCTAATCAACCAATCACATGGCAGTTGCTTCAATGCATTTAGGGGTGTGGTCCTGGTCAAGACAATCTCCTGAACTCCAAACTGAATGTCAGAATGGGAAAGAAAGGTGATTTAAGCAATTTTGAGCGTGGCATGGTTGTTGGTGCCAGACGGGCCGGTCTGAGTATTTCACAATCTGCTCAGTTACTGGGATTTTCATGCACAACTATTTCTAGGGTTTACAAAGAATGGTGTGAAAAGGGAAAAACATCCAGTATGCGGCAGTCCTGTGGGCTTAAAATGCCTTGTTGATGCTAGAGGTCAGAGGAGAATGGGCCGACTGATTCAAGCTGATAGAAGAGCAACTTTGACTGAAATAACCACTCGTTACAACCGAGGTATGCAGCAAAGCATTTGTGAAGCCACAACATGCACAACCTTGAGGCGGATGGGCTACAACAGCAGAAGACCCCACCGAGTACCCCTCATCTCCACTACAAATAGGAAAAAGAGGCTACAATTTGCACAAGCTCACCAAAATTGGACAGTTGAAGACTGTAAAAATGTTGCCTGGTCTGATGAGTCTCGATTTCTGTTGAGACATTCAAATGGTAGAGTCAGAATTTGGCATAAACAGAATGAGAACATGGATCCATCATGCCTTGTTACCACTGTGCAGGCTGGTGGTGGTGGTTTAATGGTGTGGGGGTGTTTTCTTGGCACACTTTAGGCCCCTTAGTGCCAATTGGGCATCGTTTAAATGCCACGGGCTACCTGAGCATTGTTTCTGACCATGTCCATCCCTTCATGACCACCGTGTACCCATCCTCTGATGGCTACTTCCAGCAGGATAATGCACCATGTCACAAAGCTCGAATCATTTCAAATTGGTTTCTTGAACATGACAATGAGTTCAGTGTACTAAAATGGCCCCCACAGTCTCCAGATCTCAACCCAATAGAGCATCGTTGGGATGGGGTAGAACGGGAGCTTCGTGCCCTGGATGTGCATCCCACAAATCTCCATCAACTGCAAGATGCTATCCTATCAATATGGTCCAACATTTCTAAAGAACGCTTTCAGAACCTTGTTGAATCAATGCCACGTAGAATTAAGGCAGTTCTGACGGCGAAAGGGGGTCAAACACCATATTAGTATGGTGTTCCTAATAATCCTTTAGGTGAGTGTGTATATATATATATATATATATATATATACTAATAAAAGGCAAAGCCCTCACTCACTCACTCACTGACTCATCACTAATTCTCCAACTTCCCGTGTGGGTGGAAGGCTGAAATTTGGCAGGTTCATTCCTTACAGCTTCCTTACAAAAGTTGGGCAGGTTTTATATCGAAATTCTACGTAATGGTCATAACTGGAAGCAGTTTTCTCCATTTACTGTAATGGAGATGAGCTTCAACGCCGTGGGGCGGAGTTTCGTGTGACATCATCACGCCTCCCACGTAATCACGCAGTACATAGAAAACCAGGAAGACCTCAAAAAAGCGCTGAAGAAAACATGCATTATATAATTGAGAAGCAGCGAAACAATAAGAAGCGAGCGAGTGACATATACAACCATATTCATGAGTTCTGCTACTTCGGAAACAAAGCACGATGTAAACCTACACTTTAAATTAAGTTCATAGACAGGCTGCCGTTGGCGTTTGTAATTTAGTGCCTGCCCATATAAGGCCGTCCGTCAGCGGCAATCCAATAGCAAACTCCCACTAAATATTCACGGGTGAATGACTGTGCTTATGGAGAGGAAGATGAGATGGTCAGGGTGGTGTTTGACACAAACTCAGCGAAACTGCGAGAGAAAGTTTTAAGTGCCAGGACTAAGGTAACATTAAATACAGCCATGGACATAGCACGAGATGGCACCAGCACAGCTGGGAACCTTCGATGCATGTACACCGAGTGGCTCACGTGAACTGACGCAGTGCACAGATAAAAGCAACAGTTCCAAAGAGCGCTGAACAAAAACCGAATTACACAATTGAAAAGGCAGCAAAAAATATGAAGCGTCTGGTACATACAAGCATATTCATAAATCCAACTACTGCGGAAACAAAGCACACGTTGGAAAAAGTCAATGTCCTGCTAAAGGAAGACAGTGTAAAAAAACCCGTGCATGCAGTGTGTCAGGTCTCAGATAAAGAAGAAGACGAGCTGTTTATTGATGCAGTAAGAAACGAATCGATGAATGAAACCTGTCATCTTTACAACGATTGACAAACATGGAATGTAACTTGAACACAACACATCCTCCAAATACGAACCTGATTGAAAGAAATAATGATAATCAAATCCTTGATGACAGCAACACTCAGTAACACTCACAAAACAAATACTGTATATTGACAGTCATGTTACGTTATTTTTAAAATGTTCCCTTTTCTTTTTCTAGCTTTTTTAACACACTACTTCTCCGCTGCGATACGCGGGTATATATATATATCACGATCTACATACTCGAATAATGGATACTTTATTCGCCATCAATGATTGTTTTGGTAAAGCCATACTCAGTGTATTCATTAGATGAGCGGTAAAAAGTAAGAGCGAGGGGAGGATGACTTATTGAGGCATGCAGGCTGTAGTGCGTCAACTCTATCTGAATTGCGATCACATTTGAAAAATATATCTTTTCAAGTTCTATTTAGTCCATATGTGTCAAACTCAAGGGCGCGGGCCACATCCGCCTGGCGTGTAATTATATCCGGCCCGCGAGATCATTTTATATACTGTATTATTGTTATTAATGGCCCGGGTATATGAAGCGCTGGTAACACAATAAACTACAGATCCCATAATCTCAGCGCTTCAGCTGCCTTGCCGAACACTTACCGCGTTAATCAAGTGTAGCTTATGATGCTGCAAGTTATTGCGGCTAGCTCACACGATGCTGAAGAGAAAAGTTGATTCTGAAAATAGAGCCTTTAAAAACCGATGGGAGGCTGAGTATACGTTTACTGAACCCGTGTGTCTCATTTGTGGAGCTAATGTGGCTGTAATTACAGAATTTAATCTAAGACGGCACTATGAGACAAAACATCGGGGTAACCTGAATGCAATGCAGAAGATACAGAAAGCAGAAGAATTAAATAAGAATCTGACACTTCAGCGGACGTTTTTACTCGTGCACGATCACAAAGTGATTTCAAGTGAAGCTGCTTTTATGGGAGACACAAATGCACCAGTGCAATTTGCCCCATTTTCCCTGTTGCCAAGTAATGTTAAACCAAGTCGTCACTACGGTGTTCCCAAATACGCACTTTGCTGATAAACTGAGCGCACTGAGTTTGCACGGCGCTTTGGTGACTTTGAAGAACAAAAAAAGTCCGTCTACATGCGGCTCGAACCTTGTGCATGTTTGGTAGCACATATATTATCGCAGTGATAAAGACTAACAAAACAGCACACAGGAGTCGCCTCACTGATGAGCACCTGCAATCCATCCTGAGAATCTCCACAACACAGAACCTCACACCAAACATAAATGAACTTGTTGCCAAAAAAAGATGCCAGGCGTCCAGCTCTAAAATGACATATGAGCAAAGACAACTGAATGATTTGATTTGTTATGGCTGAAAGGAACACATTTTATTTATATTTCTAGGTTTTGTTATGCAGCATGTTCATATTTGAATTTGTATAATTTTGACAGGATATATTTTTATGGAGAGCAAAATCTTTTGGGATATTTAAAATCTAAGTTTATTTTTTATATAAATTTACATAAGAGAAAAGAAATTTGAATGTTTGTTCTTTTAACGTTTACTTTATTTCTAACTTGTATAATTTAGACAGGATATATTTTTACGGAGAGCAAAATATTATAAGTTGTTTAAGGTTTGAGTTGATTTATTCACGAATAATATTCCTGTCTGTTTTACCATTCCTACCAAAGATATTTCTGTCGACTAAATAAAAATTCCTTCTATTTAAAATTTAAATAGAACTTGAACAAATACTATAGTTCATAATATCCACGCAGACTTGCACGTAAGAGCGGAGTTATCCGTTTTAACAAGCAGCGTATTGCACTGATACTGTAATAGCTGTGTGTGTATATATGTAGATATGTATGTATATGTATATATGTTTATATATGTGTGTGTGTGTATGTATATATATATATATATATATATATATATATATATATATATATATATATGTATTTGTGTGTATATATGTAGATATATATATATATGTATGTATATATGTGTGTGTGTATATTTATGTGTATATGTATAGATATGTATATATATATATATATATGTTTATGTGTGTGTGTGTGTGTAAATATATATATATATGACAGCAACACTCATCACTCACAACAGTGACAAAACAATTACATTGACAATCATGTTACTTTATTTTCAAAATGTTTCCTTTTCTTTTCATTGCTTCTTTAACACACTACTTCTCCGCTGCAAAGCGCGGGTATTTTGCTAGTATATATATATATATATATATATATAAAAGTGATCCTAAGCCTAAAAGTGTGACGGTGACGTTTTTATGTCATGCCTTAAATCAGGCTTAATTTAGAACACACACATATATATACATATACATATATATATATATATATATATATATATATATATATATATATATATATATATATATATATATATATATATATATATATATATACACATATACATATATATATACATATACATATATATATATATATATATATATATATATATATATATATATATATATATATGGTATTATTCTTTTCATAATTTATCAAACTTTAATGTGATGGTGTAATATTTTCAGATTCTTATTCAGTTTTTTAAATTATTAACTAAAAAATATCAAGGACGCATGTCCCACGAGAAGAGAATTTGTGCCAAGACTTTTAACCACCGCCGGGGCTGGAAATAAAAAGATAAAGAGTAAGACAGCTCCTGTGCAGGCTTTTAAATGTTTGAAGCGTCGTGCAAGATGCAGATTACGCGGCAAGGAAGCAGCAGCAGCTGATCGAGCAAAGAGGAGGTTATATATAAAAAAAAAAAAACTATTTGTTTCCCATTTTATCACCGTTGAAGTGGGGGCTTTGGAGGAGCGAGACGCGAAGTGGCTGGCGAGAGAAGCAAGCAGGGGGGAACCCTAGTATTATCTAAAAAAGTTAGAAAATCAAACAAAGATTCTGATGTATTCCATTCTGACACATTCACTGTGAGTTCACTACATGATCATAGTGGTTATTGTGACAGTTCATATCATAATCTGTTGGTCAATATTCCTATTTTAATACATATCTTTACCTTTTTTTATCTTGATGCTTGTATTGTTCTGCACGGAAAGCTGTGCAAAAAAATGCTCAATGTATTGCATGTTCATTTTATTGTATTTTTATTGTATTAGGTAACTAGGCTGTACCCCATTTGAAAGATGTTGTCATTGTTAGTATTTAGATATTTTATACTGTATTACAGAATAAAAGCACATTTTTTCACTTGATTAATGGAGGTACTTTTAATGAAATGCAATTGTTTAGTTATTCAATGGATGAATGCTATTGGTTGAACTAGTATTTGGTTTATGTAAAGCTTTGTTTTAAATGAATGACATGTTGAGTGGGTTTTCTGTTTTTGCTGTAATATCAAATGGGGATCGAGAATTGTAAACTTTCACTGGTATCACTGTAGACTAGAAAAATTTTGGTATCGAGGCAACCCTACAACAGTATACAAATGAATATAAAGAGCCATAGTACATAAAAAATATAAAGAACATATTAATTTATTGAATAACATTATGGCATGATTAAAAACTACTCAATATTTTAAAGCTCTTCTTCACTAATGTGACTACTACTTTTTGGGAGCTAAAAGATTCAATAATGTACCTCCAGGGTCTTTATCTGGATTATATTCAAGTGCATTGCTACAGATGAGGTCAATATCCATCAGAAAATCCTTCACAGTAAAATATTTGTGTGTATCAATTTTGGTCATAATTGTTGATAAATCCATTGGTTGTTTTATTACTTCTAAGTAGTCTGAAACCTGAAAGAGAAACAAGCGTGGGTTAACCTTTATATGAATAAAGAGGATACAAAGACACAAATTAGCAACTTTCAGCTTTTCCTTTACAGAGGTTAATAGCTAAACTAAATAATTAATCTCACTTCTTGTTCAAAAACTCATCACCACTTGATAAAACTTTCATCCACTCTTCTGCCATATAAACAATAACTTAATATATATTACTGAGGTAAATAACATCTGTATGGAAACATTAAAAGTTGTTAGTTACTGATTACTATTGTATACATGAAAAACATGTTAAACTTTGTAGATCTTAAACTTAATAAGATATTTTACTTGTTTATAAGATCATAGTTAAATCTGTTAGTGTCAAACTTTACAAATAAAAGTCATGAATTAGCCTTTTAAAGAACTAATCCGTGTAATAAAGTTAAATTCCAATACACTGATTTTGCCTGCTCATTTTACACTACTCCATAATGTAATGTCTGATCATCTTCCTTTCCCGCCCAATTATATTCATTTTTTCAAACTGAATGAGCAACAAGATTGGATGTGTAAATTCAGAATCCTTTCTTCCAATCCTGCAATATTTTAGAAAATAATGTGCATATAACTAAAATTAAAAAGTTCCTGGAATAGTGATATAGCATGTGAGTGAGAGATCAGATTATGCACACATTGTTGTGGGGTGGGAGCGCAGCACGTCTTGTAGATTTGCACATAAACTTTATGTTAGCACATTGTTCGAACTGAGACATTGAGCTGAATGACCAAGCACACGTCTAACCCAAACAGTAATTAAAACAATATTACATGCCGAAACCAATTCAGACCTGTTATAGCTGCTCTACAGATGTGCTGTACTCCCCACAACAATGTGTGTGAAATCTTATTTTTCACTCACCCGCTATATCATAGTTCCGGAAACTTTTTGACTGCCCCTCGTATGCAGCATATTACATATTTCTGTAAGTACAGTGATGGAAACATAGGGAAAGCTGGAAATCACTTTAAAGAAAATGGCTGGGAAATACTAAAGAAAACAGATATTTTTCTGGTAGGTGCATCAAACATTTTTATTCAAGGTAGTCTATACCTGCGGCTGACTCAAACCAAAACCCCACACAACAGCAGAATACTGACTATTCTGTTCATAGCTTAGGTGAGGGAGTTTGTTCTTTAAGACTTCAATGCAGGGGCTGAGTGAAGTTTGGTGACTGGTGTGTTCATGTTATAGTAATGAACTGGTTCTTTAATTGGTTACAGGTTTTCTTTGCAGACTGATTTTGAGCTGCAAATGTGAGACACGTTTAAAATCATTAAAAATAAACCCAGGTGATAATCAGTCTTTTGTATGTCTTAAAAGAAATGTTTAATTCAAGTCAGTCAGTCAGTCAGTCACTTTTGCTTAAATCTGCCAAGAGGAATGAGTCACAATTAGCTGCAAGCAGTATACAAAGCTGGTAGATACCTACTATAAACGATTTAAGATTTAATAAGAGGAAAAAGAGAATCAACAAAATATTAATATGTAGGGCTTTCATATGCATGTAATCAGGATATTCTAGATTTTGACTTTTAAAGATATCTGCTGAAGGATGATGAATTTTACCTTTTAAACTTTGTCTTGAGTATAAGTGTTAACAATAAAACAAGACACTAGCAAGTCATTCAAGTATATTTTGAAATCCATAAACATTTAAAAATTTCTCAAGGGGAAGAATGTCTGCAAGACACTATACAAACTACACTGATGTAATGATGTAGTGATGCAATAATATCTCTTTGAGCACTGATACAAATTTTTGCATAGATTCACAACAACATGAGACATTTTTCCATGTTAATACAATACAACAGTTGATGCGTAGGGAAAAGAAGAAATTTAAAATGCACCTCTTCAATATCAACAGGTTTGGAGAAGATATTAAAGCGCTTGTCAGTTGCCAGCCGTTTGGTCACATCCCTGAGAAAGAGTCGCAGTTCTCTCAGAGTATTTTCCTCTTGGTCTGCAAGACGTTTCTTTTCCTCTTCAGAAAGTTCCCGGGGAGGTGGTGGAACAGCAGGAAGAAGTACTTCCAAGGCACGCATAGCTGCAAAACACATGGACAAGCATAAACAGATGAAAACAGAACACAAAATAGAGGAACTGTAAAGTGAGTTTAAATCAACAGTTGAAAACCCATAACAACAAAACACAAATCTCGCCTCTTGATTAAATGTCCATGGGTGACTAGAATCTTTATTTCACTATCTGAGCTTATTTTTAACCAAGAAGACTATGCAACAAAAAGAAAGTCAAAATCACCAAGTAGCACCATTTGCACCGCAGTCACGCAGGATCTCATTTAGGAAGTGATCATGTGTTCTTTTTCAAAAACATAGAATACTAGACCAACACAGTGACATACCGATTAGCCCTGTCAGATTCAGAGATTGGGTACAATTGATGGCCCACTCAAATTTTTATATTTTCTTTCCCAATATATGCATAGATTTTTCTTAGGCGACTTTCATTTTCCTCTCGCGTTCCCAAAGATAGTAGATAAACAGACTGGACCTGTATTAGTGGGCTTGGGTACGTGTTACAACATCCTTACCTGGATAGTTATCTCCTGTGTGGTCTCTTTCTCCCCTTTAAGCCCTGAACTGGATTAAGCAGGTAAAGGAAATACATGAATCGATGAACATATGACAAATAAAAACCATAAACTAAACATGAAAGCCACAGCTTGTTCCTCTTCTGCAAAAAGATGCAGTTGCACACGAACCTGAACTGAATAAAGACAGTTTGAAAACGTTTTGTTACAATTGTAATTCTAGATATTATTATAAGATTGTTAATTACAAGTTTCTTGGCAGGGAAATGACTTGAGTAGCAAGAAAAGTGCTATATAAATATAAAGAATTATTATTATTAAAACACCACATTGTAGGTAAATGGGTGACAAATAAGTAAGCATTTTATGTAGTTGTTTTAACTTTTACTAAATATGGTGTGGGTGATATTTTAGCAGTGCTAAGTGAAAAAGACGGTGGGGGTGATCTACCTGAAGACTACTACATACCACTCCAAATACAAATGCATGGAGTGGGTGAATTGGAACCTGAAAACAATGATTATATCCTTTGTTGGAGGCCACCACCAGTAGTCAAAAAATGGTTGCTCAAACTCCAGTTCAAAATTAACATGGCGATGCACAAGGTTACAGGTGAGACGCCTACATTGTCAGCAGTAGGCAGACAGATCAATTGTCCCTTTGAAAGGTTACAATCCTCCCAAACCAGACACACCTTTACAGGAACATTATACAACAGTTTAAGGAGAAGAGGATGGCAGTCCAGTTCAGGCAATCTCAGTCATACAACCAGACAGACATGCCTGCCCAGTACTCAGTTAGTGAAAAAGTCGGGATCAGGAATCTTCCCCCTCTCCAAAGTATCAGATAAATTACAATTAAACTGGTTCCAAAACATCCTGTGACCTATACTGCTGAATGGGCATTGCTTAGAATCAAGAAGGATCATACTAACAAAATAGGAAAATTCAAGCGTTGGTTAAGCATTAAACAATTGACAGGGGGCAGTGAATGTAGCAAACAGCAATACGTGAAAATTTCCTGCAGCCTCAGTGGCTACTGCACAATGGCTGTTTACTCTGGGGCTGCTGGGAGAAAGAAGATGAGGTGCTGAATTTAGAACACAGCAATAAGAAACTGGGTTAGGTTCATGGTCATCTTTTATGTTCTCACAGCTGCTGCAATTAATTTGGATTACAACTGCGGACACCACAAGGATTACAGTTTTCACTGGATTTGTGTTTTGTACTGAGTTGAATTCATTATTGTCAAAGTTATCTTCAAACTTCCACTAATCCTCTCCAAACTACCTCATCATGGTAGGATAAACTTTTCATTTTATTCTGGGGGCTGTTCATTTGGTATTTCATTTTCATTAAATATTGTCCTCTTTGCATCTGAGAAACTGGACTGTATTTTGGATTGTGATGTGAATGTCTAGCATTTAATGCCTAGCGTTTTGTTGGCTTTCTTTTTAGTCTGTATTTAGTTAATTATTGCCGCCCAACTTATCTGCACATTTGTTATTTGGTTACTTACTTCTGTATTCATTATTTATCTAATACACTCGTAATCATTGGTTTATTTAACTACTGCGTTATGAGTCTCTATGAGTGAGTGTATGTGACCCAAGTCAAGACTGTGTGTGTCCTAGTGTCACTTGAACTGATGTCTGTATAAGTTATAAGTTATTTCAGCAACTACAAGCCTATAAATCTACCCTATAAATGTATTAAGTCTCTACTAATACATTTAATTACATTCTATTACCACAGTTATTTCTAAATATAACTCATTTTTACAACAATATTTAATAAACAAAAATGTGCTGTCTCTTGCACTACTTAAATAAACAAAAATTATAAATGCTGTAATTTGTAACCAACTATATGAATGCACCAAAATGTCTATGTGTACTTTTTCTGACTTATTTTCAGAATATGTTTTTCAAGTGACTACAGGTATAATAATCCTTTCATCATGAATGTCATCAGTGGATTAGTATGTCAGGAAAGAGCTGATGTGGACAGAGCACCACTGGTCCTACTTGTATTCTGTGTTTGGCAGTTTCATTACTTCACATATTCAGTTTGTTAAAAGACATAGTACTGCAGAGTATAAGATATTTAGGAAAAAAAAAACGCAAGCAGCAGGATGTCTCTATTTAACACTGTGACACACTTGGGAGGGGAAAAAAATAAGTTAAGCTGAAAACATTATAAAAAAGGGACAAATATACTCTTGATGGATACAATAAATAATTTTAAAAAATCACCTTCACTCTAAAAAGAAATATTCTAGAATAAAGTGCTGTCTTAAAACTCTTTACATCTTAAAACTTCTTGAAAATCAGGCAGAATTCTTTTTGACTAAATGATAAATAACTGAAGTCGAGAAGTACTTAGTTTTCTTGAGATTTCCACCCATTGAGTAAACATCTAGTCAAGTATTTGAAGGTGAAATCTTGACAAGCTTTAAGAAGTATCTGGATGATATATTTGGACAGACTGTTTGTTAAAAAAAATGAGCTTGATGGACTAAATGGTTTCCTTTCACTTGATAAATTTCTTGTGTTCTTATGTACATAATCATGCTATTCTTTTTAACAAACATGTTCAGATTTGCTAAAATATGTTAATGACTGTATTCTGAACCTAATGCAATTTACCAGTGAAAGCAATACTATATGAAGATTTGGGAAGTGAAATGATTTTACTCATTTATGTTTTAAACAAGAAATTAAAATAATTCATGTGCATGGTATTCATAATTCTGCATAAAATACCTTATACACCTACATCTGACATTCAATATTAACTTTCATGTTACTATATGGCTCTGAAAAGAATTATAAAAGACAAAGAGTACTTTTGTGTGTACTGAAGCTCTAAAGTAAACATGTCTCACTAGGAAAATAAAATCTAACTATGCCATAGGTGGTATACTCAAACCTATTTGACACAGTGATTTCAACAAATGAACCAGTGCATTTTATCTATTCCCCAATAGACAGAGTTTGTTCTGTCCAGGCAATGAATCGCCACAAAACAGGGTTGCAAAGAGTGGAATGTTTTTATACAGTATGCACCAAAAACATTTAAACATCAACATAATCATAGTAGAAAAGGTATGTTTACTACTATAATGATGCTGATTTAGTATACATGCTTTGTGTGATATGTTTTGAAACAGACACCAATAGGCATCATTGAAGATTTTTTGCAATATTTTTCAGCTGCTTGTGCATGACAGGGTAGAATGACAGTGCCTGACCCGCACGATCAACATCAACACATTGTGTTATTGTAGCCTAGCACTGCACAAGGAAAAGTTGCTGCATTGTGAATTGTGTTTAGAAAGCAGATGTCCTTCTTGCCCTTGCACTTGGATTTCCTCCATCTTACCCATTTGCCACACAGCTACTGCACCATGCTGCATCTTGATGCATTCACGTGACCAGGATCACCAGACATATCATGGCAGTTCAGTTGTAAAGTGCCAAATGAATTAGTTATCCTTCAAAATAAAATCTTTTGCAGTTCAGATGAGGCATCATTATACTGTAAACATGGTCAAGCTAAAGGTCCAGCAGTGACAGCAAACATGATGTTGCAACACTGTATTGACTGTACTTGCCATTCCACTTGGTTCCTCAGCTGGTGTAAAGTATTGAGTTCCAGATGCACCCAGAGCTTGCTTCTCAGTTTTTAGAATACGATACCAAATTGTGCTCATTTAGATGCAAGTACTTTATTCACATCTGCATTCCCATGTAACACACGAGACTTTCATCAATACTTATGTCATGAATGGTAATAAACACCTCGTGCTTATTTATGATGATCACCTGATGCACATCGCACCATTTCTGCAGTTTTAGTGCACAACCAGATATCCCCAAAATTCCAAGCCTGATTCACATTACACGTGAACACCAAAAAAGAATATTTGACAAATAGTTACATTTTTCATAACTACACAACATAGAGCCTAAAAAAGTACAGATAAAAAAGAAATCAGGACACTCTGAGTGTAATATGTATAACAACCTGCTTCTCGCCCAATTCTTAGCAACAGCTGCAAAACAACATGAAATGCAACTGAAATCTAATTAATGGAGAAATACTTACTGGTTCCAACATTTTATGATGCAGGATTAATTTGTTACACTAAATCATTAAAAAGTCTCTTACACATTTTAGAAAAGTACTTTTTCCCAGAGGCAGCTTTTTAAACTCAAGGAAGAAAGAATAAATCAATTTCTTAATTTATTCACTTAGATTTTACCATCTCCAGAATTTCTTTGTTACTTAAAAAGTATGCAATAAATACAATGCTGTGAAAATACTTTGTCCCATTCTTAATTTCCTCTGTTTTTGCTTATACATAAATCTTGTTTCTAATCTTGAAACACATTAAATACAACAAAAAAAAGACAACCTGAGTAAATTCAAAAATTTAAATCCAAACACCCAAAACTAGCAGAATCTGAAGATAGCTACACTAGACACTTGGCAGAGCATCACCAGAAAAGATCCCCGGCACCTGCTGGTGTCTACAAATCTCAGAGTTTAAGTAATCACTGCTTGCAAAGGAATTGCAACAAAGTACTAAATATGACTGCTTTAATATACCTGCCATTGCTATCTCCCAGATATTGTCTGCAATGTGCCTTTAATCACGTCTAAATTGTTTTGATTTGTAATTTTAAGCTGTGGAGCAGAGGGATAAATCACAGATAAATGTATCTTTCTCCCAAACATTATGGAGGGCACTGTGTATCATCCATGTGAAAAATTGCCACCCATAAACTTAATATTAAGTTGTCCCAACGTTAGCAGCAACAACTGTAATCAAATGCTTCTGGTAACAGGAGATCAGTCTTTGGCAATACTGTGGAGAAACTCTGGCCCACTCTCCTTTACAGAATCATTTTAATTCATCCACTGTGACAAAGCAAACTATTCAGATTTGAGAGAAGTGTATATGTAAAAAAAAAATGTAATTTCTTTATTATGTGACTGAATTGTATGCAAAAAAACACTTAAAAGTATGAAATATGCACTTTAATCACATCTGGATTGTTTGATTTATAGTTTTTAACTGTGGTGCACAGAACTAAATCAAGGAAAAATTTGTCTTTGTCCCATTAAAGAAGATTATAAAGATATAGATCCATTTATTGGCATTGAACATTGGAACATATAAATAAAACTGCATTTCACTTTGCCTTTTAGGCTTTGTAAAAAAAAAAAATTGTACAGGGCACTTATGACAAAAATAACACAAATTACAACAATTAACCAAGGTACTATAATCAAAATAAACAATTTATGATGGCCAAAGCAGGTCACACCCCTATCATCCATAACCACGGCCAATTATGCTCCTCACTGGCTGGGGAGATTTCAGGCAAAGACCACTATCACTACCACTTACCTTATCTAGCCGTACTGAACAGAAGCAGTACCTGCTGCACAAATGCATACGTATTTTCTTGCTAGCTTCAACATCAAAGGGAACATTGCTTCCTTTTTTAAAGTAACGAGTAGCGTAACACAATATTTTCTTGCAGTAAAAATAATATGTGTTACTGTGTTATAACAGAAGATTATTCCCGTCACTTCTTAAAAAAAAAAAAATGCGTCATTTTGCAGATATTATTGCCTTTTTCCCCATAAAGACTTGTACCTTCCATGTGAAGTTTGCGCAAGGTCAGCAACCAAAACAACTTGTGGCAGCCAGTTTGATTGGCACATTGATATTCTACTAATCAGAAGGTGACAGTGTTGAAGCAGTGTCACATACCGAACAACGTCACAGCAGAGAAAGCGAAACCCTGCTGATAGAAGAAGAGTTGTGACTGTTATTATGGGCTTTAAGAGAAAAAAGAGATAGCAGAGTGTCAGATCCATTAACTAAAAGCAGTAAATGTAGGGCGAGTATAATATTCTTGTGAGATGTTGGCCAACATGATGAAGAGATGCATTTCAGATATTTTTGCATGTCTATCTTGTACTTCGAATATCTGTTGCATTAAATAAACCCATTGTTCATCATTCTGACAATCACATAATCACCAGCCTCTCTCAGAAATTTACTATCTTAGAAAATCAAACACGCAAAAGAGCAAGCATGTCAACGCGTCTGATGACATTGCTGTTATGCAGCTCTTGTGATCAGTGCAGACTTGTAAACTTAAAAAGTACTGAACAAAATTTATAAGTACACATATTATTCTGCATATGCCGAGGTATAAATTTAATCTGCCCAGGGTCACAGGGAGCCACTGATCATCATGGCAGCACTGGGCTCAAGGCCAGAAGCCAATGTGATTTAGCAGTCGGACACGAGTGCAGGGCTCTTTAGTGCTGTGTCTGTGCCTGCTCTTGGTGGTTTGCGGGGGCTGTTTTTAATAGCCAGCTTCTTCAGGTATTGCACCCCCTAAGAAAGCAGTCGGCCACCTGTGGAGTGTGTCCCTCTCAGATCTTGACCTAGTTTAGTTAAAATATACATATAAAACACAAGAAAATTAACAAATCTGGCTGTTTCTGGTCAGTTTCAGGAAGGTTCTTAGGTATAGAATTTAATATGAAATGTCCAGTTTTTCACACAAAAAAAGAAAGAGTAACACAAAAGTAACATTACATTTTATAATAAGTTACTTAGTAACATTGTTACTTTTTTGTATGTAATGATTAATGCTCCCTAACACTAGGTGTTATAAACAAGCACCAGTCAAACAATACATGGTGAAAAACAATATGGAAATAGGGATAGTTATATAACACTCTTGCTTCATCCCATTATTTTTATAAACTTGAATGTTAACGATTCTAATGATTACACAAAACAATTGCGGTTGGCTCTAAAAATCGCGATCATGTAATAAAGGTGACAGGCCTACAGACCATTTATCCCAAACTAGTGTAATTTCATTGAATGCTACATGTGCTAGAGGTTTTGTTTAAAGCAACTTTTAAAAACATTTAAACCAAAATTTGATCGAGTGAAAATTGCTGAATAAGCACATAAAAGTAAGAGATAAGGAGCAAATAAAAAAAGAAGAAAAAAAAAGCACTGCATTGTTTTTGCACTCAAACCTTGAAAAGGACAACTAGGCATTGACAAGTGAAACCAAAGAAGAAATAATAAAAAAACACTGCTTAAAAGAAGAAAACTGAATGTATTAAAGGAGGTTAATTCTAGTTGGCAAGGAAATAAGGTTCTGTAGATGAGAGATGTGCAAAAAAGTAAAACTGATCTCATGTCATCTTTAAGGTTTTGAGAAATGAACTTTAATCATCTCTATATTAACAATCACACCATCAACAAAAACTAACTTGCGTAAGAGTTTCTCTCATTGCAGTTAAGAAATGTTTAAATTAAATTGTTTTCTCAAGTTTATCATCAATATGGAATTCTTTTAGGTTTGCTGACAAAAACTGAATAAACGCTTAATTTGCATTTAAAAACAAAACACTCAAAAAGTTGAAGCAGATTTTCCACTGAAAGATTTCATCAATTGTTACTATAAAAAAGAAATGCACGCACAACACTAAGTGAACAAAATACAGCAACAATACAGAAATAAATTAGCTTTATATAGGAGCAGCCGGAAGTAGAAGAATGACTAGTTAATAACTGCCTATATTGTAATCACCCATAATGAAGACTGTATAATTCCCTCTAATTTGAAAACCTAAAATAAGCTTCAAGACATTGCATAGCTTCAAGACTTTGTACTGGTATCACCTCCAAAATAAAGAATACACCTTTTTTATTTGAATATGTAAATATTTTTTTCAATAATTTGAAAAATGGAATGTCACCCATACCTGCTTTTTTATTTCGTGATGGAGGTCTTGCAGACTGAATTAAGATCAAA